>NC_091472.1:54344832-54651082 GCF_036971445.1 Narcine bancroftii | reverse complement strand
GGTTAGAATGACTACTTTGAAAACCATCCACTTTGGTCACTTTAGTTGCCAGTTGTGACACATTCTAACTCTGAAGCCTTGAACTTTAATTTTTTTGCTAGCTCTTGAAATATCAATGGTGGTGTTGTTAGATGAAAAGAGGGAGAGGTTCTTGCTCAATTTGGATACAATAACAATTTTCAGTTTCAAATTACTGGTTTGAACCTGGAACTTTAGTTTTGTTCACAAAATAAGTAAACTGAAAAATAACCCAATCCTTGTGATATGATTGTACCTTTCAACTGAAGCAGCAAGAATATTAGCAACAGCCAAGTTGTTTACCAGGAGTTATGGATGACCAGAGTAGTATTTCTTTTTAGAGAAGTTATTTTTGAGCCTCCTTCACTTTCTCCTTTAAAATTGTCCATTTGGGGACCAAATCACTTGTGTGACCTGATTTCCTCTTAGGGCTACTTGTGCTGTTCTGCAAGTTGGTTTACTTCAATTTACTGATGATTGAGTAGGGACTTGTAGCACCTAAGAGATAGTAGACCTTCTTTCAGTTGAAGGTTCTGGCCCCAGACAAGGCCCAATCTTTTTCTCCAAGGTAAATAAGAAGTCTGCTGATGCTAGAAAACTGGAACAACCCACAAAATGCAGGAGGAAATCAGTGGGTCAGGCAGCATCTGTGGAAAGCAATACACAGTTGAAGTTTCAAGCCAGTTTTTGGCCAGAAACATCATTTCTATTTTGCTTTCCATGAATGCCACCTGACTGAGTGAGTGAGTATGTGTGTGGAGGATGCAAGGTGACTTGGACAAGTTAGGAGAGTGGACCAAGGCATGGCAGATGTAATATAATGTGAATATATATAAGGTTATCCACTTTGGAGGCAAGAACAGTAGAGAAGATTATTAGCTCAATGGTCTCCAATTAAGAAAAGGAGAGATGCAATGAGACCTGGCTGTCACTGTGCACTAGTCATTGAAAGTGGGCAAGCAGTGCGAATAGTGTTGGCATTCATAGCAAGAGGATTCAAGTACAGGAGCAGAGAGGTTCTACTGAAGCTGTACAGGGCCTTGGTGAGACCTCAGCTAGTGTATTGTGTAGAGTTTTTGTCTCTTATCTGAGGAAAAACATCCTTGCCATAGAGGGAGTGCAAAGAAGGTTCACTAGATTGATACCAGGGATGGCAGGACTTGCATATGAAGAAAGGCTGGATCTACTAGGCTATACTTGCTGGAATTTATAAGATTGATGGGGGAATCTTATAGAAATGTCTAAAATTCTTAAGGGATTGGATAGGCTAGATGTAGGAAAGTTGTTCCCAATGTTGGGGAAAACCAGAACCAGGCGTCACAGTTTAAGGATAAGGGGGAAGTCTTTTAGGTCTGAGATGAGATTTTTTTTCTCTGAGTGGTGAATCTGTAGAATTCTTTGCCGTAGGAAGTAGTTGAAGCCAGTTCTTTTATCTATATTTAAGAGGGAGTTTGATTTGGGCAGTGTGGCTAAGGGGATTGGGGGTATGGGGAGAAGGCAGGTACTGAGTAGATGATCAGCCATGATCACAATGAATGGCGGTGTAGGCTTGAGGGGCCAAATGGCCTAATCCTGCACCTATTTTCTATGTTTCTTTTCCACACATACTGAAATTATAGTGCCGATTGAAAATTTGTAGTGATGGGGGAGAAATTTGTCCTGTCAGTCACACTTATCAGTAAATCCGTGCATTGTTTTTTGCTTCCAAAAATGGGGTGCATCACCGAGCAATTACTTTGAAGGGTGTTCAATGCTATAAATTCTGATGGTTTATTTATTTTTTTCCCCAGACCCACATATCGATATTGGTGCCTGATCCAGATCACTAAATCAGAAAGGATACCATAGTGCATTTTTTAAAAATTACCTTAAAACTAGGGATTCACAGTGATTGGTGAGATTGAGGCTGAAGGTTTTATTAAAATAGGTGAATTTCAAAGGGTTACCAATAATATTTCATCAATTTGAAATGAGATTGCTTAGATTTTGTAGATATTCAATCATTTCATGATTGCTGAAGTTATTGTTTAAGCTATGATCCCTCTCTTTCACTTACTGATTTTTTTTTGTGCATGAACCAAATGTGAAAAGGGAAGAGTGCTTCCAGACTTTTTCCTCATCGGTCAGTTGGAGGAGCACCCAGCGTCCCATATGTATCCCCAGAAGGAAAGGACCGGGTTTTATTTTCTGTACTTCCTCATGGTGTCATACTTTTCTGCAAACACATGTTTGGGTGAAAGAATAGGAAATTAATTTACAAAAGTGGAATTTTATAGTCTGACCTAAACTATTTCATCACAGGAATATGAAAAGGTAGGATTATAAATGCTCATCACAACCTAAAGAATGCTGAGATCATTCATTTAAGATTAATTCTAGTTCAGATTTTATTCTGCTGGAGTTGGATGGGATGCTGTGTGCATCTTGCATGTCAAGAAAGATAGAAGAAAACATTTGAATAACTTTTTCCAAGAGGGAATAACCAAATATAATGAATGACTTGGGAATATATTAATTGACATGATTATCCAAATTATTTTTAATATTCTTTTCCAAAGATGTATCAATCATGTTTTTAGTTGTATTCTTCAAAGCAAAATTGCTTCATTAGTCTTGAAGAATATGGTTTCTATTGCACATTGATTCTAATGGCTGTCGTACACATATTTTCATGCATATCAATGAAAATGGCTATTTTGGATTTATTATGGAATATTGTATCACTTTATATTAATTGATGTTATTAACAAAGTATTATAGCAAATTGAAACTGGATCTGCTCATCCTGTTGTATTTTCCTATTGGCAGTTTAATAGGTGCATCACCTCACAGCTTATTAAATGGTTCAGCAATTTCCGAGAATTTTACTACATCCAGATGGAGAAGTTTGCTCGTCAGTCTATTAACGATGGAGTAACAAGCACGGAGGAGCTGACTGTCTCCCGTGACTCTGAACTCTTCAGAGCCTTGAACATGCACTACAACAAAGCAAATGATTTTGAGGTATGGTCTTATTTGTTTTATGTGAGCATTCAATAGTGTGAAGACTAATAATAATTGTGTGAAGCACAAAGTTCATTCCACTTTGTACAAAAAATGTATTTTTTTTTGCATTTGGAAAATGATGAAATGATTGGCCTGGATTTTTTAAATGTTCCTAAATTGAGAGATACTGAATGTACAAGTTGATGAAAGATTAGTTACAATAATACTGTTGAAAATGATATTGGAACCTTAAGTAACACTTCTTAACAATTGATGCCTGCTAAAATTATGTTACTATCCAAAGCAAACAAAATTAAAATCATAGCTTGAGGTCCCAGTCTTGAAAGTTTATAGATTGCTCTTTGTTGTCAGCTAATTTTGTGCTTTGACCTTGGGTGTTCTCAGCAGTTCGTCTTTGATGTCAGTGAAATTTAAATTCCACTGTGTCACCAAACTCATGGTATGACGCAATCTTTTTAGAGGTCACCCATACTAAAATATTTAAACGTGGTGATCATGCCTACTGTGTGGAAAGAAGTTGCATTTTTAAAAATACAACATGTGAACCAATATTTTAACATGCATGATGTATTTTTTGTTCATGGCACACATTTACTGAATTATTGAGCAAACATGAAAATTGATGTAAGCGTAGCTATTACGGTCTATTGCTGCAAAGGGACAGGACATTTTGGGGGGGGGGGGAGAAGCAGGAAGAGGATTCTAAGAGGAAATTTAGCCCTAAGGTATTGAGTTAATTTGAGATAAGTATGGGAAAACTGGTGCTAATTAAGATAATAATTCAGAATGCTGATGAGAATGTGAGAGGAAATTGATGATTTTCACCATTCAATGAAAGTTGCATTTGGAAAAGATACAAATGGATTGATCCTGCCATAAATCAAATGTCAATAGGGAGCAATGCATACACTTTAAGTAACAACATCCGGTTTTCCATTATAATTTCCGGCTGCTAAAGAAGTGTCCATTCATTTCGGGGTGAACATATGCCATTGGACTGCTGATACTGGAATCTTGAGCAATGAGGTACTGACGCAACAACATTGGTATAGGTCAGGCATGACCGATGGATAGGAATGGTCAGTCAACATGTCGTACCTGGACCCTTTACTGAGTCCAAAGTAGTTAGGGATATCAAAGGCGAAAGAAAAAAGAGGGAAGAAAGAAGCTGGAGAGATGTAGAGTATTGAACTGAAGATGGGAGAGATGGGTAGAGAGAGACTACAGTTTGGGGGTGGCAGGGGGGAAAAAACTTGGAGGAAAAAGTAAAAACAGGAGTAGGTAAAGAGACGGAAACAGTGGAATCTTTTATAGAGGTGGAGATGACCTAAAATGTTATCATTGTTCATGGCTAAGCTAAGCTTGAACTCCCAGTAGCCAACCCTGTAAAATTCCCTCAGCATTTTCACACAGACATGTTTGTCTTCTGCTTCATCCATTGTCAGGTTGAGGCCAAACATTACCTTGAGGAACAACACATCATATTCCTCCTGGACAGCCTTAAGCCTAACAGTGTAAATGTAATTCTCCCCTCCCCCCCCCCACCTCACTTTAGGCATCCTCCACATCTATCTGGTTCCACTCTTTTCATTCTCTTGATTACCCACTCCTGTTCCTCCTTTGCCCTCCAATTCCACCCCCCCCCAGAGCCTCTCTCTACCTGTCTCTCCAACTCTTGCACCTTCTGTCCAATAATTTATCATGTCCTTGCTTCTTCCATCCTCTATCTCTTCCCCCACCTTGATATACTTAGTATTTCACTTCCTACTCTAATCTCTAAAACATTGACCATTTCTCTACATAGATCATGCCTGAACTGGTGAGTTCCCCCAGCATATCACCTTGTTTGATCTCCATCAAAGGGCAAGATAATCAATTAGTTCTACTTTTCATCATATTGGTCTTTGTGCTGGTGGTTTTTTCCAGCTCCTGCCCTAGTTATCCCTGAGCACAGGTATGGTGTGGATTTGTTGGGAATAGAGGACCAAGCAGCAAGCCTACATTGGAAGTGTACTTTACTCTTCACAGCCTTCTGTACTGGCAGCTGTTAAGGCCATGTGGCTCAGAATTCTACTGCATGCAATCCACCTTAACAATAGTGGCATGATAAAATCATCCTGTGGGCCAATGTTGCTGAACCGGCCTTAAGTAATGTCTTTTATGTGTTTTTTTTAAAAACATGATTGGGGCAATAATGAATTATACCATTAAATTGAGGGGTTGGCTGTTGTAAATCTTGGAGGTAGTAGGTAATGCAGCCAGTGGGGTATGATTGGGAAAGGTGATAATTTATTCAGGAAGTTGGGTGTCCTGTTCGGTTCAAAGTATGATGAGTGGATGTGGTCAGACAAGCTTCTAAAGCTTGGGAATTGTGAGAGTTTTGGCCTTTGTGGAGAATCCTGCAATTCTAGTAAACCCCTGGTATTTGGCACCCATCGGGTTTGTGGATGCCAGATCTGTGAATTTTTTGGTTGCCTGAAATTCACTCTTACAATACCTAACTAATACACCTGCATTAAGAATAGCAGTTTAAAAGACAAAAGACAGTGTAAAATGTAAAATAATTTGAAAAAAAAAAATCTGTATTGTAGACCTTAATTATGTAAAGTTTATTTTAATCAGGTAATTCCCATAACTTACAAAATTTGTAACAGCATTGCATTAACTGTGCCTCCATCCTAATTAACCCCCCCTTCCAAGTTTACAGATAAAGCACTAATGGACTTAATAATGTTCTAATAAAGATAAGTATTTTTACGCAGCAAGGATAGGGAGATGCTTTGGAAGAGTCACCTCAGCAGTGAGTGGCATTGGCCAGCTCTTCATCCTGGGCAATGCCATTTTATTCAAACAGCTGCTGCGAGCGGGGCACGACCAGGGTGCTCCGCTAGCTAAATGTTTGCTCCCAGCTTCGCCACTGGTTTGTGTCGCTTTGGAGAACATTGACTTTCACAATTGTAAACTTTTATGGTATATTTATTTTTATTTATTCTTATTAATCCTAAAGCTGTATGCATATATTTTTGCTGGTTGCTTGTATTCCAGATAATGTGGATTTTATTGTATTTCAAGATTACCTGCTTTGTTTCCTGCTTTGGATTGGGCCAATCTTGGAAGCCTGCATCTAGACGTTACATCCCAGAACTGGTATCCAATGACAGAATATCATACTAATCATATGCAGTTCAAGTTTAGCACAGAGTCCAGCATGAAGTGGTGGCATTTACAACTGTAGTTTTAGAAAAAACCACACCAAAATGCTGGAGGAATTCAGTTGGTCTTTTCAACTTCTATAGGAGACTAAAATGTATTGCCAACTTTGTGGGGCTGAACCCTTCTTCAAGCCAGAAGGAGGAAATCTCAAATGTTCAGAATTCAAGCAATGGGGGTGAAATCCAGACCAAAAAAAGGTGTTAATTGGCTATGATAAGGGTCTAGGTAAGAATTTATCCCATTTGTGTGAAAGGAGATGGAATGGAGAGACAGACAGGGAAAGGGTGACAGGAAGAAGTGGTGGGGGGGGGGAAATTAATGAAAGTCAGAGAAGTTGTTATTAATGCCATCCGGTTGGAGGGTGCCCTGTTGGAAGTTCCTCCAATTTGTGGGTGGTCTCAGTCTGGCAGTGCATGAGACCATGGATAGGCCTGTCTGAAGGGCTCAAGGCGAAAATGATCTCTGCCTCTTATAGAGGCTGGAAAGACTGGGTGGCTGACTGACTGACTCAAGCATTTTGGTGTGTTTTTACTACAATCGCAGCATCTGCAGACTTCTGTGTTTCACTCGACATTTACAACTGGCCTGGTAGGTCCCAGTTTTTTTTTGTATAAATTTGATTCTGGTTCTTGGCACACTGTCTTGAGTTACATCTGTAAAAATGATTGAAATAGCTATGGAAACATATATTATGTACAGCATGAATTCATTATTTTGTAAAGCTGCCAGTTGTATCACAATGAAAACACTCATTGACCCATAAAGGCAAGCATTGGCAAGACTTGTGAAGGAACCAAGCTTGTCCTGTACAACCTTGGTGAATGATATCCCAGGTTACAAGATGAGGAGGGTGTGAGGGGAAGAGAGGAAAGTGTAGATCGGGAGAAGTGGATGAAGGGAAGAGTGGGGAAAAGAGATGGAAGAAAATAAATGGTACAAGAAGGTGAGATAGCAAGGGACATGGTGCACTTATGACTAACATGATCCTGGAACATCAGGCCTGAGATGTATTTCACCTTGTAAGCTAACTATGCTACAATATTACCAGCCAAGGGCTGTTCAAGTCACCATGGCACAAATTCGATGCATTAATCAGCAGTAGCACAGAGTTCACACTACCGACCATCCATGATGCAAAACTTCCATTCCCACCCCACAACTTGCACAGAGTATTTTGAAAAGACCTCATCTCTTTCCATCATATTACCTTGTACCTTGTGTGGTGGGAATGAATAGAGATTGTGTATCATTCATCTGCCAACATAGTAAGAAAATGTAAGATCTGTTCTGAATTTGCAGGGCTTCTATCAGTATTTGCTAATGGTAAACTCTAGCTCCACTTTTCTTCCTTTAAAACAGGGGTGTCAAACTCAAATTCACAGAGGGCCAAAATTAAAAACTTGGACTAAGTCATGGGCCAAACTAAATATTGAAAATTTTCATCATCATCCGCATGTTTTCTCTTCTTTCAACATGTGTAATGTTAAACTTTTTCTTATTAAAATAAATGTTTAATAATAGTTTTGGTTAAACACTTTCCAGAAGAAGCATTAACAAATGAGAAATAAAATATTCAATAAATAATATTTCTCTATAGCCTTTAAGCTCCTTTTAAATGTTTTTTTTTTCACAAGCCAACAAGTCAAAAAAATAACAACTTGCTTCAGGTTTGTCTTTTAAAATGATGAACATATAGTCTGCCTCCCACCTGTCTTGAAAGGTCCTGTTTTCTGTCTTTCGTTTGGCCATTTTCCGTAAGGGGTTTATTCCATGTGAGTTGGGCGACAGGTCGCAGATGCTAATGAAAGTAAAGAGAGGAGGTGGGGGCGATTAGCGGGCTGATGCCAACGCGTTTGCAAAGCATTCTGGGATTTGTAGTATTAGCTGTGCATGCGCTATACTGGCGCGGCGGCCAGCTCTAATACATATTTGATATGATCTTGCGGGCCAAATATAATTATATCACGGGCCAAGTTTGGCCCGCGGGCCTGAGTTTGACATGTGTGCTTTAAAATGTCTACAAACATTTAAAATGGTAAGGAATAAGATGTAATTAATTTTCAGTGTTGGAAGGTTGAAGGGCAGTAATCAAAAGATAAATGAATGGATTGAAGAGGGTGCCTTATGATGAACTATAGCTTTAAGGTATAAAAATATTTCCACCAAAGCTAACTTCTGATGAGTGGAGCACAATTGCAGTCCTGATTTCGGTCAGAACTGTCAAGTTGTCATTAAGACGTATTGCTTCCATTTGGTTAATTCAATCTGGCTTATTTTGATTAATGTGTTAATTGGTTGTCATGTTATTTGAATAAACTGATTCTCTCATTCTTCACCAGTCTACTTTGCATCATTTTTAAATCAAACATCACTATTTATGCACAATCTTCAATTCCAGCTCCTCAACAAATGTTAATGGCAAGAATTAAGTTTTTGTATTGTTCAGCAAGTTCATGCAGAACTTGGGAGATTAAGGCTGAGATGTTACTTTTGTAAATCTAATGACAGAAGGTTACAACTTGATCAACAGCCTTTCAATATTTACATAAATGTGTTTCTGCACATCAACTTAAAGTATTTTATACACCTTTCTATTTTCCTGGCATGTGAGTGCCACTGGCAAGACCAGAGTTGCTACCTATCCCCATTATTGACTCTAAGAATGTCAGTGGTGGAAAATTTTGCAATGCAATTAAATGCATCAGCTTGTGCCTAAATTTAGTTTGGATCTTTCTGCAGGCAGACACTGAATGTTTCAGTTTCTGAACAATTGTGAATGAAAATTGTACAACAAACAATTATGTTTGATTTTAAAGTGATCCAAAGTTCAGAACTGTTGAAGAAGTTTAAAATCCAGTTTATTCAAATAACATGGCAGCTGTAAATCACAACACACATTAAATAAAGCAGACACAGTTCAAGTAAGTGCATTACTGGATCAGGCTAAAACAAATGATGAACAGTGGTATATTTGCATGCCTTTTGTGATTCTTTTGTGATCCTTTTACTCACACATGTCAAACTCAGGCCCGCGGGCCAAATTTGGCCTGTGATATAATTATATTTGGCCCGCAAGATCATAATCAAATATGTATTAGAGCTGGCCGCTGCGCCAGTATAGCGCATGCACAGCTAATACTACAAATCCCAGAATGCTTTGCAAATGCATTGGCGTCAACCCGCTAATCGCCCCCACCTCCTCTCTTTACTTTCATTAGCATCTGCGACCTGTCGCCCAACTCGCATGGAATAAACCCCTTACGAAAAATGGCCAAACGAAAGACAGAAAACTGGACCTTTCAAGACAGGTGGGAGGCAGACTATATGTTCATCATTTTAAAAGACAAACCTGTTTGTCATTGAAGCAAGTTGTTATTTTTTTGACTTGTTGGCTTGTGGAAAAAAAAATACATTTAAAAGGAGCTTAAAGGCTCTAGAGAAATAGTTATTGAATATTTTATTTCTCATTTGTTAATGCTTCTTCTGGAAAGAGTTTAACCAAAACTATTATTAAACATTTATTTTAATAAGAAAAAGTTTAACATTACATATGTTGAAAGAAGAGAAAACATCCAGATGTTGTTGAAAATTTTCTTTTTTTTAAAAACTTTATTTAAAGGTTTTATCACAGGAATAAAAAGAAAGATTACATTTAAAGAAAAGATATAAAATAAAATAATATAATTACAATACAACATTAAAAACCTAACTTAATTCAACCTAACCCCCCCTACATATACAATAACTAAAAATCTATATATATAAAAAAACCCACCCTTCCCCTCCCCCAAAATAGTGAAGAATTAGTAAAATTAATAATATTATGTATTAAAAAACACACAAAAAAAGAAAAATATGACAAATAAAAATAATTAAAAAAATAATTTATCAGATCTAAAATATCACATCTAAGAACATACTTAAATCAAACTTAATTGCATATACTTAACAAATGGAGTCCACTTCAACTTATAAAAAGACATTTTATCTTGAATTGAAAAAGATATCCTTTCCATAATTAATCAAGACTTCATCTCTAAATACCACCTGTCCAAAGTTAGTATATTTCTATCTTTCCAAGTAGACGCTATACATTTCTTGGCCACTGCTAAAGCTAAATAGATAAAAGAAATCTGATAATCGTTTAATCCTGAATCAATTAATGATTGCATATTCCCTAATAAAATATATCAGGATCTAATACAACACAAATATTATATAATCTATTAAATATAGATTGAATACCTTTCCAAAACTGTTGCAATCGGTCACAGGACCAGACAGTATGTAAAAAAAGTACTAGCTGTCTGGTCACAACGAAAACAACAATCTGACTTACTAAGACCAAATTTTTTAATTTTTCTGGTGTTAAATATAATTGATGTATAAAATTATAATTAATCATCGCTAATCTAGCATTAATCAATTTCCGAATATGGTTTTGACAAATTTCCATCCAAGCTTCTTCAGCTATTGTAGAACCTAAATCTTTTTCCCGTTTCAACTTATCTTTATCCCAATCTTTCTTACTTTCATTTTCTTGTAAAATACAATACATATCAGATATATACCCATTTTCTGGTATTGAAAGTACATATTTCTCAAAGCTAGTTTCAGGCAATAAAGTCATTTGCCGACCACATATCTGTTTTACAAATGATCTTAACTGATAGTACACAAATACAGAATTTCCACTAATACCAAATTTCCTTTGTAATTCCTCAAAAGAACAAAAATGTCCTTCAAAAAAACAATCAGATAAATTTTTTATTCCTTTCCTTTCCCATTGTTTCAAAGTGATATTGGAGATCGTAAAAGGAACAAGTTGATTATTATATAATGGCAATCGCCCAGACCATTTATTTTTAAGCCCCATTTTATCAAGTTTACTCGTCCATAGATTCAATAAATGTTTCAATATTGATACATCATAAGTTCGTAACAAATTTTTATTCCGAAAATTTTCAATAAATATTTAATTTGGCCCACGACTTAGTCCAAGTTTTTAATTTTGGCCCTCTGTCAATTTGAGTTTGACACCCCTATCGTACTGGTAATTGGAGTGGTTGTCCAATGGTCAGCAGACTGAATTGCATGTTGTTATAATTTATTTTTCTTCAATACTTCTGAGTTCCGAGTTGTAAAACTTAAACATCTTGTTAGCAGAATATTCTGAGAATTTCTCAATAAACCTTGATGGTTCTAACCAGCTCTATTTATGCCCCCAAAAATCATATAATTTTGTTCAACTTCTAATCTGTTATCCATCATTTCTGTTTAATTTACAGTAAATTTATTTTCCTCGTATTGTGGTGAATACCTGATTAGTCTATGGGAGAAGAAATCATTTATCTGTTGTGAATAAGAGCAGCTTTATTCTTAGACTGAGCTGTTATTTGATCTCATCTTTCTAATAGTTGAAGTCTGAAGCTTCTCCATTCTGTACCTTTAATACATGACCGGTTTTGTCGATCTATCATTTCTTTTTAATTTGCATATTATTCCTGTTTTGTAATTACATTTGTATTCCTACAACAGATTGTATTTCAATGCATTACTTTCAAAGCAATGTAATGCTGCCTTTACTCATGAAAATTATTAGAGATTTATCATACAGCATCTTCCTTTTTCATTGTATCTAATATTATTTTGTCTCTGTATTTAATCACGTCCCCACTTCTGGCCTTTTGCAATTGAATGAGGCTCTAAAGATGCTGGGGGATGGGATACTTCTCTATTAGGATATCCAGAGGATGGGCTGATTAAATTCCTAATATCCACAGCCATCTTTCTTTGCAGGTACATGATTCCAATTAATTGGATTGCCATCCACCATGGAAGTAGGCCACTTGGCCCACTGTGTCCTTTCTGACCAGTGGGGACCTATCCTTATTAATCATCTTTCATCATTTGGCCCTGAGCTGTGTAGTGAAACATGAAAGTCTGCAGATGCTGTGATTATTATAAAAACAAAAAAAATGCTAAAAGAACTCAGCAGGTCTTGCAGCATCCATAGGAATTAAAGATATATTACTGTCATTTTGGGCCTAAGCCCTTCTTCAAGGTATGGAAAAAGCAGGCAGCGTCTGAATAAAATAAATGGCATGGGGAGAAGAAGGGACCAACAGACAAAAGGTGATAATTAGATATGGAGAAGAGGCCAGGAGAAAGGAAAGGAGAGAATTGATGAGTGGGGAGGGGAGATGGGTTTGGTTTGTGAATGCAGAACTGAGGTAAAAGAGACAAGAGGGGAAATGGAAGAGAGATGGATAGAGCTACAGGATAGGAGATAGAGGGAGGGGAGTGTGGCACACAGAAACTGGAGAAGTCAATGTTCATGCCAACTAGTTGAAAGATTCCCAGATGGAATATGGGTGGTCTCAGTCTGGCAGTGCATGAGATCACCTGCAAATTGGTGGAACAACCCCTCTTATTCCACCTGGCATCCTCCAACCTGATGGCAATTACATTGATTTCTCCAGTTTCCGTTTACCTACACCCCCATCCCCTCCCTATTCTCTCCTTTCCTTTACCCCTGTCCTCCTTTCATCCCTTTTCCCTCTGCCTCCTTTGCCTCAGCTCTGCATTCACAGAGCTAACTCCTCTCACCCTATCAATTCTCTCCTTTCCTTTCTCTTGGTCTCTTCTCCACATCCAATTATTACCTTTTGTCTGTTGGTCTGTTCTCCTCCCCCTGACATTTTTTTTCAGACTCCACCTGCTTTTTTCCTACCTTGAAGAAGAGCTCCGGCCTGAAACATTGTTAATATATCTTTACCTCCTATGGATGCTGCAAGACCAGAGTTCTTCCTGCATTTCTGAGTTTTTATTGCTAGCCTTCTGTTCCTGTTTGATTCAAGTACTCATTTCACACTTAAATGCTGTCACAACTTTCCATGCAGTGTATTCCAGGTGCTTATCATTCTCTGGGTAAAAAGGTCCCTCCCCAATCTCCTAAAAATTCTCTTGCTCCTAACACTATTAACTGCTCAAGTTTTATCTACTTCCAATGTGGGGAAAGGTTTCCTGAAGACTATGCTCCCCTCATAATTTTGTATCTCACTCATGTCCCCTCTTAACTGCTTTCTGTGCTCCAGGGAAAATGGACTTAGCCTTTTCAGTTTCCCTTCATGACTGACACACACCATCCCATGCAACATCCTGGTGAATTGGTTTAGCTCATAACTATTCTTTTATCAGGGTGTCTTAACATTACAGTCAATTAAAATCTGTCTTGATGTCACGAGCACTCTCTTTCCCGACTTGTAGATTCAATGGTCTGGAATCGTGTAGCCCTGACAAAACCAAAACTGAATATTCGTGAGCAGGTTATTAGTGAATAAATGCAGATTAGAGCACAAATGATGAGACTTTTTCCATGATTTTCTGTGGAATGCAAGGAGCCCAGCTGCGTAGAAATTATCTGGATTGTTTTGTAGATGGGACAATATGGAAAATTGTTTTGGGTTTTTCCTGCAAATTAAAATCTTGTGACTGACTGGGTTGGAACAGTTTAGCTTCTTCTGGAGCATAGCTTTTCTATTTACATTCTGTCCTGTTACTACACCTTTTTGCTGTACTTGATGCTCTGTTGATTTTCAAAATCATGCAAAGTAATTCAAATAGGGTGGCAACTGGTTTCTACGGTGGTGGGAACATGGTTACTATGGTGTTGGAAAGTTGAGATAGATCAATCACTCAGTACTCCTAGCTGAAACTAGTTGTATTTCAATATCTTTGGCACTCACTTACTGGCTTCCACTGTCATTAATGATTGGAATATTTTTGTCAGCTTTTTATTCATCCATTATGATGCAAAAGGCACAGCTGGGCATATTCAGACATTTAATCAGATCAAAGCTTTGCAATTGTGCAGTGTTATTCAAGGTGGACGAGTACTGTTTTATGAAGTCATGGAAGAAGGTAAGTGATATTAGCGAAGGGCTATCCTTGTTTTTTTTTCCTGGAGTCATTTGTTGCTGTGGCTTCTTGATACTGGAAGAACTCAGCCGGATGAGCCTATTCTGTGTTTGTTTTCAATATAGTTCTGTGGTAAAGACTGCAGATGCTCAAATTGTGAGCAAGCAGGCAATTGCTGGAAGAGCTCAATGGGGCAGGTAGTATCCATAGGTAGAAAGGGTCAGTCAGGGTTTCCAATCTAAAGGCAAAATGGAGTGATACTTTTAACACCTGAATAAAGGAGGAATGAAGCTGGTAAAGGCGATGTGGTGTTGGACAGAAGGTGTGAGAGATGGAGAGACCAGTTGAAGGAAAGACTACTAGGAAAGGTATAGGGGAGAAAAGTACAGAAGTAGGTAAAAACAAAAAAATAGAAAGAGTGAAATGAGACAGAGGTTAGCTGAAGTTCTTGCCACATCAGGCTGTCCAGGAGGAATATGATGTTATTTCTCAAATTTAGTTTGGTCACCCCCAACTATGGATGAGACTTGGGATAAGTGTATATTTCCAGGAATAATTTCACTTTTTTGTGATCATATCAGGAAGTGTCTATTGGGGGCGGAAAGGTGGGTGGGGAGAGCGGGAACAGCAGACAAGAGAGTCTCACAGACTTGTCCCTGCAAACAGTGGATAGGGGTGGAGAGGGAAATATGTGGTTGGTGGTGCGATCACACTGAAGCTGCTGGAGGATAATACTTCTTGTTCATGTGCAGAACTTGACAATTTCACCTCCAACTTCAACCTGGCCTTTAAATTTACCTGGACTGTTTCAGATTCCTTCACCTCTCTGTCACCTTCTTTGGGGGAAAAAGCTACCCACAGACATCTATTACAAATCCACTGCTAACTGGATTATACCTCTTCCCACCCAAGTCTCTTGAAAAGATGCCATCCACCCCTTTCTCTCAATTCCTCTGCCCTCACCACATCTGTTTCCAAGATGAGAATTTCCACTCCAGCACACCTGAAAAGTCCTTTCTCCTTTTAAAAAAAAAAAATCATGGATTTCCCTTGATTGTTATTTATCTCCTCCATTTCTTGTAATTCCAACTTCACCCCACCTCCTCCACAGGCAGAACAAGGACCCTCACTTTCCACTCCACCTGCCTCTGCATCTGACGTATTATCCCCTGATACTTCTGCTAACTTCATTGTGATCCCATCACTAGCCACAAATTGCCCTCTTTACCTCCATCTGCTTTTTGCAGGGGTTTGGCTCTCAGATTCTCCCTAGTCTGATCTTCCTTCCTCACCCACCCTTCTACCTACTGAGACACTTCCCTCTGTAACTGCAGAAAGTGCAAAGCCTGACCCTACATCTCCCCCTCGCCTCTATCTAGGGTCACACAGACATTCCAGGTGAGGCAGAGCTTGACTTGTCTATCAGTCAACCTAATCTACTGCATTCTGTGTATTTGCTATGGCCTCTCTTAGATTGAGAGCAAACCACCCCCCCCCCCACCGACCCATGCTCTCTTTGTGGGTCTAAGTGCGCCTCTTGTAGCCAACCAGTTCTACTTGATGTAAACATGAAAAACACATCATCTTCCTCCTGGAGAGCCATAACCCTAATTGCATGAACATTAATTTTTCCACTTTGGGTAACTTCCACCCACTTCTAGTTCCACTCTTTACCTACTCCTGCACTGTTTATATTTTTCCAACTTTTCTTCCTTCCATCTTCCTTGCAGTCTATCTCTCTCTCACCTTCTGCACTATACACCATCACTTGGCCAATTTCTTTCCCCATTTATATACATGATATCAACCCCTTTCCAGCTTTGTCTCTGTAAGGGTCTTGATTTGAAATGTTCACTGACCATTTCAACCATGCATGCTGTCTAACCCATTTGTTTGTAAATAGAAAAGAAGAAAGATTTTATTTTATGTAGCAGTAGGTGCCAGGAATGAGCTGCCAAGGAGAGTGGTGGAGGCAGACACAATAGTAACATTGAAGAGACTTCTAGATAGATGCATCAATATGAAGAGAATGAGGGATTTGTCTTGTGTAATGAATCCTTTCCAACCCATGTCCCCCAATTAACCTATTCCCTCGTGCATTTTGAAGGGTGGGAGGAAACTGGTGCACCTGGAGGAAACTCGCACAGCCACTGGGAGAACATACAGTCCTCATAGACTGTGCTCGATTCAACTTGTGTCGCTGGCGCTGCAATGGTGTTGCACTAACTGCTGCCTTTAATCGTACCGCAAGTGGCCGAGATTTTGGGCATAATTTCAGTGCAGATATAGTGGGCTAAAGTGCCTGTAACCTACTCTACTGTTCTATGTTAAGTATTCTATCTTCAACTTAAATATTACTTGTACTTTTGACCTAATTTTAGAGATTTATTCTATTTGTTGGAGATTTTTTCTTTTGAACTACATTTGAGATTCTTTCCAATCTATAACCAAAAGAGAAGTGAAAGAAGTTTAAATTATTCTTAAATTTTTTTTCACATCAACTTTATTGCTGCCAACGATGAAAATTGTGAATTTTTTTAACTTTTGAAAAGAAATGCTTAATACAATTATTGCCTTTAAAAGCCAATAAATGCAGCTCTTTTAAAGTAACTGCTCTTCCCTTTTTCCATCTCTTGCCAACTTTCAGAATTTAATGTCAGCAAAACAAAGTTTAACTTAGTGACAATATTTTGAATATTCAATTCAAAGATTATTTTATTCAAATGGTACTGTTCAACAATATGAAAATTACATCAAAATTACAAAAGGCTTACTGTTTAAAAAGAAATCGTTTTTAAAAAAAATAAATAAAATTATAAGCCAATTTACATCAGTGTCTTGGAATGTTGAGATGCAGGTCACAGGCTGATATGTACAGAAGATAGAAATCTTGTTTTTCCTCCTTGGATGAAAAAGAAACTTGTATGAATTAATCTGGGGATAGCTAATTGTGTGCCATTTCAGAGCTAGTTGGCGTCAGCCTGAACAAGTATTCCTCATTTTTTGTCCTTTCAACCATAAGATTATGATGGAATAACAGGAGGAAATAACTTTTGGAAAAAACAGAGTTAGTAATTTCCAATAAATAATAATGCTCGCCTGGCCTTAATGCCTCCTGTGATTTCTAATGAAAGAATGCATGGCCAAGTGAATTGAAGTGAGCATTCCATTGTTTAATATGTGCTTTGAAAATCATTTCCTTCCATAGTAAATTTCCTGCTTGCAACACCTTGCTGAGCAGTGGCATCATTATACACCCTGTGTATTTTTGGCACAGAGGTTCCAAGGAAACTAAATTACCCCAATGAGCTGACCAATATTGTCAAGTAACATGACTAATACTTAACCAATTTATCACTTTGTCACCTTGCAGAATCTGATTCCTACTAGTAAGGCAAAGGCCCTTGAAGAATTGTCTCCAGTCTTTGAGTTAAATTGAAGCCAAGCAAGGCTATTCTGTAAAACATATCCTGGTTACTTGTTTGCATTTTTCACATTTGAATATTCTTCCAACAAGGTGCACAAACATGCACATCCCATATGCATGCAAGTTGCAACTTTTCAATTAGCTTTACACAGCCAGTTTCTGTGTATCTGCAATATTTTTGCTGATCTGAAAAATATTTTTTTTAATTTAAAATTTTAAATTAAAATAATTATTTTTTGAAGATTTTATTTTTGTTTTTTTTTCCATAAATGTGCATATCAAAATTTTCCATTTTCAAGATGATTGTTTTTTTTTAAAAAAAGACTTCATTGGGGAGGTTGCTTGTATTTTTATAATAGTAGCACCTTTATTTATGTGTGGCCCTAAATAATCCAAATGTGGTTGCTATATTTTTTTTTGATTGTGATTTTCTCCATAGATCTGCAACTGTTTATCTCTGTCTTTCGTCGTGCTATATGTAGAGGGAACTCAGATTTCCAAGTAATCGCAATACAATTCTTAGTCACAGCTAAAGCTATTTTAACAAATGAAATTTAGTTAGTTTGTTACTTATTTCAATAAAATTGCCCAAAAGATGAGCTCTGGGTCATCTGTGAAGGCCACCCCTGTTATCCTTGTTAGTATTTCACTAATGTCCTTCCAGAACGGACTTGCCTTCACACACCACTACGTAGCATGTACAAATGTTCCTATTTCAATTCCGCATCTAAAACTCATCTCCGATATTTCTGATTTTGATTTGTGTAATATCTGTGGTGTGAGATATAATTGGTGTAGAAAATTATATTGCACTAATCTGTATCTTGCATTTATAATTGATGTCATGCTATCCAAACACCAATCAGACCACCATCTTTCCATTACTGCAACTCCTAAATCTGACTCCCATCTCTCTCTCTTGATCCCTGTAAGCCTGGTTTTGCACTTTCATTGTGGAGAGCAAAGTAAGTTTTGGATATAAATTTAGGTGTGTTCCCCAGCCAAATTGTCATTCCATCTCACTAATTTCAGGTGGGACTAAGTTTGGACCCCATCTTCCTCTCAAGAACTATCTTAACTGGAGAAAGCAAAAGATTGTCCCATTAGCTACTTCGTACTTCATTCTTAATTGTTCAAATGACTCAAGAGATCCTTCCCTATAACAATAATCAATATATCTTCTTTCTTTTTCATACCATGAATTCAATATTTTGTTACCCAGATTCATTTTTACATAATGGTGTCCTCAGTGATAGACCTGCTTTTTTCCCTGATACATTTATTTATTTTTTGCCATATTCTAATCCTGTGTAGTAATATAGGATTGTCTTTTTTTTGTTACTTACTTTTATTCTCTCCTCTTTAATTGAATTAATCCCATTCAATTTCATGAAGGGGGACTGTTTTCTTCAAAGAAATCTTGCTTGTGCTGATAGATGATATTTCTTAAAATCTAGGAGTCCAAGATCTCCCAATTTATAGTTCCTTGTTAACTTTTCCAGTGCAATTTTTGGTACTTTACTATGCCATAGGAATTGTCTTATGCAATTATGTAATAATTTAAATAAATTTTTAGTATAATAGGCAATGATTGAAAGAGATACTGTAATCTTGGTATTACCTTCATTTTTTCTACAATTTACCCTTCCTATTAATGTAATTGGCTGATCTTTCCATTTCTGTAAAACCTTTTCTAAAAGAGGGGTATAATTGGGGTTATATAAATCTGTAAATTATTACCTGTCATTATTCCTAAGTATTTAATTCCATCCTTCTTTGATTTTAAATCTACTACTTTTTTGGTATCTTTCATAATCAATGGCATTATCTCACTTTTGTCCATATTTATTTTATATCCATATCTTCCATATTTATCTTCCATATTTCCCTAATGTTGTTTATAATCTTCTCAATGATTCAGTTGGGTCAGACATATAAAATAGCACATTATCAGCAATAAACTAATTTTAAGTTTTTCCTGTCCAACTTTGAAGCTCTTAATATCCAGATCTTTTATAATCTCTTCCTGAGGTTCAATAGCTAGTGTGAATAATGCTCGAGATAGGGGACACCCCTGTCTACTCGATCTACTCAAGGGGGAAAAAAAATACATGACATTTAAGTATTGGTTATAATTTTAGCTTGTGACTTATGATGAGTTTTTTAAATCCAATTTTAAATTTTCTACCTATACCAAAATTTTCCAACATTTTGTATAAGAAAGACCATTCTAGTTGGTCTTTTCTGCATCTAAAGAAAGTTATGTTTGGATGCAGTCATGATTTTGCCATATGTATTGAATAATCTACTTGGATTATTTGAAGAATTTCTTCCTTTAACAATTTCCACCTTATCTGGATGTATTAGTTTTGGTAAATACTCACCCACTCTGTTGGCTCGTGCCTTTGCTATAAATTTATAATCTGCATTCAGAAGTGATATTGGTCTGTATGATGAGGTTTTTAATGAATCTCTACCTTTCTTCAGTAGCACTGTAATTATAACAGTTGAAAAAGTTTCCGGGAGGTTTGGGTCTCCATCGCTTGGTCTATTGCATCCATCAACAAATCTTTAAATAGTCTATAGAACTCAGGAAGTAGCCCTTCTTCCCCTGGGGACTTATTAGCTTATAAAATACCCAGAGTTTCTTCTATTTCTTCCTTTGTAAAAGGTGCATCTAAGTAATTTTTTTCCCCTCTCTCTTCTAGTTTAGGAAGTTCAACATTTGTTAAAAATTCTTCCATCTCGTTTTTATCTCCTACTAATTCTGATTTTATATAGTTTCTTATAGAATTGTCTAAACATGCTATTTATTTCTTTTTGATAATATGTTATAGTATTATCTTCTGTTTCTGCATTTATCATTCTGGATGACTCCTGTGCTTTAACCTGCCAAGATAACATTTTATGTGTCTGTTCTCCCAGTTCATAATATTTTTGTTTAGTTTTAATATTTTTTTTTCTATTCTATGTTTGTAGTGTATTGTAACTTTTTATTCTCTAATATTTTATATTTTTCTTGTGTTCCTGATATCTGATATTTTTTTCAATTTTGTTATATTCTTCTCTAAATCTTCTAAATCTCTCACATATTCTCTCAAAATTTTTAGTATAAGAAATAATCGGTTTCCTTGGATAAGCTTTAAGCTTATCCATAATAGAAAACCATTGTCAGTGGAAATAAAAAAAATTCACAATTTATTTCTGTTTCATAATAAATTCACAAAAATTCTTCCTCTTTAGTAATGTAGCATTAAGGTACCATCTATATATATTTTCTTGCTTTTTCATTATCATAATAGTTAATGCTAATGGTGAGTGATCTGATAAAAATCTTGCCAAATACTTTCTTTGTGCCACTCTACTTTGCAGCTGAGCAGACATTAAAAATGAGTCAATCCTTGTATGTGAATCATGTATGCTTGAAGAGAATGAGTAGTCTCTTTTTAAGGGATTGAGTCGCCTCCTTATATCAATTGCATTTAAATCCTTCATAAATAACCATGTCATTTTTGCAGCTTTCACCCTTGATATTATTCTGCTGATTTGTCTAATATTGGATCTAAACATAAAGTGAAATCTCCCATCAGTGTATTTTGTCTTCCTCCTGCAGTTTTTCACAAAGACTTCATCATAATTTGGGGCATAAATGTTCATAAACAGCCATGATTCTGCATAAATTTTGCAGTGTGCCATTACAAATCTTCCAGTTAACATCTCTTCTATTATTAGTATATTTATATTAATAAAAATTGTTACACCCGTTGCTTTTGATCCAAATGAAGACTATATTACTTGCCCCACCCATCCTCTTTTTAATTTTGTGTTCCAATGTGGTTAGATGTGTTTTTTTTTTTGAAATTTATTTATAGTATCTCCATATATTCATTTCAAATTGACTTAGTATAATATTACATAATAGATACTAAATAATTTTCAAATTTTCACCCCCCTCCCCACCTTCCCTAACCCCTTAGGAAACCACCTTGTGGTGGTTAATTCCCAAAAACCCAAATGGGTGTGGTATAAACCACAAGTGGCATATGACTTTCGGGAGCAGAAGTACCACTCCCTTCCCCCCCCCCCTCCCCCCCCAGGCAGACAAAATACAAACCGAAAAATCATAATTTCTTATATCCATAAAACCCTGGTCCATCAATTTAACCAATCTTATTCATAAACTCTTTTTTTTGAAAATCCAAACTTGATATTAAATTTTGCACCCTTTCCACCCTCCCAACACTGAGTTAAACATTGTTTACAATCAATAAAAGTTTTTTTTTTATTTTTTTTTCAAGTCTTCCTGAATTTCATCCACTGAATTAAAACACCTCTGAACATCCCAGTTCAACACCGAATCTTCCATTCTTCTCAGTCTCAAGTTGAATTTGTAGCTTACTTTCAAAAAAAGTTTTTTTTTCAAATCTTTTAAAATTTTCTTGAACATAATTCCTTCGGTCTTGATCTTCTAAAGCATCAATGTTATTCATAAGTTCTTTCTTCTGTGTTTCCCAATTTAATACCAAATTTTCCACTTTGTCAATCTTCTCAATGTTAAGTTGAAATTATTGTTTATTTTCAAGAAAAACTTATTCAAAATTTTTAACTCTTCTTGGACATTGCTCCTTCGACTTTAATTTTATAAATCATCAATCTTGTTCATAGTTTCTTTCTACTGAATTTCCAAATTTAATAATAAAGTTTCCGTTTTTTCCAATTTTCTCAATATTAAACTGATCTTGTTGTTTAGTTTAAAAAAAACCTTTTCAAAACTATTAAAATCTGTTTGCAATGTATGCATACTCACAGATAATAAATTTACTCTTCCAATATTCCATCCAAAAAAAATCACTAATAAACCTTATTGCAAGTCAAGGAGTTCCATATATATGTTTATCTTCAGAAAATATTTCAAATATTTCAAATCAACATTCGTCGCCATCTTTCAAAAAGGAGTCCGAAATCAACTTTAATAAGTTCTGTTCTTGAGAAAATTCCAGCACCAACTCCAGCTCTGTCCGGGCAAATAAGTCAAATTTCTTCCAAAGTCAAAGAATGTAATTTTGTTCTGTATTTATAGATAATAAATTCATCCTTCCGATATTCCATCCAAAAAAAATCACTAATAAACTTTAATGTTATCTGGATTTTTAAAACTCACGGGCAACCAATCCCAATTACTGCAATTTATCTTCATAAAACATTTCAAATCAATATTCATCACCATCTTTCAGAGGGGTGTCCAAGGCCAGCTTATCCGACAGTCCAATTAATGAGTTCCGTTCTTAAGAAAATTCCAGCCTTGACTCCGTGGTTCTGTCTGGGCAAGTAGGCCGAGTTTCTTCCAAAGTTGGAGAGTGTAGTTTTGTTCTGTATTTGAACTCTATTTTCCTTAATCTTTGTTGCCATTTTAAACATCTTTCAGAGAGGTGTCCAAGGCCAGCTTATCCGACAGTCCAATTAATGAGCTCCGTTCTTAAGAAAATTCCAGCTTTGACTCCGTGGTTCTGTCTGGGCAAGTAGGCCGAGTTTCTTCCAAAGTTGGAGAGTGTAGTTTTGTTCTGTATTTGAACTCTATTTTCCTTAATCTTTGTTGCCATTTTAAACATCTTTCAGAGAGGTGTCCAAGGCCAGCTTATCCGACAGTCCAATTAATGAGCTCCGTTCTTAAGAAAATTCCAGCTTTGACTCCGTGGTTCTGTCTGGGCAAGTAGGCCGAGTTTCTTCCAAAGTCGGAGAGTGTAGTTTTGTTCTGTATTTGAACTCTATTTTCCTTAATCTTTGTTGCCATTTTAAACTAAAAACAATTGATAAACAAAACAAAGATTTTTAACAGAAAAGAAATATTCTTAAAACGGGTATTTATATAACTGCCTGGGGGAGACCGGGAATGCACGTCCGCTCCCTACGCCATCTTGCCACGCCCCCCTGGTTAGATGTGTTTCTTGTAAAAAGACTATATCTGCCTTTAATTTTTTTTAAGGTATGCCAAGACATTTTTTCTTCAACAGCCTGTTATTTCCACTAACATTAAAACTAATCATTTTTAATGTTCTATCCATATTCTGCTTTAAAACAGTATTTTTAACAGTAAAATCTCTTTGACTCTTTAACTAATAGTGATCCTTCCCCTTTAAGAAAAACACAATGCCCCTGCTCCAATGGTGACATGTATATAAAGGCCTGAAAGCCTGCAAAAAAAAACAACCCACAGAATCTCTTGAGGAAGAAGAACCCCTCCTTTTAACGCCATCTTATTTTGCTACTCCTTTCCAGATGCCATTTTCCCCCTTAAACAGGAGTTTCCACCCTGTAAAATCTTTCCAAGATTTTTTTTTCCTTTTACAGAGCTCTGCTTGAGCATTTCTATACAGTTTTAAACAATAAATACAAAATGGTTTAATGAAAATACAACTTTTACTACTTTTACTTAGTTTTGTAATAAATATTTTCATGATCTTCTCCCTCGGCAGCCTGAATTTTTTTCTTCATAAAATCTTCCACTTCGTTCTTGAAAACTCGCCAGTTCCTTTCAGCTACTTTGGCCCTCAAAATCACGGGGTATATCACTGAGAATTTCAAGTTTTTAGCATGTAGTTGTCTTTTCACATTTTCAAATTATTTTCTTTGTTTAATCAAAGTCAGGTTAGTCTGGAAAAAATAGAACCTTTGAATGATCAACCTTGGGTGGGCCATTGTTCTCTTTAGTTGTATGCTCTCCCATTCTCGGTAACTCGGTATCTCCCATTCTCGGTAACTTAAAATTCTCACCAGAACTGGTCTTGATCTCTGATCACTGGCTCTTCTGGATCCAAGTTGTGCATTTTTTGTCTAAATTTGTCTTCTCTAAATACTTGTGGGATCAATTTTTGAAAACAAAAGTTCACTGGGTTTCTTCCCTCTATTCCTTCCTTTAGTCCAATAATTTGGACATTGTTCCATTGACTGAAGTTCTCCATATGATTCATTTTCTCAAGCAGTCCTTGTTTATCTGACTCCCATTCTTTGGCACTTTTTTTTTCCAGAGCCTCAAGTTTTTCATGCATTTTCAGCAATTCAATCTCTGCTCGACCCATTCTCTCCACCAGGTCTTCAACAATCTCTTTTATTTCAGTCATTTTCTCTGTCACCTCTCATCACTGTTTCAACACTTATGAATCAGCTACTCGCATTCTTCATTTTTTTCCATGGAGAGCTCAACCAAAACACACCTGTCTATGTCCTTCGCATGGCCATGCCCCCATAATTAAAAAAAAATTAGACATATAGCATGGTAGCAGGCCATTTTGGCCAACGTATATGTGCCGTTGCACCTACACCCTCAGTTCATTTTGATCAGTGGGAGGAAACCATAGTTCCTTGGGAAAACCCATGCAGACAAAGGAAGAATGCACAAACTCCTTACAGACCATAGGATTGGAGCACCGGTCGCAATCGCTGGCGCTGTAAAGGCGTTGTGCTAACTGTTACACCAACTGTGCCGCCCATTTTGCTTTCTAGCCTTGGCTGGATTTAAAGGTGATACTCAATTATCTTTGCCAAGTGCTCGCTTTGGCAGCACATATACTAAAATTGGAGCGATACAGAGAAGATTAGCATGGCCCCTGCGCAATTATCTTTGCCATAAGTTTGCCAAAAGGGGTCTCGTGGAATTTTTGTTCCAAGTCTCTGGAAGAATTTAAAAAACGTGTGTTACATGAGCCTTGTACAAGAGCCTCACAAAAATTCAATTGGTACCCAAAGCTAAATTTTCTTTTAATAAAACCTGGTATTACATGGAAGTCGCGATAATTTAATATATGCAGATTAGCGCATAAATTGCTGAACATTCATATTTATGGTATAATTAACAAACCAGTAAATAATATGCAAAAGAGAAACTTGTCAAGCTTGAAATTCATAATTATGGATTAAAGTTAACAATGTATAACAGTTGCCAAATTTGAAATAATTTTTTAATATCCTTTTGACAAAGATGTTTATTTCTGCACTTAGATGGACATTTGCAGCTTGAAATTTGTTTAAGAAGTTGCACATTTACAAGAAGTAAAATCAGGCGAAAAAAATTACTTGTGGTAGCATCTGTGGAGAAAGAAATGAAGTCAGATCATGAATCCAGCTGGAACTTTATATTTTAATTAATTGTATGTAAGCATTTCCTTCATTTGATCAGGTTTTAGACCACTGCACTTTCTGCTTCACCATTGAAAATCTATTCACCAATGCATCAACCAAGGATAATTTAAATTGGTAAATTCAATTTATTGCCTTGGAGGGAATTCCTTTTGATTTATTTTTAAAAATCTCTCATGAAATGAAGATCTCAAGTCCATCATCCCATGCACTTTCGGCGAACTAGGAGATAAGTGGATCAATAATGTGAGCATACTTTGAGCCAAGCGTCATCACCATCTTTCTGGCAATCTTGGGAAATGTCGGGAATGGTAAAGAACGGACATTCATGGCTACAGTCTGTTGCATTGCTCAGTACTGTGGGCAAGGAATGGAAGGGAAGCAGGTCAGATTATTTGCATTGTGGTAATAATGGTGAAAGAAGAGACTATTCTGGTGAAAGAAGTTTTACGTGAATTTGACCCTGAATAGAGCCTGTCCTCGGAATAATTAGAGTTCTTGTGAGGGGAATTTCAGAAGGTTACCAATAGAAAAAAACAATGATGTGGGATTTCTTAAAAATAAAGCCAGCGTGTATCTTGAGTGCAAAACCATATTTGAAGCAGAGGATGCTTCAAAAGACAAAAATTATGTTCCTGTATAAATTGGTAATGTGAGGCATGGGATAAATCTGGTTGTGGGGCGCTAACACAGAGGAGGGGTTGATACCATGATCACATTATATGGTGGTCTACTCCTGCTCCAATTTTCTTGGGTTCTTGTGTCCAACTCAAATATTATTTCACTATTAGCTACATTGGTGAAACTTCATAGTAGAAGCTCAGACTTAAAGGAAGGGATTGACTATTTAGGATGAAGGGAAGATTTTGAAAATTCTCTGTCCAAGGAAGCTTGTGGCTGCAGATTATGAGTACATTCAAGATGCAGCACGATGGATATTTTAGATGAGCAAATCGAGGGACGTGGGGAATGAGGTAGCAGTCCATTTTTTTTTAAAATGCATCATTTTGACTGGGATAGGTATTTACAATTTTTTTGTGTTAAATCACATAGGACTTGTTGATGTCAATTTGGCCCCTTTCACACTGCCAACCCTCCTAGAATGCTGCACTCGGAAGCCTTTCCCACTGCACCGTGATTTACCTCGTGAATCGGCAACCTGGCATTTTGGTGGGGGGGGGGGGGGATGAGGTCCCACTGCTAGCCGTGACAATGCAAGAGCAGATTGTGCTTTCACACTGCCAGAGGGCAATTAGTGAGTTAACTCGACTTGCCCCCACCAAATGTCAGATCCAGGTTGAATTTGACAGGAATTTAACTCGCCCTGCCATGCTGGGACATTTCACACCACACGATTACTGGGAACGGACAGGTTAAATTAGCTGGTGTACCCACATGGAATCGGTGGTGGGAAAGGGGCTAATGCATTGTACTCCCTGTTGAATGATGAGGTAATATCAAAGTTTGTCAGTCACTACGTTTTGATTCAGTTTAGTCTGCAGGTAATTTATGTTTACCAGGCACATTAATAGCATAATGTCCACAAAATATGACTGAGAAATTACCTTAATTGTTGGGATAAATTGAGTATGTGCAGTCCTATTTCTTAATTAACAAGAATTCACAGGAAATGGGAGCAGAATTGTGAACATACAAATTGAGAGCAGGGGAAGGCCATTCAGTCCCTCAAGAGATTCAGGAAGATCATGGCATATCAGATATTTAACTCAACTTGCATTCCACTGGTAGCCTTTTGACTATTAAGGACCGATCCATACTTGAGAATTGAGCTTTGAGAGAAAAAAAAGCCTCACTTCATCTCTAACTTAAATTAATGACTGATATTTTTGAATAGTGACCTCTAAATTCTAGAGTATTCTCCAAGAAATCAGGATTCACCTCATCAAAACCCTTCAGCATGTTAAGCATTTCAACCTTAAGCATTCCTCTCTCATTCTTGTCAGCTCTTTGAGGCACAGGCCAAGCTTATCCATAGTGTTCTTGTGCGAAAACCTGTGCAATCCGGTTATGAGCCCAGTAAGCTTTCTCTGAACTGCTTCCAACACAATTACACCCTCCCTTTAATTAAAGAGACTTATTGCAGTGCAAAGTTCCCTAGTATTTCCCCAATGAAATATAATCTCATTTGTTCTCATTTACCCTAGGAATTAATGTTAGAATTCTGTTAGCTTTCATAATTGCTTTGTACACCTGCATGTTAACTTTTAGGGGTTCAGCACTTGAATCTCCAGAACCTTCTACATCTCAGAGTTCTGCAATCTCTCACTATTTAGACCGTGTGTTGTTTTTCCTCCTATCAAAATGGATAACTTAATATTTTCAACATTATCTTCCATTGGCCATACCTTTGCCCACTCACTTAATCTGTCTCTCTCCTTCTTTGACTTTCCCTTGGGCTCAGGCCCAAAATGTTGACAAATATCTTTGTCTCCTATAGATGTTGAAAAGACTAGCTGAGTTTCTCTAGCATTTTGATATTTTTACTACAATCACAGTCTGTTTCAATCTCTACCTTTGTCTCCTCTCGTTCTCCTCACAGCCAACTTTCTGTTTATGCCACTGGCCAGTTTATTTGTGTCTGCATCTAAATCAATTATATAAATTGAAGGCTAAGACTCCAGCAATAATCACTTCAATGCATATCAATGCTTGCAAAAGTGCACATTTTATGTATAATTAGCATCAGATAGTGAAATTGGGTTTGAAATGTGCAATGTATTTGGAAAATCAGATCACTTCACAAGTCTCATTCAGGATTGGTGAACAGCAGTGTGGTTGCTGGTAGTGGCAGAGGCCAGCCAGATAAATGGAAGAGCATGATGCTCTGCAGCCCCAAAGGTCACATTGCCAATATGGCATTAAGTGTAAAGCACCACCCAAATACACCATGTGACCATTTAAACCACAAACCTCGCACCCCTTTGAGTGTGGAAGGAAACCAGAGCACCTGGAGGAAATGCATGTCATCTCAGGGAGAGTGTACAAACTCCTGGAGAAGGAAGCTCCAGTTGTCATGAACAATTGAATGATGTAGGTAGTACTGGGAAAGAGTTTCTGCAGAGAAAGGGTAAGATTCCAGAGTATAAATTAAACAACTTCACAAAAAGAAAGCCCAAGGCAAAATTTAAAAAGTTGAGAAGGATTAGAGTTGAAGGAATGGTATTGCGAAAATGGAATCTGCATTCATAGTGGTCTGGGAAGGAGGGAATTGCTCTGTATTGACACATCGCTCGTGGCCTGGCCAATTGAATATTCAAGTCTGTAACTAAAGGTTTAAACTGAGGTGTGAAACTAGAAGTATAAAGGTAGTAACATAGTAAGAGTCTTTAGACTGCAGGCATGTAACGGCATAATTAAGCAATTTTGCCACTACACAGGCAGTCTGAAAAGGAAGGTGCAGGAATTTTGAGTCGATTCATATAAATCCTACTGGGGGTGGGGGGGGGGGAGATCTTGTTGACGGTCATCTGCTCTACTGCATGTCCAACCACTGGGACTGTTGCACTCAGGTACTTGCAGTCTAAAAGGGTGCCCAGTGTGAAAAATGAGCAATATTAGCATGGGCAATATTAACTTTTTCAGCAATTTTTTTTCCCACGACTGCAATCTAAAAAAACACTACCATGAGTCATGATTAGCAGAGTGTGGAACACAGTACATCTTAGTAAAAGCTTAGTTATCAAATGTCAAAGTAAAGAGAAATGAAAATTAATCAAAACACTCCCTTGGCCTCCCCAGAATGCACAAACCAGTGTGATTTTTTTTTTCTTCTCTTGATTGTTTTGAAAGATATGGTGAAGAGTGATCATAATGTGATGATGATTGTTTTGAAAAATATGGTGAAGAGTGAACATAATGTGATGATGATTGTTTTGAAAGATATGGTGAAGAGTGATCATAATGTGATGATGATTGTTTTGAAAAATATGGTGAAGAGTGAACATAATGTGATGATGATTGTTTTGAAAAATATGGTGAAGAGTGATCATAATGTGATGAATTTTCAAGTCTCTAAATTTTTTAATTACCTGGGAAATTGCATAATATTTTGTCTGTCACTGATATAATTTGTCACTGATGTGTAGTGGTATATCAATTAAATTACTGGATTGGAAGTCAGATTTGAATCATTCAAGGGATATCCAATGAATCTGATTGAATCTTGAAGAGATGACCAAAAGGGCTGAGGGCATAGCAGTGAGTGGACTTTAACAATGTATGTGACAAGGTCTCGCATGGCAGGCTAGTCACGTGGGAGTCATGGTGAGCTGGCCAATGGAGTCAGAGGCTAGTAGTGGGTGTTTGCATTTCTGATTGGAGGCCTGCGATCAGTAGAGTGCTGAAGGAGTCTGTGCTGGGTCCGCTGCTGTTTTTCATTGAAATCATAATGATGAGATTGTCATATGTTGTACTATGTACATATGTACTTGCTGCAACTCAACAGGTACTTATTTAAATAAACTACTATGCTATTCATTAAATTGTAAAGAAATACAGTAAAACCGCTGATATCTGGAACATATTGGGATTGGTAGATGCTGGATCAGTGAATGTTTTGGTTGCTTGAGACTGCATATTGCATGATTGGTGTGCTACAGCGAGGCGCACCAATTTTAAATTTATGTAGTTTTTACCAATTTATTTTCCACTCTTTTTGTTGGTTGCTTGAGGCTGCCAGTTGCTTGATAACAGGCATTTTACTGTAATATATGCAATAAATACAAAAGATAGATCATAATTATTACCATAGTGCAAGAAAGAATAAAAGTGGTTGTCCTTTTTGTGGAGTTGGAGTAGTTTATGGTTAGTGTAGTAATGGGAGGTTCAAGAAACTATTCTAGTTAATAGCATTACTAATTGTGCAGATGATAAAATTGGTGGTGGACAGTGAGGAAGGATATAAGTTTACAACAATAGCTGAATCAATTAGCAAAGTGGGAAGAGCGGCAAATGAAATTTAACTTGTGGAAAGTGTGAGCCGCTCAGTTTGGTAAATCAAAGAGTTACGCAGCAAAAGGCTGGGCCCACTGGTAGAATGCATAGGACAGAGAGACTTGGTAGTACAACTACATTCTTCCATGAAAGCGGTGACTCAGGTGGACAGGCTAGTGAAGCAGCCAGTTGTCATGCTTGCCTTCATTTGGGCAAGGTATTGAGTACAAAGTCGGGACTTTGTCATGCAGCTGGACAAGGTATTGGTGAGGGGAGTTCTGGTCACCCAGCTATAGAAAGGATATCATCAAGATGGGATGGGGTGCACAAGAGATTTATTGGGACATTGCTGGGAATGCAGGATTGACCTATAGAGTCCTTATTCCCTGGACTGTAGGAGGCTGAGGGGAGATCTTATAGTTTGAGGACAAGTGCGGGGGCACGGGGCAAGAAGCAAGAGAGAAAGAGAGAGAGGTTTTAGAGGGACTGGAGTAGCATATTTTTAACTGAGTGTAGTTGTTATCTGGAACAAGCTGCTAAAGGAAGCTATAGGAACAGATTTTTTTTTAAAACAGCAAAATACATTTGGACAGATGTAGAGATAGGAAGGGTTCAGCAGGATTATGTGTCAGGCAAATGGGACAAGCCCAGAATGCCAACTTGGTCTTCATGGGCAAGTTGGGCAAAAGAGCCTCTTCTGACTTTGTACTTGAATATCACTGTGGTATCTGGAAAATTAGATTCAAATGATAGCAATCGTCTCAGATATAGTAACCATGAAACAACTGGAATATTTTTAATCAGTTTAATTAATGTTATTCACAGAAGGTTATCTGTATTTCTTAGCAGGTCTATGTAATTCTAGACCCAACAAAAAGATTGAATTAACTGTCATTGGGTGATTTTGTGGATGATGCAATATGTGCTGGACTCATCAACAATTAATAGTTGTTTTAAAAGTCCCATCTTAATTTGTGAACTTCATGATCCTCCTCTACTTTGTGCTTGATTTATCCAGTTCATTTTATTTTCTTTTTAAATCATAGTGATTTCAATTTCTGTCAACTTTGCCGCTCTCAATCAATATTTCTAGCCTGTCATTTCCAGCATTTTCTGTGGCTTTAAAAATTTTATTAGATTTCCAAAATCCACAATTTATTCATGATTTTAGACTACACCTTGAATTTACATTTTATGAAATCACCTGATCAGCAAAAAAATTACAAAACTTCAAAGAAAAAGACATTTTCTTTATTATTAGATATTATTGATGGTTCTAATGATGTAAATATGTTGGGCCAAACACATCATGTGAACTTCATACAAAGTTCAAATTTATTGTCTGAAGGCTTACATAACATAGAACAGTACAGGCCCTTCACCCCTCGATGTTGTGCTGACCCAAATATTCCTTTTTTTTAAAAACTACTTTAAAAAAAAACACCGTAACCCTCTATTTTTCTTCCATCCATGTGTTCAACCTCTGCCACCATCCCTGGCAATGCATTCCAGACATCCACAACTCTCCATTTAAAAAAAAATCTCCATTTTAAAAAAAACACACCGTAACCTTCTATTTTTCTTCCATCCATGTGTTCAACCTCTGCCACCATCCCTGGCAATGCATTCCAGACATCCACAACTCTCCATTTAAAAAAAAAACACTTGCCCGTGATGTCTCCCCTAAACTTCCCTCCCTTCATTTTGTACATGTCCTTTGGTGTTTGCTATTCCTGCTCTGGGAAACAGGCACTGGCTGTCCACCCTATCTATGACTCTCATAATCTTGTTGACTTCTATTAAATATCCTCATATCCTTCTGAGCTCCAAAGAGAAAAGTCCCAGCTCTGCTAATCTCACCTCATAAAACTTGTTTTGCAAACCAGGTGACATCCTGGTAAATCTCCTCTGCACCTTCTCCGTAGCTTCCACATCCTTCCTACAATGAGATGACCAGAACTGTAGAGTTGCAACATGACCCCTCTACTCTTCAACTCAATCCCACTATTAATGAATCCCAGCATTCCATAGGCCTTGTTGACTATCCTATCAGCCTGTGCAGTGAGCTTGAGTGATGTATGGATTTGGACCACCCTCCCCCCCCACCAAGATCCCTCTGTTCATCCAAGCTGTTAAGTAATTGACCATTAATCCTGTACTCGGCCTTCTCGGTTGTCCTTCCAAAATTCATCAGCTCACACTTATCCAGATTGAACTCCATCTGCCACTTCTCTGCCCAACTCTTTATCCTGTCTATATCCTCTTGTGACCTTCAGCTCCATCCCCAACTCCTCCAACTTTTGTATCATCTGCAAACTTCCATCCTTCTGCCTCTTCATCCAGGTCATTTATAAAAATCAGAAAGACCTGGGGTCCCAGAACAGATCCATTAGTCATTGATCTGAAGGCAGAATACTTCCCTTCCACTGCTACCAGGGTTGGCATTAAGGGGGGGCATCTGCAGATATTGCCCCCAAACACCCCCATATGGTCTCGGCCTTTCTTGACCATCAAACCTGCTCTATTCCCTCCCGCGACAGTAGCCTCCAGGTTGACGCATGCTATTGACACTCCACCTGCCGCCGGCCACGTCACTAGTGTGCATCTAGTGATGCTTGACCCAATAAAAACAGCGTACCCTCTCCCCTCACCCCCCCCCCCCGCCAATCAATCCCTAACCCCCCCCCCCCCCAACTCATTTATGTCCCCTTCTAACATACGTTCTGGTGTTGACGCTGACTACTGTTCTCTATGCTTTCTACTTGCAAGATATTTTTTTAATCCATACAGCCAAGGTTTCATGGATCGCGTGCCTCGTAACTTTATGATTGAGTCTCTTATGGGGGATCTCGTAAAATGCCTTACTAAAATCCATGTATATCACATCTCTCGCCCTACCCTCATCAATTTCTTTTGTTACCTCCTCAAAAAAATCTCAAAGCCATGCTGACTATCCTTGAGTAGACCGTACTTCTCCAAATGCTTGTATGTAGATCCTATCCTTAAGAATCTTCTCCAATAGTTTCACGCCTCTGACATAAGACAGAATGGTCCATAATTCCCAGGATTCTCCCTATTACTTTTTTATATAAATCAAGGCCACTATATTTGCCATTCTCCAATCCTCTGGCACCTCCCCTGTGGCTAAAGAGGACTCAAAAATCATTGCTACTGCTTCAGCTAACTCTTTGTTTACTTCCCACAACAGCCTGGGGTATATCGTATCTGGCCCAGAGGATTTATCAATCTTGATGTTTTAACCATACCATATAACCATTTACAGAGCGGAAACAGGCCATGTCGGCCTTTCGAGTCCGCATCGGTTCACTTGAACAACTCCACTAGCTCAATCCTCTCGCTCTCTGCCAATATCCCTCCAACCCCCTCACCTCCATGTACATATCCAACCTTCTCTTAAATGACAGAAGGGACCCTGCTGCAATTATCTCATTCGGAAGAACATTCCATTCTGCTACCACTCTCTGAGTGAAGAAGCATCCTCTAATATTTCTCCAAAAGTTTTGCCCTCTTACCTTTAACTCATGCCCTCTTTTTCCAACTGTGTTTATGTCAAGACTATCTATTCCTTTCATAATTTATCTTCACATTGTCCCATCAGACAAGCCTGTTCTATTTCAACTTAACCCTGATCAAGGTCCTTTTCTCTTGTGAATACTGAAGCATTTAAGACCTCCGCCTCCAGGCACATGTTATCCTTCAGTGGCCCCACCTTCATTCTCATGTGTGATTCTTTTTTCTGTGGGCTTGGCAAAATTTCTACATAAGTAGTGGGGTGGGGGGGTGAAAGCTATTCTCAAGAAAAGATGCGTTTACAAAATGAGGAATGTAAACAAACTAAGCAATGCAGAAAAAAATCAGTATTATATAATGGGCAGAAAGTCCTTAAATATGTCTCTGAGTTTGCTGTTTAGGAGCCTGCTGGTGGAGGAGTAGCAACTCTTCCTAAACCTGGTGGTGTGAGTCTTAAGGCTCCTATCCCCCTTTCCTGATGGCAGCAGTGAGAACTGAGTATATCCTGGGTGGTGTAGACCCTTGATAATTGCTGCTGCACTGCAATACCAGTGTTCCATGTAGATTTTCTCGATGGTGGGGAGAACTTAGCCTGCTTTACACAATTCTAATGCAGTCCAAACTTCGTGATGCTATCCAATTCTCCATGAACTTTTCCAATTAAATTGTGCTCAAGGCAGATGACACTTCCAACTCTAAATCATTCTCCAATTATGCTCATGCAGCAAGAGGCAGGTCTCTCATCTCAACTTTGTCCAGCTTTTATGGGGCAAGAATTTTTATTTTTTATTCAAATTTTTGAATATTGTAAAAGACATCTCATCTGAAAATGAACAGCAGAACTGACATACAAATTTTCTTTCAATGTTTTTTATGGTATATGTATACAACAGCAAGATGGGTCACAAAAGCTTGCCCATTTGAAAGTTTGTGTGATGATTGATGTGAATACATGGTCATTACATCCATTGAAAGTTAAACTCTAAGACTTGGGAGCTTGGTAGCTTTGGTTCCCACTGATGTATACTCATTTACATTCATTTTAAATTCAAGCTATTCTAATGAGATTAGGGGACACATCAGGATACATTTGGCTCTAACTTCCGGTCTACAACTAAGTAGGAAACTCCAGCCAAAGGAGCTACATCACAGTAATTAATCCTTTAGATTCATTAACAATGAGTGCATTGACAGTTGGTACTGGCATCAACTAGCAATGCCAGCAGAAAATATCAGGAATAACAAAGCTCCCCTTAAAATTAAAACTGTATACATTTTAAAAAGTGATTACTGGTCTGTAATCTAGTCTAGTGATTCAGATGTCTGTTATAAGCCACTCAAATATTTTTCTTGCAGTTGATGTTGCTATGTCAGGCTTCGATCAAATAATTATTGCCAGATATCTATTATTCTCAAAAATAATTATCTGGTTTGTGTAATTTAATTACAGATATCAAGTTCATAAAATAAGTATTTGGAGGAAAAATAATAATCAGTTAGTTGGCCATTAATTTCACTACTAGTGGAAGGTTAAAGATGTACTCAAATGGAAGTACACTGGTTATATTTCAAATGGAGATTTGCATTGCTACAATTGTCAGTGCTGACTGTGAACTTTAAAGAAATCCTTTGAACTTAAAAGACTTCAAGGAAACTAAATCTTTTAGTAATTTTTAACAAGGCTGATGAAGAGAGTATCAAAAAATTAAAAAATCGACATCTTATATTTATGCTGCATTGAACATCAGGAAGGATCCATATGCCACTTGCTCAAATTTGACCCTATACTATCCCAGAATCTGTTTTGTGTGGGGGGGGGGAGAGGGGGGAGGAGGGTGTGAAATTCTTTGCCAATGTTATAGAGCTGACTGAGATTGTGGAAAACATAACTAGTCAGGCATATATTGCCATTACTTTCTCCTTGCAGTGCCATTGAAAGTTTGACCCTTTCATACATTTAATAACTCAGTTCTACAGAAACATTCAACATAACTATTTTTCAGCTTCTACCTATCAGCAATAGGTTCTTGTACCATTACCACATTGGAGAACCAATTCTCCTGAAGCAAAAGCAATTTACCTTCAAAGAAGATGCAAGCACCAAGAAATGCTCACAGATTATTCAACCTGATGTCTGGACTCTCCCTTTGTTGTCTTCTCCTGAGAACTCTGGAGAGTGGGAGTCCTCAATTGTGGCTGTAATGATGAAAGCTCTTAAGAAGCTACATGCCAGTTAAGAAATATCTCCGAAGTGTAACAAAGATATCTAAACTAATTTTATGTCCAACCTATTCTACAACTTTCTGCATATTTACAGTGAGATAGCAGCTGTGACTGCTATTTATATCTGGAACTGAATGGATTTAAATATAAATACTGTTTAAATTAGTAATGGGCTGATCTTAGTTTGTGTATTTTAACCAAACACTCACCATGTCCTATGGAATATGGATGAACCATGTGCCCATCACAAAGTTTCAGTGGGACATTCGCCTTGTATTTCAGTGCAGCACTGGACAATCAACATCAATCAGAATGTCTACCTAAACATGCTAATTGGCCAAATTTGAAAATTTTCTCATTTTGAACAGTTTGTCTCAAAATCTTTTCCCTGTTAAGTTATAAAATAGCTGATTGCAAATATTTATCACACCTTGATTGAACCTATTCTTATTGATGAAACTTTCAATTGTTCACACAAAGAAATTAGAAAGTATCTCTCTTCGTTTTCCCCCATTGCCTGTGAAAGTTAGAAGACAACTTTGTTATTCATTTATTGTACTGGACCGGATGAAATGGATCACTTCAGATCCTTGTTCCTGTTAGGAGGATAAAACCAATGAAAAGGATATTACAGTCAAGGAAATGAAGAAATACTATCTTTATTTTTCATGGTGAGAGGTTGCATTTGGTTTCCAAACCTGCTCAATTTATGTCTTCCTGTGGTTAGTGGCAACATTAAAGGTGTAATTTACTGCACAAGCTAGTAGCAATGCATTCATCTTAGCTATTGTACATACTGGGTTTTTTTTCATAGTTATCTTCCTATTAGTTTGAAATGAAGTTCTCCACAACTGATGGCATTGGGCTTGTAGTGGGTCATATATCTTACTTCAGTGGGTCCAGCAAGCCTCAATATTCATGTGACAAATTCTGATTTCACTGCAGTCAGTGGAGTTATAGTTACTAGGAATTTAGAGAGTCGAGAATTGGTGCTGTTAGATTTTAAAATGATACATAGTGCCAACCAACTTGATGAGTGAGAGCCTAGGAACCAGTTTATTCAATTACAATTACAGTTGCAAAACGTATGTTAAACAAAGCGGGAGCATGATCTGAGAAAGTACAATATTAGCAGACTGATTCAAGCTTTTGATGGCATTGTATCTGTGCATTTTCTGTGTCTCCGGTGCTCTCATTTACTGATGACTTGGTTTCCTGTAGCCAAGGTGCAGTGAATTGGGATTCACTGGTAATGTGTTGTACTGATGGCTGGCCCTACCTCCCAGCTCCGCCCCCATCTGCCCACATATAACCCTGGTTTCCTGCCTAAACCCAGAAGCCTTCTGAAGACTACTGTTGAACCCTATCCTTAGTTATAAGCTGATAAAAGCATTTGTTCTCCCTCCAGTCACGAGAGCTTTTATTCATGCTACAATTTTATTAGCTTATTTTCTAACGATGGAAGCGCTACTCAAGCCAGGTATGCTGCAGATAGATCCTCTGTCCCCTGATGTGGCTGAGGAGTTCACATACTGGCTAGACTGCTTCCAGGCCTACATGAACACAACCAGAGACACCTTCCACATCGATGAACTCAGCAGTTCCACATTCGTTTCGAGGATAGGAACAAAAGGGTATGCAGTCATCATGGACTGCTCTGCATATGATGTTGCTATCGAGGCATTGAAGACTAGGTACCTGAAGTCACAGAACAAAATCCAAGCAAGGCACCAACTCACTCTACTTCGCCAGTGGCCAGGAAAGACCTTCGATGACTACCTGCTGGATCTGTGGACATTTGCCAAGAAGTGCAGATATGAAGTGGCAACGGGCTGCGTTCATGAGGAAGAATAGATCCGGGACACTCTAGTCGCAGGTGTCCGCTTGAGGTACATGAGGCTGCGACTACTCGAGTTGGGAAAGAAGGAGGTGGCTAACCACATTGAGCTGGCCAAATCACTGGAACAGGCCAAGCTCAAGAATGGTGACCTCGAAGCCAACGACCTCGCTCACCCAGGTGAGCCCTTCCAAGGACTGGCTGCTCCCACTACGCCTGCCCAATCGCCTTCTGCTTCCTGTGCCATGGAGTGCTTTTTCAGCGGCAAGAGCCATCATCCCTGATCTCGTTGCCCGGCAAAAGACTCGGTGTGTTCCAGCTGTGGCAACAAAGGACATTGGGCGAGTGGAAGCCTAGGGAAATCCGTGGCCTGCACTGCTCCCAGATCAGATTCCAGCCCCAAGCTGTCTGCCCTGAATTCACCCAAACCCACTTACTGCACAACACGCTGAGGGTGGTGATGGTGAGGAAATGGTGTGAAAAAGCTCGGTGGCCATCTTGCTGTGACCCAAATTCAAACTCAGCACCATCGTCGGAGGAAGAAGGAGGGCAACCATCCTGCCAAAACTTGAGGCCGAGGCCTTCTTACCCACACAGGGAAACCCAGGATGCTGGGGGCCATGCAAGTGAGGAGCATGGAGTCTCCAGGGAGCTAGCCTCAATGGTCCTAGATCAGGAAAGACCTCAACAGCTCAGCAACTCCATAGTGACTGTAAAGGTAAACAGACATTCCATTAAATGACTAATTGACATGGGCTCTGCTGAAAGCTTCATAGACTCACAGGCTGTGGAAAAATACAACCCGACGATGTACCCTTCTAATTACTGCGTATTTCTCGCATTTCATTCACATTCTACATGTGTTCAAAACATTATATAGAACACCTGTTATTTGAAGTGGGTAATTCTGTAAATTACGCCTGTATATTCTTCCTCTGGTGTTGTTGGGTCTGGACTTCATGTCTCATCTTAAAAGCATGATCTTGGAGTATTCTGGTCCCCTCCCCCCTGTAACGGTTCAAAATGCAGGGTCCCTAAAATCAGGACCCACATGCAGCCTCTCCACACTGAATACAACCCCCTCCCCCCACCTCTCTTCTCAAATCTGTCCTCAGACTGCAAACCTATTGCAACGTCTGCTGGATGAAGGTATCATCAAACCTAACACCAGCCCATGGAGAACGCAAGTGGTAAAGGGGGAAAACAAGTCCAGGCCAATAATTGACTATAGCGAAACTATTAATCGGTACACACTCCTGGGCTCATACCCCCCACCTCGTATTTCGGACATGGTGAATGATATCACGTAATAGGACCATCCATTTATGGCATTTTAGGCCAACAGTCATCTCTCAATTCCAGAGGGTCCCTTTCAGTATTACTAATGAGGTTTCTATCTTCCAGAGGCAGATGGACAGAATGGTGGATGACTATGGTTTGAAGGCTACATTCCCCTACCTTGATAACATCACCATCTGTGGCCACACCTTGGAAAACCATGACGCCAACCTCCAGAGTTTTCTCCACGTGGTGCCAGCCCTGAACCTCACTTGTAACTCTGACAAATGCATGTTCAGGACTAAACATCTGGCTATCCTTGGCTATGTGGTGGAGAATGACATAATTGGCCCCGATCTTGATAGGATGGGCTTCCTGTTAGAGCTCCCCATCCCCAGTACCACAAAGGCTTTAAGGAGATTCCTGGGGTTTTTCTCATATTACGCTCAGTGGATCCCTCAATATGCTGATAAGGTTTGCCCTCTTTTGAAATCCACCAATTTCCTCCTCTCGGCTGAAGCCCAAATGGCTTTTAACTACCTCTGGAACCACATTACAAAAGTCGCCATGCAGGCGGTTGTCGAGAATGTAGCTTTCCAAGTGAAAACTGACGCTTCAGACATAACCCTGGTCAATACCCTCAATCAGGCGGGCAGGCCGGTTGCAGTTTTTTCACGGACATTAAAAGGCCATGAGCTCTGGAACCCATCAGTGGAAAAGGAGGCTTAAGGTATTGTAGAAGCCGTGAGGCACTGGAGACGCTACCTGGCTGGTAGAAGATTTATGCTCCTCACTGACCTGCGCTCATGTTCAGTAATGTCAAGAGGGGCAAAATCAAGAATGACAAAATTGCTACGTGGAGGATCGAGTTCTCCACCTACAATTATGACCTTGCCTTTCGACCAGGGGCCCTTAATGACCCTCCAGATGCCTTATCCAGAGGAAGTAGGTACTGACACATTGGCCAACTGCGGTCTCTGCATAATGAGCTCTGCCATCCAGCTGTTACCCGCATGGCTAATTTTGCCAAGTTACGCAATCTTCCCTACTCCATGGAAGACGTCAGGGAAATGACCAAATCTTGCCAGGTCTGCGCGGAGTGCAAGCCGCACTTCTATTGCCCCTCAAAGGCGCACCTGATCAAGTCATCCAGGCCCTTCAAACTAATAAGCGTTAATCTTAAGGGACCTCTCCCCACCACAATCGGGAACACCTTCTTCCTCTCTGTCATTGTACTCCTGCTTCCCGTTCATCATTCCATGTCCAGACACGTCCACTTTGTCAGTTATGAAGGCCCTAGAATCCATTTTCACTCTGTTCGTGCATTCCTCCTAAGTCCATAGCGACCGAGGCTCATCCTTAGAGTGTCAGTACCTGCTACAACCCTCTGGGAAACGGGCAGGTTGAAAAGGAGAACTCCATGGTCTGGAAGGCTGTCAAATTGGCCCTGAAGTCAAAAGGCCTTCCAGATTCACACTGGCAGGATGTCCTGCCCATAGCACTCCACTGTATCTGGTCGCTACTATGTACCGTGATCAATGCTACTCCTCATGAGCTCTTATTCACTTTTGAAAGAAGGTTGGCATCAGGAACTATGCTCCCAGTCTGTCTCACTAATTCTGGTCCAGTCCTTCTTAAGAAGCATGTGAGGAGATGCAAGACCGACCCCTGGTGGAAAGGGTAAAACTGCTCCACGACAATCCCACATATGCCTACATGGAGTACCCGGATGGCAGGGAGGACACCGTTTCCATCAGGGAACTGGCACCTGCCGGAATAGAGGTTCGTTGGCTCAAGCCCTGTGACCCACGGAGCTCATTCTTGCCATCCCCAGTCGGCCTCGGGGGATCCAGATCAGGACAAAAGTGCACCCCCCTCCGTCGTCGAGCTGGAGACCCACCCCGCTTCTCTTCCCTCACAAGGGGACCAGGAGACCCAAGGAGTCCAAGGCCCCCCCACCAGAGTTAAAGCACTCCACCAGGATCTCCAGATCTGTAAATTTGTAAATAACTATATAATTTTTACTACTTGTTTCTGAACCCATGTTCTCTGTCTTCATTCAGACCCTAAATTCTACAGGAAGGGGTGAATATAGAGAACTGGGATTCACTGCTAGGGTGTTGTACTGATGGCTGGCTCTGCCCCCATTGCCCACATATAACCCTGGTTCCCCGCCTAAACCCAGAACCCTTCTGAAGACGACTATTGAACCCTACCCTTAGTTATAAGCTAATAAAAGCATTTGCTCTCCCTCCAGTCGTGAATGCTTTTAGTCATCCTATACAAGATCTACATTTGGAGGGTTCCCCATCAGTTAGAAGACAATCTTAGACTGAAGTATTTGTACATTTCTTAATGGAACAGTTTTGTTACATGTTGCTTTGTCACATATCTGTTTCCTGTCTTAATTATGGAACTACAGAACATAGCTGTCCAAAGGGCTGAAGCTCTTCCATGCATGAATACCTTAACAGTTCACCCTCCTTTTAGCACCTGCTTGATTTGCATTCCAGCTCATATTGCAATACTTCTTGAACCTCTTATTATAAGCAGAATGCCTTGAGCATAGCTAAACAATCCTTCAGTCTTTTGAGCCTAAGTGTCATGCTCCCTTTCCTATTGTGGCGATCTTTCCTGTATTTGGCCCATTTCATTCTATTTATTGGGCATCTGATGGATTTCTTTTCTCTGTGGTGCATGCATGGTTACCTCATGGCAGAGGAAGGATTGTACTGGTCAAGCATCTTTCAATTTTGCAAAAGGCGTCATTCTGTGAGAGGAGAAGGAAAGTCTGGATAGAATGGTGTCAGGCCTTGATAAAGCAGAATCTAGCAAGTATTGTATGCACTATTGGTTTCCTTACCCAAGGAAGGATATGCTTGCCATAGAAGAACTGCAATGAAGATTTGTTCTGAGTGGAGATCAAGTTGATCAGGCTTGTTTGTTCATGAGTTTGAAAGAATGAAGACAAATTGAATTGAATTATAAAATTCTTAACTGCATTTGACAGGGTGAAGAAAAGGAGAATATTTCCTTTAGTCAATCATTCTCATTAGATAATAGGTTCTCTCTTGTTTCTGGCATTTTTTTTTGTCTTTCATGAACACAGTTGCTTTTTAATTCTTTATTAATTTGTTTATTTTCCACGATAAATTCTCCTGCTTCTGGGGGGAGCCCATATTTGACCTTCTAGTCTTTTTCATAACTATTAGAAGCTCTTACAGTCCATCTTTTTTTTTCCTAAGCCTTTTATTCATCTTTAACTGTATGGTTTTGTACCTAAAATCATCTTACAGCATAATGTGTTTTGGCTATTTCCACCACGGCATTAGCATTTTTATTAATTCAGGCATCAAAGGAATTGATCAAACCATCTCTTAAGGACAATGAATGCTTAATGGTCAATATTATAAATTATATTCTGTTACAAACACTACTCTGAGGCAATTTTTGATGGTTCATTTCAGCAAAGTTGTATAATGGCTGTGAATATTTGTTAATTAGCAAGATTTTTCCTGTGCTTTGTATATGGAGGATTCCTACAAACCATTAGTCCAAATATAAGGAGGCTATTAATGCCTGATTGTTCCTCTATCTTGTCCAGTCTTAGTTACAGTTGGCTGTGAGTTATACCAAAGATAGCTGAAGTAACCCTGTAATCTTCATATGGTTAAAAGCCTGTTGACCAGCTCTGGAAAAATAACCTATGTGTAGATTTGTGGCTCCCTAATGAAAGTCATAATTGTAGATGCCGCCATATGTTCAATGGAGGGCAAAATTATTTATCAATTGGGATGTATTAATTGAGATGGGTGCATATTTCTAGATGTTGTTTTCTTCCAGCTTATCTCTTTCCCCTCTTCCTCCCCCCTCCCCCCCCTCCCCCCCTCCCCCCCCCCACAACCTTTTGAAACTGCAAGGAGACAACCACCTTCCTATATGGCGCTGTTGCAAAATTGGGACCAGAGTATATTAGTGATTAGAGAATCATAATATGCCAGGTTTCCTAGCCCAGTAGTCACTAAAACTCCACCTATTCTTATGCATTTCCTGGTCTACAGCAATATCAAAATCTGCTGTGCATAACATGTGTGTAATACCACTAATGTTCTATAAGTTGTAGGAATAGTGTGGTAACTTGATTTCAATGATATGCCAATTTCCAGGTTTTATTCTTTTCAAAGAAGTGCACCATTCCTTTTCAATGCATTGTGGATAGTTTGTAGGTGAGAATGTACCTATTACTTGGATTCCTTATTACATGAAGTATTTTTGCATGAGGGTAAATGAGATCTTAAATACACTAACCTAACCACTTTAGTTCCCCGTGCAAATGAGCACTGTCATGGCAGAAAAATTCTGGACTGTCTTTTCAAAGACTGGGCTACATTCTTAGTATTTCTACATTTATATTCTCTTTTGAATATATTTTTACATTAACTTATACTTGTCCAAATATTTACTCTTCAATATTACAGCACCATTCTTACCATAAATATGTAATGATTTGCCAAATCTGCGTATCTGGGAGAATGTTGTCTGTTGATAATGTGCCGCTGTGGTCACTGGTTATTTGATGGATTGTGGGGGGGGTTCAAATGATGTCCCACTTGTGCTGCTCATACTTTTCAGAATCTTCATCCATGCTTTGTGTAGGATTTTTATTTTTGTCAGTCTTTACATTATGGTGAATAGCCAGAGGTTCAGACAAGTTAGGAAGAAAGAATCAAGTATCTCAGTAAGTACTCAAGAAGCATGAAAAGGCTATTATTACTGAGACAGTAATTGGTAATAATGATAATATTAGTCAATCTTCGCTCTCGCTCTCGCTCTCTCTCTCGATTGAATAAAATTATTTTGGGTTGAATTGCAAGAATAAATGAATAATCTGGTAACAGTGACTACACATTTCCTCAAAGTGATTGATACCTGTTCTAGATGAGGAAACTGAAAATTGAAACTGGTTTGTTTTCTCTGCAATATATATAACCACTTTTATTTGCATGCATTTTCTGTCCATTCAGTGTGGCTTATAGTTCAAGTTTGAACTGAGATTTTCCAACTTCTACACTTCAGTTTTAAATGACCATTCCCCAATCTTGTAACCGTGTCCTCCTGTTCAAAGGAGATATTAGTGAAAACATTAATATCTACACTGTCAAAGCAGAAAGAGACATTTATCTCACAAAACCATAGGATGAAGGAACAGAATTAGACCATTCAGCCCATTGATCTGCTCCACCATTCAAGTCATGGCTGATGTATTTTTCCTCTCAACCCATCTTTCTGCCATGGCCCTGCAACCTTTGACAAACTTATCAAGAACCAATCAACTTCTGCTTGGCCTCCAGCACCATCTGTGGCAACAAATTCCATAGAATCCCCACTGAAGAAATTGCTCCTCATCACTGTTCGAAAGGGACATTCTTTTAGTCTGAGGCTGTGCCCTCTGGTTCTAGACTCTTCCACTTCTGATAGCATCTTCACCACTCAATCTAGCCCTTCCAATCTTTTACAGGTTCTAAGCTACATAATTTCATGAGTGACACCATTTTATATAAACACAACTTTATTCAAACAGCTGCTACAAGCAAATTTAAACTTTTCATTTTTTAATTTTCTTGTATACAGTAAAATCCCCATTGTCTGGCATTCAGTCAACCAGAAACTCAAACAACTGCCAAAAATATCAAGGAAATAAATAATTTTTAAATAAAAGTTTAAAATTGTAAGTAAATGTTCTCCGAAGCAACAACACAACCCCTTGAGAGCAAACATTCAGCCAGCAGAACATCCCAGTTTATTCCCCCCTATAGGTGCCAGATAATGGGGATTTTACTGTATTTTTATTTATTTATTTTCTTTGTTTTTGCTGGTTGTGGTTGCTTGAATTCTGGATAACAGGTTTTTTTATGTTTTGTAGGACTGAGTTTGTATTTCTTTATGGTGCTTCTGCCTACCTCTTGTACGGTGGAGAAACATTCTGTACCTTCTACAAGTTGGTGGAACTTGCACATGGTAGACCATGAATATGTTTCTGACCTTCTTGGGTCCATTCATGCCAGTATTCCAAGTCATTGCAGAGATGTAGGTTGTTGGAAATGTATTTTCCCATCCTGCAATAATTTAATGATGGTTATCTGGGTTAGATGAGAAACATTGGAGTCAAAATGCAAAAGAAATGAAAGCTATGAATGGTGACCGCTCTTTTTATAATCTGCAGTTTGTGGATAATGCATTTATTCTCTGGTAATGGACTCGGTCTCTATGAAAGGAATAGGGCTGTTCCAAATGTGACAGACTCCAAATCGTATTTCCATCCTTCTACCCTGGGTCTGCCATTTATTAGAAGTAAGTAGTGGAAACCCAGAACCACCATGTCAACATAAATGAGCTTGTGGGCTGTGGAAACAGAATGGGTAGCTTCTAATGGAAGAAGAAACTGACTTGTTGAAATCGCTTTCAAACCAAGGGTGACTACTCTGCGAATGAGTTTGCTCATGTCTCTCACTTCTGGCACCAATGCCTCTAGTGCATTGGGCTTGAGGACCATGAGTTCTTAAGAAAAGCGTTGATTGGAGTAGGAGTGAAATGAACTTAGAATAGAAGGTACACATCATGTGACACACCCACAAAGAGGCTCTAGAAATCATTTTTTATTTTGGGGGAAATCACCAAGATGAGCATTTTGGTGTGAAGGGCCATCCAAGGGATGTGCACCTGTGCACATTTAGCTGCCATTCATCCTGTAGATTGTGGAAAAAGAGAAGTAAGATTTAAAAAAATAATTGAAGAAATCTCCTAAGTTCTCCAATGTTATCACTCCTCACTGCTGAATCCATCTTGTGGTGCAGCCATCGAGTTGCACAAATAAATGTACAGTGCTCACCTGATTTGTCTTAATGAGGTCTGAGCATGAATTTGGCATGCTACCTGAGACTACAGGAACATGAAAGTGCATTGTTCACCTCATCTGATGCATGTCAGCTCAAAGACATGAGCAAATTTCTAGTCTTCAATGTCTGACTCACTTTGTGCTTGCAGGAATTGCAAACCTGAGCAGCCATGTCCTGTCTGAAAGGGTTAAAATGACAATTGATATTAATTGTAAATGCAGTTTAGTTCTTTTAATTGGTGTATCTCATTCATTTTCAGGAGCTAAACAGCTGAGCACTGAGCAAAATCAAGCTGTGGGGCATGTTTTTTTTAAAGCCACACAATGAATAAAGCTTCAGTCAGTTTTATTATCATTCAGAATCTGACTATATCACACAGGAGTTATGCAAGGAATCTAAGTGTAATGGTTACTTCAGGATATTTCTGAAAGGTTTCCCTAATGGTGGTAATGAACAATATTTCAACCTTAAATCTCCAACATGATTATACAGCCACCGTTAAGGAATGAAAACCCACTTAATCATTTGCTTCTGCTTAGTTCAGTTTTGAGGCAACTTTGCGGTGTGTTTTATATACTCTCTCTTCATATTTATTGGTGTACATCCACAATTAAAAGAGAAGTGAATGTGCAAGGGAGAAACTGGACAAGGGACCTTGTGGTTTTGGTTGGACAGTTTTAAACACTCTTGATTGTACTTTTCTTGATGGATTACTTAACTCTTCGTTCACAACCTTGTAAATTATTGCAAAATTGCATTTAATTTTGTCACAGCAATTTTATAGAGGTGTGAAGGTTTACATCAATTCATTTACAGCTTTAATTTGATATACATTATTGTGCCACCCAGTGCTGGTTCACCACAGGCACTCGAAGCACCTCAGATTCTAGCCAGATTCAAAATTGCGATATATTGAGTTAATAAGCATGGAGATGGGTATCGTCACTTCATGTAGGATCGTTGGGAAGTGAAGATGAGGAAGGTTCTCAATCCCAAATGTCTGTACAAGGAGTTGTATGTGAGAAAAAGTGAACATGTTCCAATATTGCATTCCCAACTGTTCATTTAATCCAGAAATATTTTCTTTCCTGAGTCATTCAATCTGGAAATAGGCCCTTTGATCTACCTCTTCCATGTTGACCATTGAGGCAGATGCGATTTATGAAGCCTTGGTGGTTGAAGTGCTCACCCACGTGCTTCTTGAATGTTGTGAGAGTACCTGCCTCCACCACCTTCTCAGGAAGGAGTGCTACCACTTGCTGTATAGGGGGAAAAAATCCTCTGTTCTCCTCCAAGTCACTTGCTCCTCTCTTTAAACCAATGTCCCTTTTCTTTATCTTGAGGGGAAACCTTATTACATCAATCTTGCCTGTGTGCATCTCATCATTTTGTACACCTTTCATCAGGTTCCCCCTCAGACAACTCTGAGAAACAAGAGAAACAAATCCAGTCTATCCAGGCAACACAAGAGATTGCAGGAGCTGGAATCTGGAACAACTATAAGGAACTGCTTGAGGAACTCCTCCTGTCTGACCTCGTCCACCCACCTAAAGTCAGTTTTGTCTATCCCTTACCAATCACCTTCCCCTCTCCTCTTTACACTGGCTCCATTCTGCACAACCATCCTTCTGCCTTCACAGTTTCCACTTGGCCTACCAAGCCACTCCAGCAGTTGTTTTTTCTGCAGTCTATTCCATCCCAAATATTTCTAGGTTTTTTTGCTTCAAGATATGAAGAATGTAAAAGAAACTGTAAAAGAATACCTCCAAAATCAAAGACACCGTCATGGTGTTGCTGTTGGAGCCTGCTGCCTCACATTCTCGGCAATCCAAGTTTGATCCTGACCTAAGGTGCTATCTGTATGGAGTTTGCATGTCCCTCTCCTCCACCTCCACCCCCCCCACCCCCTCCTCCAAAATGAAGAAAGGTTGACCTATGAGAGAGAGAGTAAGAGAATTTGGGCTTGCACAGTTGACGTTGCACTTGGTGCAATGCCTTTACAGCACCAGCGATTGATCGGGATCAAGGTTCGAATCCTGCGCTGTCTGTAAGGAGTTTTACATTCTCCCCATGGGCTCTGGTTTCCTCCCACTTTTCGAAATGTTCCAGGGACTGTTGGTTAATTTGGTGGCTTGGACTCGTGGGCCGAAATGGCCTGTTACTGAGCTGTATGTCCAAATTTTTTAATAAACATAAAATTTAAATACTGTAAGTTGAAATGGGAATGGGACTTGCAGGATTTCTCGGGCCAAAGGTATGGATCCAATGGGCAAAAAAAATCCTATGTTCCCGTCTGTCAGGCAGGATGCAGTGCAACTTGATGAGGAACCTGCAGGTGGTGGTGGTCATCCTTTTGGTGATGGAAGTTGCAGATTGGTGTGATAGTTTGGAAAAAGCTGATGAAAACCTGCAGTGAAATTTTAAATGGTACCTACTGCTGCTACAGTGCTTCGCAAGTGGAGGGAATGAATGTTTATGGTGATGGATTTAAAAACTCAACCAAGTGAACTACTTTTCTGTAAATAAAGTTGAGTTTTGTGATACATTCTATCACCAATGTGTAGATGTACAGATTGTAGTGTAGGATGACTGTGATTGGCTGAGAGCATAGTCAAACCTACTGGCAGGTCTTAAAGGGTTGCTCCAAGCCAGACCAGGTCATTCTGGACTGGTCGACCGACATGTGATATGCTCCAGTCTTTTAGTTTGGTTTGGTTTGGATCAACAAGTCTTTGGTTCTTTTGACGTGCTCTACAAGTTTCTTGAGTGTTGTTGGAACTGCATTCATACAAAAAGTGGAGAATATTCTGTCACTCTCCGGAATTGTCTTAGATGATGAAAAAGCTTTGTGTCATCAGAAAATTAGTCACCTACCCCAGGACACATTGCCACCAATCTGTAATTATATCCATTATGTGTATTTGGGTGGTCCACTTCACAATAGTGAAGCTTGGCATATAGATGACCGGGAATGTTGGAACAGTGATATTACTCTATGATAATCTTCCAAGAGATGGTTATTACCCAGCAGTGCAATGTATGAATGGTATTTGCCATTTAACAGCCTATGTTTTGAACCCTGTTAGGGTGTTGTTACCAATACATTGTGGAATCACCACAGAGGAAAGGGGGGTCCAAGTATTTTCCTGTGGTCAGGGACCTGGAAAAGAGAGCTCAAGCCAAGAATTAGGCTGAGGATAAGGCGGTGATGAATTAAGTGTCAGTAAGAGTGGAAAAGGTGGGGACTCCAGTTGGGCTTCATGAACACTTGGTGAAATCAGAGATTTGGGGTCAGTTTCTGAACCTTGGATTGCAAGGATGGGAGACTTGGTTTACTGGTGAGCAACAAAGCAGGGGTTGGATAGGGAGAAAGGTGAGTATGGGGCTGAACCAGGAAGATCTCAGTGAAGTATAGTATTGGGAGGACACAGTTCTGCTCAATAGAGAGTTGCCATTTCCAGGAAAATGTGATCGAAGTTTCCTGCAGTATTCCAAAGGGAATATTTGTACAAGAAATTGTGTCACACCCAAGCATGAGATGTAGAACTGGTGTCAGGTGTGCAAGAGTTAACAATCTCCAAACTGGTTGGACGAATTTGTGGAATAATTCAAAGTATCACCTCAATGTAGGGAAAATAGCTAGAGCTAAATAAAATGTGTTTTTAATGTTTCAATTTAGAAACAATTCAACACATAGCTCACAAAAAGCCATTCTGCCCAATATACCCATACCAGTGCTTTCATGTCCAATTTAATTTTGCTCATCACTTTCTCCATAAGATTCTAAATTGGCCTGCTCTAAATTCATACCAATTGTGTTTATGAAATTTCCTAAGGAATCTGCTTCTGTAATTCTTTCAGTTTTTGCATTCAAATCTATAAAAGCCATCTGTGTTGAAAATAAGTCTTTAGCTTTGTTACCATTTATTTAAAATCTGACCATTGTTTACCCAGCTACCAATTAGAAGGAACTGTCCCTTTGCAAAAAATTCTTCATGATTTTGAAAATCTTGCACGTGTGTCTCTTTAAACATCTTTCTCCCAAAAAAGAACAATTCAAATTTCTTCAGAAGTGGTGGACATTCATTCCAGGTTTCATCTAAGTAAATTTCTGCTGTATGTTCTCTAAGTCTTGATTTCCTTGTTGAACTATAATGGCCAGAATTATGTCATTTAGTTCAGGCACTGTGTATCGGTGTGATTTGGCAGGAATACTTTGAATTTCTTTGCATTTGATGGCGTAATTTATAACCCACATTATGTTTTCTCAACTTCCTTGCTACCTTCTGAGATTTATGGATATTTGACCCAATGTTTTCTGGACTTCCATTTGACATCCTTCTGTGTAAAAGTGAGTTACGTTGGATTCTATTCATTGTTCCTGCACAAATTCCTGCTTGCTTTTATCTGCTTTGGACTTGCATTTTCAATCTGCCTTCCCAATGTCTATGGCTGTCATTTTGTATGATCTGCCAACTTAGATATTGCAAGAAAAGTAAATGTTTTAATAACAATTCCCAGGGCATGCACTATATTCTTTTCAGTAGGCCATTTCATGTCAGGCCTCTGCCTTGAGGCTGGCTACAGGAGCAGATGGAAAACTAAGAACTTGCCTTTCAGAGAGCAGCCCTAAAAGGCTGCTCCAGCATCCCATTCATTTCCAGAGGCCCCCTCCAGAGCCGATGGAGGCAGGGTGACTGGTGCCATAGCGCCACCCATCATAAATACGCGGCAGAGCAATGGCCATCTTCCCTACCCATAATCCCTCACGTAGCTGGAATTATGGGTAGGGAAGACTGCCATTGCTCTGCCATGTTTTAAGCCACAGAGAGCTACCCGCTGATAGCCCCTGCCTTGGCGGGAGAGGGGTGAGTGGGGAAGATGGGTCATGGGCTGACAGCATCATCAGCCTGCCCCTAACTATCTGCTGTACATTCAGGTCAGGTGGCAGAGCGCAACACTCCGCTGATTATCTTCCCCCGAGAAGGGTTGGAATATGTGCCACGGCACATTCAGGAAAGTACATCTTTACCCGTAAGGGTAAAGACCATCAGCCTTTACAGACAAGTGTTTGGTCTACCTGAAAATGCCGAGTAAAATATCTGTTCAACCTTTTCCTTCAAGCTATGTCTAAAATGTTATTGTGGCTCCAGAAACTTTAACGTAACAGATCATCATTGTGTTTCCCAAAGAAGGATGTGACCCATTCTGGGTAAGAGTAAGATCCTCACTGTGGGAGGTATTGGTTTATATGTCATCAATTTTTCCATTTAACATATTCAATAATTTTTTTAAAAACTACAAAAAATTGTTAATTCTGCAGGCAGAATTCTTGATAGCTTCTACAGTGGCTGCTTAATACAAGATCTGGGGGCAAATTTTAATTCTGTAGCTCTTTAAGTCCGATGCTACTGGTTTCTAGAAAACAATGCAAGCTGCAATGAGAGCTAATAAACATTTTCAAGAACTTTGACCTGGCAATTTCTGCAAATGTATGTTGGAAGTAGACAGGTGATGTCAATCCTGTCAGCGCAAAGGTCATTTGTGAAAATGAATCATGAATGTGTAATCAACACAGTAGGGGGCACTTGCAGGAAAGCAGGTGATGCCCAATACATCAGCCTGCTGTAGATTTTAATCTGGAGTATCACCTAGATGTTAGCATGCTTCATTTAAGGACCAATAATAAAGTAAACAGATGCTGGAATCTAGAGTAGTACACAAACATGCTAGAAATATTGAGCAGGTCTTACAACATCCATGATGCTTTCTGTGGATGTTGCCTGACCTCCAGCACTTTTGTGTAAAATACTCTGAGCTTGTGCACAGTTGGATTGGATGCCCAGGTTGCTTTGAATAGTTCCTTGAGATTGCAGCACTGAAATGGGGATGAAAGAAAGGACTCAATGAAAGAAAGGACCCAAAGGAGGCATGTGACCAGACAAGTTCATTCCCAAATGTTTTTTGGAGCTATGCTTCTACTTTTAGCTCTTTAAGATGCAATGTACCCAGAGGCTAATATTTTCTAAGAAAATGGTGGTATAATAGGAACCTTCAAGAACGCTTAGGCACATGGATGCAAGAAAAGTAGAGGGTTATGGGTATCAGGTAAGGAAGGTTTTAGTTTGTTGAGTAGGTTTGCGTAGGTCGGCACATTGTCATTGGCTGAAGGGCATAAACTATGCTGCAGTGTTCTCTGTTCTATAATTCAAAGAATTATTGAAAGAACCCATTCAGCCCAAAGATATTCCTCTGACTTTCTCCATGAGCTGTCCACACAGACCCATTTCCATGTGCTTCACACCTGCCACTGAGATCTTTTTTCTTTCCCTCCAGTGTCAGTCGAATTTACGTTAGAAAGTTGCAATTAAACTTATAAATATGATTTCACAATCCCTTTCAGGGAGGAAAAACATTTCCCTTTTGTATTTCCCAGTCACCTTAAATCTGTACCCTTGACCCTTTCATCAAAACAACATTCCCTTTATCCACTTTGTCTTGTCAATTGATTGAACACTTTTATTGCTCTACCTTTCAGCCATCTCAATTAGGAGAACAGTTCCTGTCTATTCACAGAATTGAATCTGTCATACCTAAACCATTCTGGAGTCTTCTCATTTTTCCTACATTACAGTGACAGAATTGTGCACAATGCACCAGTTGTGGCTAAACCAGTATTTTGTTTCAATATAACCACCTTGCTTTTATATTCTATGCCCAATCCCTGAATCTCTTTTTTTTCAATCTGTTCTACAACCTACAAAGATTTATGCACTTTGTTAGATTTTAAAATATTTGGAGTGCAAACCAACCTAGTGAAAGAAAGTTTTAGAACCAGTTTATTCATTTATCATAACAATGAATTAAACAAAGCAGACAGACAATCCAAACAAGTACAGCGTTAACAAATCATACCAAGCAGCTGGCAGCAGAGTATCTGTGGCAATTCTTGACCACCCTGATTTCTTCTAGCCTGCTAATTCATTCTCTCTTTGACAAAGATAGCCAAATGCTGAAATATTTATATCACTTAGCATTATAATTCTGTAGCTTACTGTTCCCTTTTCATCAGTCTGTGTATTCGGCCTTAATTATGAAAATCCTGACTATTAGACTACTATAAACCTAAAATTTCATGTATGACTGGATAACAAGTTGCTATTCATTCTTCTCAACATCTGTTTTCTTTAAATTCCAACTTGCATTGTCAAACTTTTTGAAAATCTTAAATAGAATGTCCTGAGAATCTCTTAATGAAATCCCTCTGATATCTATTATAATCTCTATTTTCTGGTCCATAACTTTCTTCTTTGTATAAAACATTTCACATTTGCCCTTCCTATTTCCTTGATTCACTGCAATTTGTTTATTGGCAGAATTATTTGCATGCAAATAGGGCCAGGAAGAAATTTGTATCTCCCATGTTGTATTTTTTCTTATGAATAGGTGTTACTTTCATGGACGTGTTATGTAAGGATTTTTTTGTTAATGACTTGAAAGCCAGAAGCTTCAAATTTCTGGATTTCAAAATAGGACAAAAAAAATGGATATTTTATGGGTTTTTTTTTTAAAGCTTGCTGGAAACACACAGCAGGTTGAGCAGCACCTGTAGGAAGAGAAATGGAGAAGGATGTTTCAGATGAATGACATTTTCATAAGGGTTTTTGAGTTGCTTTGGTGATGACAGAATGCTATGCATATCAATAACAATTAGGGATTACATTTTCAGCTAAATATTACAACTGCCTTGTGATAACACAGTTGGGAAAAAAGAGTAGTAACACATTAGTTGGGAAATGGCGTAATATGGGAAGTTGAATTTGGACCACAGACTACTAAATGGAAAACAAAAGAATGACGATTGAAGTTGATTTCCTTTTTATTTTCGCCAGTCATCTCAAAACTGTCAACTCTGTTCCTGCACCTATTTTGTATCACATTATCCCTTCCTTATTCTTCCCATCAAAGTATCTGCCCTCACCTTTGTGTTGATTCCATCCACTGACTTTTCTACCAACCCATATGTATCCTTGATCACTGTGCATCTCAATGTTGATCATACTTCCATGTCTCATGTCACCTGCAGATTTTTAATTATCATGTTTCATCATTAACACACATCAAAAATAACTGATCTTAGCAAACACAAATGTATGCCTTGAAGCAACCTGAAAATACCTGTCAGTATGATTCCTTTTGATCCTAAACCAAATTCCTATCCATGCTGCCACAGTTTCTTATATTTGGTGGGCTTCAATTTTACCTCATTATCCTTGTTACCTCACCCAAAATCAAAATGCAAGTTAAACATATTTGTCTTTAACAAATCCATTCTGACTTACCTTTTTAATCCATTCTTGTGTAATTGATTATTCCTTTTGTCCATGATTTGTGGTTTCTATACACTTCCCCACCTACCAGTTTAAACTGACGAGTCTGTCATTGTACTGCATTGATCATTCTATCTTTTTTGTGACCATGAATGTAATATTTACAGTCCTTGAGTCACCTGGCAATGCTGTCTAAAGTGGGTAAGAAGATCATAGCCAGTGTCTCCACAATCTTAACCCTTCTCTCAACAGTTCAACTAGCATCTTACCCTAAACTAATTTTTAGTATTTAAGTATAGCCAACCTTACCAGTACCCACATGGTACATTATCTTTCATTTTCTTGGAAACTCTGGCTTTACTTGCTCTTCCTCTTAACCCTGGGTGTGAATGCAGCTCTACAATCTTCTCAACTTTATTCTGGGAGCAGATGAGTGCAATCATTGAATCACTCCTGATGCTCTTTAGGTACCCTTAATTCATGTATTAGTAGCTCTTGCCATTACCTTTCATTGATGATTAATGTCTACTAAAGCTGTGTACTTTTTTTTCCCCCAGACTTGATACCAAGGTCATCATGGCTGAATCTGAGACCCTATTTCTGTTCCCATCTTTGATCCTGTGCAGCAATAACTCTTCACATTGGTTGAAATGTAACACCATGATTTCTAGCAGTGATTTTAAAAATAAGGATCAGTGTGGAGACTGGTGGCGGACTGTCAGGCGGGGAGCGTACCGGGCTGTTGGGAGGCGAGCGGGGCAGTGGGACCAGTGCAGAGACTGACAGAGGGTTGCAGGAAGAGTCTTCCACCACTAGCCCCACATTGATCCCACCGACCCTACCGACAGCCCGCCACCAGCCCCTAATGATGGATAGCGGTGATGCTAGTGAGCCATGCAATGATGATGGTCACTGTTGGCTTTACTCACCATTATCACCCTAATTTCACCTTCATATGTAAGACCTGGGGGATATTTTTGAGCCATTTTTTTTGAGGTGGGGGGGAATGGGTCTTCTAAGCCATCAAATGCGGTACATTTGACAGGAAACCACTGGAGTTGGTTAATGTTTCATTCTGCCTTTAAATAAATTATTGGCTGCATTTTTTTTTTTCAAACCTATTCCTTCAAGTCTAAAGAGTTGAGTTGGTTTGCTTGTGTTAAGTGCATTCCATTAGGAGAGAGAAGAATGACCAAAAAGCAAGAAAAGCTGCTATGGCTGTTCCCTATGATTTGTAAATGATGCTGCTTTAAGAAACGGGAGACTGTTGGTGTACTTGCAGCTCGCGGACTGATTTTTGAATTGTCAGCTTTTCAGAAACTACTACTTAATGCTTGCTAGCTCTGTATGTTGGTTTGCATCTTGATCTCATCTGGTTATAATGGGGGGGGGGGGGGGGCGGGGGGTCCTAGTAAATTTTGTAACCTAAATCAAGGATGGAGCATTTTGAGTGTTGGTGGGATGTTCAAAGGTGTGTGACAGGCACACACAGAAATCATAACAGGATAATGGTGGTTATTTTTAACAGGGAAAAATGTCTTGTTTATCTAGTCACGTAGTGCAAAACTTGTATCAATCCCTCCACTGACACTGCCATTAAGTTCACTTCCAAATTTTGTCTTTACAGTCTGTCCTCTAACCTGCCTAATTTCAATGATTTTTAAACCTGCTATTAGCTCCTCTTCAATCGTGCTTGGTTCCCTTGATCTTTTTTCTGTCACACCCGCAACACTATGAAGTGTACCAAACCAAGATCACGAACTGCAAACTCTGGATTTTTCTGTTTTTGATCTTTGATCCCTCTGGACTTGCTCCAACATTATCTTGATTCCCTCAACATTTAAAACTCTCCTTCTTGCTTCTGATTTTTCTTTTGCATTAGTCTTTGGGCAGTCGTCTTCTCCAAACTCCAAATATACTCTAAATCAGTGGTTCTCAACCTTCCCTTCCCACTCACATACCACATTAAGTCATCCCTTACTAATCACAGCACTGATGGCATAGGGATGACTTAAAATGGTATGTGAGTGGAAAGGAAAACGTTTGAAAATCAATGGTCTAAATACTACTTTATAACCCCTTCCAATTCCTTCTAAGCTAACAAACATTTTACTTGGTCATTGGCCTTCAGTTTATGGATTGGACTGACCAAAGGTGCCACATGGATTACCACTGCAATAGAAGGTTGAATAATTGTAGTTTTGGCTTAAATTTGGCCTACAATTTGGTCACTGGCATTGGTAAATGTTCCTCTTGTGGGGTGAAGATGAATAGGAAGAGTTGGTATGTGTATTATCGTATATTGCTTGTGGAGTTTCTTATGTGTATAAAATGAAACAAATTAATTACATCCTCTTGTTTTTTAAATCACTTACTATCCGCAGTAGATGTAGTTATCATAATTAACTATTAAGAATGTCTCTTTAGTTTATTCTGGCATTTAGAGTAATTGCTAATGCCTCAGAAGTTAAATGAAGGGATATAACAACATGTACTTCTATGACTGACAAGTACCATAATAGTTCTACTCTATGAACACCATGTGAAATATTAAACCGAGCAGATTCAGCAAATAGTACATTTGCCAAATTTGGGATCATCAAATGTTTTAGCTCTTGTTCTATAATCTGGAAATGAATACATATTCTCTCATGGTGTTTACTTTATCAATTTTTATTCGTAAAATTCACACCTTTTTGTCCTTTCTTTCATTTTCTCCTGCACCACCACCACCACCACCACCACCAACAACAACTTCCCTGCAATCTACTTCGGTTTGCATTCTCTCTGGTCTTGATCTCCCTTCAAGATTGCTTGAACACACTCTCATTGGCACTCACATTTAGAGCTTTACTCAAACAAAGGCAGAATGTAATTTACAGCATTTGCATCTGCATAATCACTGATCACTTCTGTTATTTTTCTACCAGATTGTGTAAGGCATTGTAATTTGCAGGGATGCCTAGTTAGGACCATACATTAAAGTGTTTTTTGGTGTTTGGTTGTTTCTATGAATATAGCTTTATTCCTGGAGTATAACTGACATTTCTTTTGATGGCCCTGTCTTTGAATGTAACAGTTTAACAGAAGTTATTTATTTCTATGTTGGGTTGGAAGGATGTCAACTTTCCTTCATGAAAGTTGATGGCTCTTCCACCACACTTTGATATTTGCTGCATTTTTGTCTCCTACTACAAAATTTGAAAGGCTTCTTTGGAATGTTATGATCATTTAGGCTACTGTGCAATACTAACATTGAATTATTCTTTGGATTACATGCTTGTGATTTGTTTTTTGGTATCATGTGACTAACTTTTTACAGTACTCCTTTATTGTGTGGAAGAAGTCTCAGGCCTTAGTGACTGGATTTTTGCCACCATTAGTTGCTGTAGTGAAAATAAAATAAATATCCCTTCTAATACATTATTTTAATGCTATTTTCAACTCTCACTTACCAATGATCTTGGAAAAAAAGCTTTCTTGTAGAATCATACAGTATACAGTATTCAGCTCAATGCCCACATTTTGTTTTTAATAATTTATTTTAAAAAATTTTGACCATACATGCAGTCAATTACAAAATTAAAAATTACAAGGTAATGCCCATGTAGACCAAAATGTCCCACCCCTCTGTGTTTGCCCAAGATCCCTTGAAGCCTATCCTATCAATTGTATCCAATTTTTTCCTCAAACATTGCAATAGTACTTGCCTCCTCCTCCAATAACCGAATCCATGCACTCACTACAGTGTATATATTTAAAAAAAAATCCCTCATGTTCATTTTAAATCTCTCCCCTCCCCCTCCACCTTAAACCTATGACCTCTGGTAATGATTTCCCCTACTCAGGGCAAAAGACCCTTGTGTGTTCAACCAATCTATTCCTCTCATTTAAAAAAAACTCAGATCACCCCTCATTCTTCCATGCTCCAAGGAATAAACCCCTTGCCTGCTCAACCTCTCCCTATAAGCTCAGGCCTCTGAGTCCTGGCCACATCATCATAAATCTTCTCTCCACCCTCTCCAGTTTGACAACATATTTCATGTAGTACAGTGACTAAAACTGAACTTAATACTCCAAGATGGGCTTCACCAATACCTTGATCAACTGCATCATAACCTTCCAACTTCTATACTGATGAAGGCCAAAGTGATGAAAGCCTTTGACCACCCTATCTATTTGTGGCTCCACTTTCAAAGTACCTGCACTCCTACATTGTTCTGCTCTACAACACTCCCCAGATCCTTAGCATTCACTGCGTAAGTTCTACTGATGTCAGACCTCCCAAAATGTCACACCTCACATTTCTCTATATTAAGTACCATCAACCATTCCTCTGATTACCTGCCCAACCAATGAAGATCCTGTTCCAATCTTTGGCCACTGTCTTCACTATCTACAATATCTGACACCTGAGTGTCATCCACAAACTTGCTAATTATGCCATGTATATTTTCATTGAAGTAGATGACAAACAACAATGGGTCCAGTGTCGAACTCTGCTCTGTGGCACACCACTACCACAGGTCCCCAGTGCAAAAAAAATCTTCCACCATCAACCTCTGCTTCTTCCATGATCAATTTGCTTTCCAATCTACTACCTTCCCTTGGATCTCATGAGATCTAACTTTTCACAGCAGCCTTCATGTAGAAACTTATCAAATGCCTTGATGAAAGCCATATATAGAACATTCTCACTCTGCCCTAGTCAACTTTCTTGGTAGTATCTTCAAAAATAAAACTCAGTAAGATTTGTGAGATGTGACCTCTCACTTGCAAGACTGTGCTGACAATTCCATGCATGTACATCTTCTCCCACAGAAAACTCCATAGTAATTTGCCAACCACTGATGTTTGGCTTACTGCCCTGTAGCTCCCAGACTTTTCCCTGCAGCCAGCTTTCCATTAATGCAATACCCCCTCCTCTGTCTTTCTTGAATCACCTGCACCCTGGAATATTGCCAGTCTTGCCTTTCTTATAACTAGGTTTCTGGAATAGTTTCTACATCCCAATCGCATGTTTAACCATGCCCTAATTTAATTCCCATTACCTGACAAGCCTCTAGCATTAATATCAGTGCAGCTTAAACCAACAGTCTTTCCTCACACCCTGCCTTTCTCCTACCAATGAAAATTTCTCTCATCATTTACTCACCTAAAGTCTAACCTCTCAACTGCCTCTGACCTGCATGGGATCCCACTCCCCTGCCAATCAGGTTTAAACCCACCTATGTGGCATGTGAACCTACCTGCCAGGATGTTCAATTGCAACCCATCCTTCTTAAACAGGTTGCCTCTCCCCCCAGAAGAGATTCTGGTGGTCCAAATCCCTGAATCCCTGCCACTGCACCAGCTCCTTGGCTACCAATTCATCTGGCCTACCTTCCTATTTCTGAGCTCACAGCAGGTGGAACAAGAAGTAATCCAGAGATCACTACCTTTGAGATCCTGCTTCTCAACCTTTCACTTAAATGCTTGTACTCGTTGAGCAGTACCTCATCTCTTATTCTACCCATTTCATTTGCACCATTGTGTCGAATAATCTCTGGCTGCTTGCCCTCTGCCTTGAGAACATTCTTTAGTGTGAGAATAATCACACTGAGAATAGAATTCCACAGATTCAGTCACATTTAAAAAATAAAATCTTCTCTTCCTTACAAATGTTCTCTTGTTTAATTCTGGGAAATAGCATAGAAAACCTTTACCAAAAATGAGCACTGGCAGTAGCTTCTTCATTGCTTTGACCTACCCCAAGGCCTTCATAATTAATTGTCCTTCAGGTGTGGGGAAAGGTTCAAAGACTCAAAAGTAGTGATATCTATTGCCTGACATTCAGTTCCGCTTACACACAGCTTTGTCACCTTAATGGTTCTTTCTTCATTCAGGAGAGAGTTATCAATTGGAGCAAGGTCTAGACTCTTCAAACAGCAGCTGGGGGTCACAGCTTTATGGAAAAGCACATATTCTCAATAACAATACGCTGTAATGTTAAAATGCAAAGGTGTGAGGGATTTCAGTGAACAAGCTGAGTAAAAAGGAAACTGTCACTGACAAAGCACAAATTATTCTGAGAATAACCTTTTGAGTTTTTAAGCCGACTTGTAGTAGACCTTTCAAATTCAACACGCCAGTCATCATTGCTTTTGAAATGTCACACAAATAATCAAAGAGAAGTTTATAAGGTATTTATTCAAAATTCTTTTGAATGTTTTGTGATAGAATTATTTGGAGCTGCAGCATCTAACCTGAGACAGCTCATGGTCAGTTAGAGTGGCCAGTGATGAGAGTCTTCAGCCACTGTGATTGTAGTTAAAAACACAAAAAAGTTGAAGGAACTCGGCAGGTCCTGCAGCGTCCATTAGAGGTAAAGATATATAACTGACGGTATGGGCCTGAGAGAAGGGGTCAGATCAGAAATGTCTTTTATCTTTACTTCCAATAGATGCTGCAAGACCAGCTTAATGCCCTCAGAATTTCTGTGTTTCCACTGCATTGGCCAGCTCAGAGGACCTTTGCATTAATGCAATTCATTTTGATCAGAAAGGGGATGCAGATATTGCAGGTTTTTTTTACATTCAGCTTACTCACCAATTTGTGAGTTGAGTGCTAAAACAAAATATATTTTTCTTTACCCAATCCACCCCCTCGTAGCCCCCTCTCCTCCCTCCTCCTCCCCACCTTCTTTCTCTCATATTCTCAGAATTTTCATAGGTAATAGAAGGCAGAAAAAAAATGCAAAACAAAACTGAAAGAGCAGTGGAATTTGATTAAGTGGCTAATCATTATCAAAGGAGTGAATTGGATATTATTGGTCTCATGCTCCCCTGAAGTTCCATCCAAAGTGACTTCTTTAAAGTTATCACAAAAAAAAATTGGAAAGAAGTTCAACCTGTGTTGAATGATATATGGTCAAACACAATCTTCAGAATCTGATAGCAATCAATCATTAAGACTTTTGGACCTTCTCATAACTGTCTTTGCACTTTAAAAATGAACCTTTTTGAAATTCTGGTTGATTACTGAAATATATTTGTATCCTTGTAGATTATTGAATAAATTTTAAGCCAGCATGAGGTGATTTGAAAGTAATGTGTTGTGCCAGATGGGAATTAAATTGGGGCCTGTGCAATGTCTGATCAATCCTAAATGATTCCATGGAGATTTTCACTGTCCTTGCTTTAGTGTGTCATGGTATCACTTTTGGATTTGTTCTCATGGCTGTATTCCCTTCTTTTACAATATAGAAAATCAAGTAATACCAACTCATGGTTGGCATAGCGGTTAGAGCAATGCTATTATGATGCTATCCATTGGGATGGGGGTTCAAATCCCACACTGTCTGTAAGGAGTTTGTATGTTCTCCCTCTGTCTGTGTGGGTTTCCTCTGGGTGCTAAGGTTGCCTTCCACCATTCATAACTTACCGGGAGTTGTAGTTAAATTGGGTGTAATTATGGGCCTGTTATTGTGCTGTATGTCTAAATTTATAATTTTAAAATTAAAAATAAAAAGTCAGACTGAATGCACAATTTTGGAAGTTTTTTTTTAAAAGGTATGCATTTTTATATATTTGAATATCCAGGATGAACACAGATTAATAGTTTCTTAGCAAAATTAGTAATTTGAGGGATTATGCATGGAATATAATTCAGCACTGAAAGCTCAATTGGAAAATCAAAGCCTTATTTGATTACAAAAGCCTCCAATAGCACCAGACCCCAAAAGTACATTGCGGCAAGATGCTGTTACTTAAATCATTTGTTTTAATAAAAAGTGGACCGTAGTATTGCTGTGTATTTAAAAAAAAAACGTGACTACAAAGCTGGAGAGGAACAAGAAGTTACTATGGTCCATTATTGAATGTAAACCTGTCATTTGGCTCCTTTTATTTGTAGGGCATTTTTTAATCTGCCTCTGCAGTGGTTTTATAATAATTGGAGAAAATGTGTATGGGTATACTGAGTGTTCATAATACAAGGGTGAGGATATTGTCTTATCTGACCAGAATTATGACAATTATATGTATCACATGTCTACTATTTGAGGAGCGAAATGGTCCATAATATTTCACTTGCATATTGACTTGAAGTTTTTTAAATTCTTAGAGTGTAATATCAAACCTGAATTATTAAAAAAAATAAATTATTTTTATATGTTCTCTGAATATGTAGAAAAATATTTTTAAATTGCAACTAGTGTCGAAGATTAAGAGTGCATATATTGCATCAATGAAAGTCTTTGCCTATCTAGATTTTCCCTGGTATCTCTTGGGTGAAGCATAATATTTATATTTGCATTGTTCTGCAATGAACAATAATTCACTTTTGGAATGATGCCTGGATTAAGAACAAGACCCAAGTAAATTATATTTGCAATTTCCAAGCTGTCATACTGCAGCCAGTATAATACAGTTCTGGGATGAATCCATGTGTTCACTGAAACTTTATTCTTCTTCTCTCCTCGAAGAAGCCACAGCTGGTCAATGCAATATTTCATTTGGGTCAATAAAAAAAAAACACTTGTTGTGTTACATTTCCTGGGGCACTCTAAATGGAATAGAGACAAAGTTATCAATCAAATGATACACTTCACTTTGTATTTCCTTCCTAAGTTCATAGATGCACTATAAAGTGTATGTATTTTTTATGACTATAAAATGTATGTATTTTATATGATCGTGGAAATGAATGAAACTGTGAAAATAGAAGCTGCTGTCGATTTGGTAATGCAAAAAGACTCATGAAAAATTGAAACTGTTCTTATGAATCTTTAATTAGAAACAATGAAAGGGGAACGAGTGAAGCCAAATGCTTTGTAACGATCTCTCCTCATTGGTTCCTTGCTATTATTCTTCCACCTTCACAAGCACACAATCACTTAAAGCTGACAAAAGTCACTTGAAGCTCAGACAGCTGTAGTGATACAAACACCTTTGCTGCACAGAAAGCCTGTTGGCAAGCAATTGGTGATACTTAAGAGGAGTTTCCTTTTTTCCAGTTTTTATGGGTCTTTAATCCATTGCTTAACTCCTGACCATGAACCTTCGCCTTGGCTTCTCTTGTACACAAGTATCTTTGATTCAGACTCTTTCTGCTCATTCTCTCCACTAGAGACAACAATCTTATAACTGTATTCAGAAAGATTCACTTTCATTTTTTTGTTTCCCATGTCACCTTGTATGCAGTCTGGTCTGCGACACTGATGGTGATTATGTCATTATTTTGCTCTAGGGGGCTTTGACACATCTGCAAAGCTGCTGCACATCTTCTTCCAGCACTGGCATACGGCCCACATCCCCAATGCTTCATTAGTCATTCCTGCCTGGCCCTCGCCAGACAAAGCGCCTGGCTCTGAGCTGCCTCCCCATTGCATTGTCCATGCGGTGCCCCTTGTCAGTGTCTGTGATTGGTTTATTCATGTACCTCCTTTTCTTGTTCTCACTCCATGCTCCAGATGTCCTGATTTCTGCCTTTATAAGCAGAATGTTGTACAATAAAAATAAGGTGACTTTTTAACCCATTATTTTCACTTGAATCAAATATGACCTTGACATTTACTGAATTAGGATTTTTAAGTGTTCAGAATTTAGTGATTCCAGGTGTAAAGCATGGTTATTTTTGGCATTATGCTGAGTATGACCTGTTCAATATTTTAGGTGGAAAAACTTTGTACGTGTGCACCTATGTGAATGAAAGCCATAGTGATTTTATTTCACAGAAGGGATGATTTCACATGAAAACCAAAGGATGCACAATAGTACAGTGAATAAACAAGGTATTCTGCTGATGGTTGGGAGTGTTATAGGAGAGGTGGGGGTTATGCATGATCAAAACTAGTGTGATGAACTATTTGTGTGTATGTGGTGGGGGAGGGTGCTTGCCTTTGACCATGTGACACTTGCCATTGCATTAATGGCTTTGAATTCTCAGCAGCATGGGGTTGTATGACATTTTAAAGAACCTGTCTGGCCCCTCACAGACACTAGTGCACAGGTACATGTGTGTTAAGAGAATGTGCATTATTCGTGTAGTATAGGGAAATATTGCATTTATGCGACTTGTGTCCAGTTTCTATCATTTTAAACCTGTCAGCGCCAAATCCATTTGTATTAATGTTAGAAAATATCCCCTTCCTCTTTGTTTCCACACATTTAAAATTTTTTTTGTGCTTGGTCTTCAGCTTAATACTGTCTTACAAGTTACAAGTCCATCAAATTTAAAGCCAATGTCCAATTGCAAATGCAATGATTTTGTATAAACAAACCTGGCTCCGTACTGGATGTCTCGAGTTTATTTTGGGTTGATTTCCAGTCTCTTGTTTAGATTGAATTTCATAAACTCACAATGACCAGAATTGAAACACGAAAATCTGTAGACACTGTGGTGAAGTAAAAACACACAAGGCTGGAGAAACTCAGCAGGTCAAACCGTGTCCTTAATATAGCAACATTTTGGGCTTGAGCCCTTCATCAAAATATGAAAAATTGGTCTGCCTCACACTTGATTCCTTGTCAAATATTGATTCCAGAGGTCTCATATAAGAGTAATCACAAAAGAATTGAAGCTTTTTGTAAAGAAAGTGCATGATATTATGCTTTAATGTAAAGGCTAACAGGAATTCAGGGCGAAAATGATCTTTTAAATATAAAGTATATTAGTATAGTTTTTGTATTTCGGTTGTCATGAGGAAAGTATACATGAGATTTAGTAAAGTTTTATAAAAGTATTTTAAAAAATTGAATGAAATTATTATTGAAGAGTTGGTCTTCTGTAGATTACTTAATTGATCAGTGTTATGAGATTTCTTTAGTTTTTTGCAAATTAATACTGATTCTTAGCAAAAAGTAATTGCTTTACTTTCTTCATGAGATTTCAAGTAATGGAAGATCCCATATTTTTGCCTTTATATTATGGGTAATTATTTGAAAAATTCCTTCCAAATCAATGTAGTAACAATAGCTGTTTCCCCAATGGTGTTTGGAATGATTAAAAAGATCCATTTCAATTCCTTTTGATTCACTGCTTTCATTTTTTTTCCATTTTAGTGAGTCTTTTATCATAAATGTTTTAATAATCAACAAATGCACATCATTAAACAACTAGAGTATTTATAAAAATGACATGTACTACTTTAAAACATGTTGCATTATCTGGCAGAAATATTGGGTGATGAAATCGTATGAGAACTTTTTTCGTTTGAGCTTTTTTCCTAAAAGCAACAAACTGATACAAAAATTCCACAGATGTAACTGCCTGAATAACTAAAAGTAGATAACTTTTTTTGTATTTAAAAAAAAGTTTGACCAACACTCTTTAATTTTTGGATATTTGTACTTTTAAAAAAAAATTGATAATGTTTAGTCATACATTTCTGAGAATCACCTCTCTGTATTGAATGGAAGTCTAAACTCATTGGTGGTACCACCTGGGAGTTGAGACTGTTCAAAAGAAATGATATCTTGAGTTCATTACCGAGATAGATTAATGATTAATTTTTAAATTGACTCATTAGGCAAAGTTAAAGCAATCTGATGCAAATAAAATGTATTTTAACTACATTAGGCACCTTAAGTATTGATAATATTGAAAATTTAGAGGGAACAAAAGATGTGGAAAATTCCACTTGAAGAATTTCATCTTTGCATTTTCAGAAACCAGTAGAGAACCACATGACTTCTCTGTCAATTGTTGCTATAGCTGTTTTCATAAACCCTATGGGATTTCCACTCCTAAAAAATACCCACATAATTGCACATCAACATTTTCAGAAGCTATTAAACAGAATATGCAATCAGGAAGTCCCACATGGTTTTTTTTAAGCAGAAACACTTCAAACAAGTTGTTTTGAATCGGAGCTGACTTTAATAATCTTTTGGCATTATTCCTTATTGTCTACTCTCCACTGGCCACCGTGACAGAGGTGCACCAAAGAAAAGGTACAAGGACTGCCTAAAGAAATCTCTTGGTGCCTGCCACATTGACCACCGCCAGTGGGCTGATATCGCCTCAAACCGTGCATCTTGGCGCCTCACAGTTTGGCGGGCAGCAGCCTCCTTTGAAGAAGACCGCAGAGCCCACCTCACTGACAAAAGGCAAAGGAGGAAAAACCCAACCCCAACCAACCAATTTTCCCTTGCAACCGCTGCAATCGTGTCTGCCTGTCCCGCATCGGACTGGTCAGCCACAAACGAGCCTGCAGCTGACGTGGACTTTTTACCCCCTCCATAAATCTTCGTCCGCGAAGCCAAGCCAAAGACTCTTCCATCTGTATCAGTGAGTATTTTACTTTGAGATGATCAAACCAAGGAATAGAGTTGTACTTAAAAGATGTATTTCCATGTAAAAGCCAACAATTCAGACAATAAATGATGTACCATGTATTGAATCTTGGTGCACAGAAATTGACCTGGAAAGCCAAGTTTCATTTTGCAGTTCATACCAATGCAGTAGAGTAACGGCATGTAGAATATCGAAAGAAAATCTGCTTGGCAGAGTGTCGTGGTTCATATTGCCAAGTTAGCTACTTTTTAAGACAGGAGTAGAATTGAATCTGTGAAACAGAAAGGAATGACTTCCCTTGATACAGAAAGTTTAAAAGAGCTATTTCCTTTTTTTGGTTCCAAAGTAATTGCAGTAAGGCTGCTGGGAACTCTCACCTTCAGTGGAGCACTGGGGAGTTGGAAGTGTTTAACTACCAAAAAAAACCAAACAAAACATGCAGATACCAGTGCATTAATGATGTGTTATCATCTGTGTGTAGACATGCCAAATGTACTCCAGTACTAATTACAAATAAATGGTTTACATGGCACAAATTTGTATTCATGTCACACTCCCCATGATGAATAGCTGAGTGAAATCTGGAGATACCTGTTGGTAATTACTTGAAAGTTTTCTGCTTTTCTCTTTTTGTTTCTTCCCCCTTAATACAAATACAATTTTTAGCTTTGCATTTACTGACCAAACACTGCCATAATCTCTTGCTTTATTCATTTAAGTTAGATGTAACAATAAGTTATTTTCTTCTTAATTCCACAAAATAGTAGGTGATATCAGGCAAGCAAGCACGATTCTCCCACAGGGTGCATGAAACAATAATGTTGAAGACAGTGAAACGCCTATATCACCTGGAACTATGCAGAGCAGGCAAATTGTGATATTACACAGCATCTAGTCCTGATCTGCCAACTGTGCCATCACCTTGGAGCTCAGCTTTTCAATTCTTTTATTGTGTAATTGTATCAAGCAATGGGAAGGATGCAAGCAAAGAAAAATTGGCTGGAGGGGCTCATCAGGTCTGGCTAGGCAACATTCCTGGAGAAAAATAGACTGTCAACCTTCCTCAAAACTTGTGTGGGATGAGGCTGATAGCAAACATTAAAAGGGACAAGAGAAACCTATTGGGAGGGGCTAAGAGGTAATGGGATAATGGACAAATGAAGGTGGAAGAGGGAGTGGAAGGACTAGTAAGGGAGGAGACTGTTGGGAGATTGGGCAAAGAAGTGACGGGTGGAAAATACAGTGTAGGGAAGTGTGTGGCCCTGCACTTTGGCAGGAGTAAATAAGTAAACTATTTTCTAAATGGGGAGAGCATTCAGAAAAGGGACAGAAATCTTAATGCAGGTTTCCCTAAAGGTTAACGCTGATTGAGTCAGTAGTAAGGAAGGTAAATGCAATGTTAGCATTCATTTCAAGAGGTCTAGAATGTAATGGCAAAGATTATAACCCTGAGGCTTTACAGGGCATAGCTTCGACCACATTTGGAATACTGCATTTGGGCCCCATATCCAAGGTAAGATGTGCTGACAATGGAGAGGGTCCAGGTTTATGCGAATAATCCTGGGGATGAGACAGATCACATATGAGGAGTGTTTAATGGCACTGGAGTTTAGCAGGATGAGAGAATCTCAGAGAAACATTCCCAAAGTTGAAAGGGCTAGATAGAGTGGACATGAAGATGTTTCCAGCATTGGGAGAGGCTATGCCACATGAGGCTATGTGGCATAGGTTCAGAATAAAAGGATATCCCTTGAGAAAGATGAGACGTTTCTTCAGCCAAAAGGTTATGAATCTGTGGAATTCGTTGTCTCTGGAGGCTGGTATTGAGTATATTCAAGGCAAAGATTGATAGGTTCTTGATTAGTAAGGATATCAAAGGTCATAGGTGGAAGGCAGGAGAATGGGGTTGATTGGAAAAATACATCAACGATTATTTGAATGGTAGAGCAGACACGATGGGCTCCGAAATTTATTGTTGCTGTTTTTTTTATTCTCAATGACTGCAAGTATAATTCCACAAGAATTCTGCAGGTCGACAACAAGTGTCAGAAGATAATCTGTCAAATGTAAATGCTCTCTGATCAGACTCTCATCAAGACTCGCCATCACTGCCATGCTTTGTTCCTCTCAACCTGTCTTAGTTCTCCGCCATCTTTGGTGCAATCCCACTACCTGCCATATCTTCGCCTCCAACCTTTTCTGCTATTCACAGCGATCAGTCTCTTTGAGACTCCCTATTCCCTCATTTACCCTTCCAGCCCCTTCAGTGCTTCAAACTGTAATGCAAAAAGTGAAAAACCTCCCCTTACCTCTCCCTTCTCACCTTCATCCAGGGCCTCAAACAGACCTTCTAAATGAGGCCAAGCTTTGCCTGCACATCATCCAACCTAATCTACTCAACTCTGTGCATTCGGTGTGGCCTCCTCTACACCAGTGAGACCAAACACAGAATGGCTGACCTCTTCGCTGAACACTTATATTCTGTGGGTGTAAGCCTGAACTTCCTGTGGCCATTTCGACACAGATGTCTGTCCACTGCATTATCCACTGTCAGGGTGAGGCCAAACAGAAGTTTGAGGAACAAAACGTTTTTTTTAACCTCCTGGTGACCCTTGAGCCTAACAGCATAAACATCATTTTTTTCTATATTTTGCTAGCCGCCACCCATCTGGTTCCACTGTTTCCATATCTCTTTACCCACATGTTATTTTTCTCTCCAACTTCCGGACCCACCTCCTTCCCTGTGGTTGCACCCTCCAACTCTCTCCCACCTTTTGTCCAATACCCTATCACCTCTTGGCAATTCCCCAGTTTATTTTCCCCCTTCCAACTTTATACATTCCCTTTTTACTTTAGTCTCAATAAAGGGTGTTGATCTGAAAGGATGACTAACCATTTCTACCATGGACACTTCCTAATCTGAGACCCTCCAGCAGCTCATTGTTGGCATATGGAGGCAGCTGAGAAGCAGGAGGAGGGGGAAGAAGGCAACTTAAGTGCCTATGAAGAAATAATTGGCATATTAGAGCATTACAGCACAGTACAGGCCATTCAACCCTCAATATTGTGCCGACCTATATCTTTCTACCATTACTATTCCATTGCCCTCTACTTTACTATTGTACCAAAAAAATATAAATCTACTCAGCAACGGTCCTGAACTTTCCCTACCTTACAAGAATAGAAATTTAGTTATTTGTTTGGCCATAACACTAACTGAAATTCCATCATAAAATTACTGCTTGTTTGTCAAATGTTTGTGCAAAAATCTTTTGATAAATTGGACCTATCCATATCCATGCTCTTTGATGTCACAACAGTTTTGTGTGTTGGTAACTTATCTTGGTCCTCTCTGACCTAAAATGATAAACCTATTATCCTTCCCCAACTCTTGCCTTGCCACTTGCTCTCCAGTCTCTCCTTGTGAACAGATTTTGCTCCATTATCCACATAATTACAACTAATGTAATATTTAAACTCGGGGCTGCAAAACACGAATTTTCCATCTTCTCTATATTTCCCATTTGTCCACTCCCTGGTCAAGTTTGACATCTGGAAAGATGATGTTTAATAGATTGAAGGGTGGGGTCACTGAAAGATACAAATTTCAGGATTGCAACTTGCAAATCGAGACATGATCCTTACTTGGTGGGGAGGAGGAGATGGAATTCTGGTAAATTTTTTTTTATAGAATAATAATAATTGAGGAATCAGAGGTGGAGAGGGTGAGCAGGTTTACATTCTTGGGAGTCACCTTCTTGGATGACTTTAATCTGGACCCAACACACTATGTCATAGTGAAGAAAGCTATGACATCAGCATCTTTACTTCCTCAAGAGTTTGTGGAGGTTTGGTCTGACATCGGAAACCTTGGCAAATTCTACAGCTGTGTAGTGGAAAGTGTGCCAACTGGCTGCATCACAGCCTGGTATGGGGCACCAATACCTCAAAGTGGAAAGCCTTATGAAAGGTAGAGGACACAGCCTAGTGCATTACAGGCAAAATTCTCCCTACCATTGAGAAAATCGATGTGGAGTGGTGGCATCGGAGAGCAGCAGCAATCATCAGGGATCCACACCACCCAGAACATGCTCTGTTCTCACTGTTGCCATCACGCAAGAGGTATAGATGTTGCAAGACTTGTACCACCTGGTTCAGGAACAGTTGCTTACCCTTCCATCATCAGATGCCGCAACAACAAATTCAAACAGAGACTCATTTAACAACTCTTGCTTTCTATGACTGAATATTCATTTTCTTCTATATTGAGCAGTTTGTTCACGTTTCTCTTGGTTTGTGTTTCTCATTTTTGTATACGTATCTTTCTCGAATATAGTTTTTTGTACTACCGACAAATAGAAATGCTGCCTGGACCACAGAGAAAAAAAATCTCAGTGAATCATGCAACATCATGTATGTGCTGTGATAATAACTTTGAATTTCATATCTTTGAGAAATTTTGCTTTGATGTTTACAAGAAACGGACGAGTTCTTGTAATCTAAGCATTATTGTTTAATCTTTTCTCTTATTGATGCCTCTCCTCTGATGAACAGACTTTCAAAAGACTATATTTATACAGTATTTTTCTCATTCTTGGTTATTTCTTAACATTATGAAACTTGTTGAATTTCTTGTAGCATAGGGACTCTTATTTTATAACAAAATGGCACTCCTAAAGATTTTGCCCATTTCTGGTAATAACAAGAGGTTATTAATCAGACCCGAAAATCAAAAATCAGATGTCTGAAATAAAACCAAAAATGCTGGAATAAACCAGAAGAGCAGGCAGCATCTGTGGAAAGAAAAAAAAAAGGTTTAATGTTGCAGGTGTAAGACAGGCACTATATCAGAATCTAGGGAATGAAGACAAATGAATATTCAGTTGCAGAGGGGTTGGGGAATGCATCCCAGTTCAGCACAGTTTCATGGCAAATTAGGTTCCTTGTGTGCTCAATAAGCACAAGCGTTAGTGTCTTCTGTGCAATTACATTCAGCTGAGAAGCTGAAATTTTGAAGTGTGATTGCTCACCTTGATGGAAGCTCTTACAACAGCAGTTCAAAAAACGTGGTGCAGCATAGCAGTGTTTTAAACAACTCCAGAAACTGGAGATCATTTCTGACCTCCGTCATCTGTTTGGAATTGGCGTGTTCTTCCTCCATTTGCTGTTCCCCTCGGTACTCCCATTTTCTCCCACATCCCAAATATTTGCTGATTATTCACGTGATTTGCTTTTGTCAATTTACCCCAGGCCAAGGTGGCAGGTGGGAGAATCAAGATGGAGTTGATGGGCAAATGTGGGGAGAAAAGGTAGCAGGGAAACAAATAATATTTATGGAAAAGTTGAAACGGGACCTTGTGTTTGACTGGCCAAAACAAAATGGGTGGCTTGAATTTTGAATCGCATGATAGAGATGGGAGCAGGCAGTTTTTCTCTACGTGATGCGACACTGGCATCTGGGCATAGATCAGAATAGTTCAGTTCCAAATGCTGTGAGCATGCCGTCATCGTCGTTTTCTGGCTATCCATCCCATAGGATGATGGCTCCTTTCAGTCAGTTTGTGGGGTTTGATATGTGGATACCCCACTCCTCAGCAAGGAACTCAGTGTGCGTTAATGGATTTATTTGCATAGGACTAGACCCACCCTTTCAACATCCCCTCCCAGATTCAGTGGCATGGTGAGATCCAAGACAGCTGGGGAAAGTTCTGTTGCAGGGAATGACCAAACTAAGCCTCGATGCAAGGGATCCCTTTCCGTGCTACACAGCACTTGTTTGCAAGATGGCCATTGGCCTTACAAGAGGGTTCGTCCGCTCCTTGGTAGATCTTGTTTCTCATCCTGCACGGTGTCTAGCCACCCTCTGCACCAGACAAGCTTGGTGGGGGAGCCCGTTTAGTCACCAACCATCCAACCATGCTACAGATGAGTGACCTGACACATGTGAGCATGTAAACATCCAGATGCACATGTAACTAAGAACATTAACCTGCTCAAGCATATTTTGTAATTCATCTGAGGTCTTTTCCAACAGTTGCAGTCCAGTGCAAATGCAGCCAAACTGTCAAAATTGTGCCAAATTCAAGTTTGAAGTTTGGGCCCATGGGCCAATGCTCAATCCTCACAATTTCAAAGTCATGACTGGCTGATTGTAATCTCAACTTCACATTCCTCTCTCACCTGCATTAGCCTTTCACCTCAAGATTATTAAATATCTTTCCACATCTGTCATTTAAAAAAAATTGAAAGATGTTGCTTCCATGCTCTTTGAAGAAATCTCCAAAAACACTTGATGCTCTGAGTTGGGTGGGTGGGGGTGGTGGGGGGGGGGGGGGGGGTGGAATCCTCAGCTGTCTTTCATGGATGTCATTTTACTGCTAAACTCTTTTAGATTTTTTGACAAGAAGAAACATCTTTGCCAAATGCACAGTGTCATGACCCTTCAGGATCTGGTGTTTTAATCAAGTCCTTCACCCTCCTCTAAACTATTGCCTCTGTATATGTAATTGAAGCACATGGAGGATTCCATTATAATTTACTATTGCATGCTATGCACTGCACAGTGGGAGTTTTTTTTTGCCATAATTTGGCCTGAATTGGACTTTTGATTTGGGGTTAACTTTGACCTTGGGCTGTGCAGTGAAATGATACCATTGATCTAAAGCCAATGTTTTTTGAAAAACTGCAGTCCAAGCAATATTGGTCAATTTTGTTCATTGAATTTTTTTTCAAAAGTGTAGCTGAGAGAATAATATTTAGCCAATGTTATCTGTGAATTTTAAAAATATTTTTCATCTTTAGCTTGAATATTATTTTGTGCAAATCACATAACCAGCCTAATGTCTAACCTGTATGAAGTTGCACTTGTCAACTGTCAACCATTTGAGATTGTAGACATTTATCACTGACTGAACTCCATCATTTAGCTCATCCATTTACATCTTGCTTCTGCTATTTCTATAATCAGATTAAATGTTCCCTTGCTTTTCTATTCTGCATATGTCATCTCCATCACCAGCAGAAGGGAGACTCTTTTCATGTTGCGTGGGAATTGGACTTAAGAAAACCTGCTGCCAATGTAATAGCTCACTAGGTGCAGTTAGAGATTGACCTTGACTGGCCAAATCTATTACAATACAAAACCATCACTGAATTAATTTAGATTACCTTTCAGGACACTTGCTTGGCAGAAATTTGAGTACATTTTACTGGAATTTTACTGCTAAGGATGGCCATTTTAAGAAGGCCGTTATCACCCTAGTTAGAGGGCAACAATAGTACTATGCGAGGCAAGATCAAAATAATGTTCAGGATTGTGTTAAGCAAAGGAAAGTAAATTATTTATTATTGTGTGCACAAACATCAAATTAAGATTCCTGCATTCTTGTTTCCAGCTGTTTTCCCCCTTTTCTGCCAGGACTTAGATGGAGAATAAAAATTGCTAAAGAAGAAAATCGGCAGTTGTTGGGGTCTAGTGTAATACATTGCAGGTGAGAGCTGAGTTAATGGCAGAGGGGAGGAAATCTCAGATATCCGGGAATGGAAGTGCCAGACGTCTGGTTTTAGGCCGGACAATCTGGCTTTTGAGTAATCTGTCCTGTCTGGTGCCACCACAAGCTGGATGTTAATTTGTCCTCCATTTGGGGGGTAGGGCAGAAAGGGAGCACTTACCATATTAAATGTGGCATCCCGGGGTCTGTAGGCCATGAACTGCCATGTTTCTTGTGTACATGCGCAATGGATTGGAGTATCAGGGCCATGAGTGTCACTTCCGTTGGAGGGAGGGGGAAGTGACACTGGTGGCCCCAGTACTCCAATCCAATAACGCATACATGCAAGAAGAAACATGGCTGCACACAACCTATGGACCCAGAGACGCTGCATTTAACATGGTAAGTGCCCTCTTTCTCTTACCCTGCCCACCTCCCTGCTGAGAGTTTTCTCACGCTGACCTTGCATGTCCTTTGTTTTGGAAATGGTCACCCTATATGGGACCTGGATACTTTCAAGCCTGTTCCACCTTGTGTCAGAGCATGATTAATCCAAACCTCAGTATCCCAACTCATTCTTGAAAATTTGATGTGACCCAATGGGCATACCTTTTAGGGAAGAGCCAATTTTGTCATCTTTTATATCCATGACAATGTTGTCTGTTTTTGATTTTCAAAGGTTTAGCTCTACTTTTAAGGTTGTGTCCCTTCACTGTACTTCTCCCACCAGGTAAAATGATCATAAAATAATTAATAAAATATCTCATACTTTGAAGAAAGGCTCAGGCCTGAATGTTGACGATATATCTTTACCTTTCACGAACACAGCTTTTCTCCAAGATTTCTGTTCTTCCTATAATTGCAGCGTTACTCGAATAGAATCTCTATCATTTTAAGGCCCAATATTGTAACACCTCTCAAACAAAGGAAAGTTAGGCAAAATTGTGCAGTTTTGATGAACCCTTCACCTTCAGGATCTATGCATATTAAGCGGTTCATTGAGCAAACTAAAATAATGTAGGCTCGGAAAGAGCTCATATTCAAAATGATAGATATCATATTTCATTGAGATATCACCTATCACATTCAGATATCACATTGAGTTTTATCTAACATAATTTGTACAGCTGATCCAGGTCCAGGTATGATTGGGGATTTTTTTTGTCATATGCATGTACAATGTACAGATGAACTAAAATTTGTGTGCTGCAGCCACGCAGGTATATACACCGACAACAAATGTATAAATTAAATTACCACAATACAACATGACACAGAAATAATAGATATAAAAAGATAAATAAATACTCAAATTTTTTAAATCAAATTGCAGATGTAGATATAAATGCCTAATGCTTCCTCACTTAGCATCATATGGAAACTTGAAGATTAACTTTACAGTTTTTTGAAATTCTAATTTAAAAAATTCATGGCAGCAGGAATCCTCGTATAGGAAATGTGCACTTGCTACATCACCAGAATAAAAATCTCTTTCCTCATATTGCTGTCGTTCTCCCACCTAATGATTGACTCACGTACAAACATACTTCTAATTTGTGCACATTAGCATGTGCTGATAACATTCTGCATGGAGCATTACCAAATGCTTTGTCTTTAGTCCCTGTAGGTGATGCACTCTACCCACTGTATCAGATCCTTCAAAATAAAAATTAAACTCTACTAATTCGTGCTTTCTCTTACTTATCAGCTGCATTTATCAATCATTCTGTCCATGACAGATTTCTATAGCTTTCCCACAAGTGCTTAAAAGTTGCTTTGTTTTTTTCAATTTGTTTCTGAATCTAGAGAGTTTTGCAAAATTCTGAACAACTGTTCTGGATTTTCCTCGTCCACCTTTTTTCAAAATTCTGGGTGGTCTTTTTCCTTAGAAACTAATATGAGTAAAACTTTGCAGATGGTTAATGGTTATTGGCTTATTGAGATTCGTACTTTACATATGTGTTACTCTTGAAATGTCAGGGCAGAAATGAGTTTCTTTAATGAGATGCTTACAGAATGGAGAAATCCTATGAATTTCAGTTACCATTGCCTCCTCAATCCAATGTAACTCTTCGACTTAGTAGCTGCATATCTGCTTAATCTGTGGTTGGGGTTCTGACTCTGTTTGAAGAAGAGATAAAACCAAAGGAGGATAATCTGCCTTTCCTGTGGTTTATAAATGATAAAGTGTACAGGGAGAGGAGATAAAATATAACACAAGATGCAGTTGTAATTTATTATACAGACAACATTTTATTGGTTTATTTTCTCTTTGTCGTAGTTATAAATTAAACTTGTCCAACAGGCTCACTGTTCCTTTAACCTGTCTGTTGAGTGGTTAACTTAAAAGCTTATGAATCAAATTTTGTTTTAAAAGTGCTAGAAAGAGATCAATACATAAGCTATCTTATCATTTTTAAGTGTGTTTATCCAGCTTTGTGCTCGAAGACTGGTGGCTGCTTCAAGGCCAAATAACATTTGAACCTTGGTTGCAACACGTCAACCCATTTTGAAACCATCTTTATCTAACTGAGAAACCTGAATTCTGTTTAACAAAGTGACACTCAAGCCAGCTTATCTAGGAACAGAGTTGTATCTCACATAGGGTCATTGATTTTGTGAAATTAATGTTTGCATTGGCATGTTTTTGTGGGTAATTTTTGCTTTGAGATTATATACAAGTTGTAGGAAACGTCTGAAGGGTGTAGATGTTTTTCTCTTTTGCTACTCTTATATTTCACTAAAAATAATTGTCTTTTGGGGTATCAAACTCCCAGTGAACAAGAATTTTTTCTTTAAGTCAATAGTCTTTTGATCAAAGGTGGTAGTCTCCGTGGGTCATCTTCAATAACATATTAACTACTTAGTGTTTCTTTTCCTGAGTTCTTCTGATTTCTTTAACATCTGCTCACCTATTTTACCATTAAAATAAGATTTGTAATCAACTATTCAATCATTCTGAATTATGAAAAATCGAAGTACTATCTCAGCATTTCTAAATTTTCAGTTATGTATTACATCCCTACTTTATTTCAATAAATCATATGCCTTACATCAATCAACCAACATGTAGCTCCAAATGTTTATTATAGGTGTTAAATTTGCTGTTACATTGTTGTTAAAGCCTTACCAAGCTACAATGGTGCTGACTTTCATACTGTTATCATATTGAGCCAGTTCATCCTCCTGGGATCTCTGGCTGCCCTTCTCAGTCATCTCTGTGGTTTCTGACCTCCACCTCAGCCTCTTTCTCAGCCAGTACAGGTGTGTAAGCTATGGAGAAGGAGCAGAGGGGATTTACCAGGATGTTGCCTGGGTTGAAGAATTTGTCTTGAGGTAAGGTCAACAGAGCTAGGGGTTTTCTCTTTGGATGAAGAAAGATGAGATGTAACTTAATAGATGTTTCCAAGATTATGAGGGGTATAAATAAGGTAGACAGCGAGCACCTTTTTTCCCCAGGGAGGGAGTATCAAACACCAGAGGACGTCTGTATAAAGTGAAGAGAGGAAAGTTTAGCTGAACCATCAGGGGTAAGTATTTTATACAAAGAATTGTGGATACCTGAAATGCATTGCCAGGGTAGTAGTGGAGGCAAGAATAGGGGCATTTAAGAGACTCTTAGGCACATGGATGAAAGAAAGAGGGTTGAGATAGGGAGGGTTTTTTGGTAGGTTGGCTGAACATTGTGGGCTGAAGGGCCTGCACCACACTGTAATGTTCTATTTTCTGCATTCAATCCTGGAGCTTGTCTTTTTCCATACAGACCCAGACTCTACATTTACTTGCTTTTGCAACAGATGCTGCAAACCAAACCAATCACAGCCTTCAACTTTAGCAATGAATTCATCATCCCAAGTGTTGTGTGTTTGAAGTTGGAGAGAAGGGGAGGGTTGGGACTACAAATATTGTTAATGTTTTAAAAAATACTCTGCAAATATAATTTAATGACATAATTAAATGTTTTAAAAATTATAAATATGTTAATGTAGTTAGGAGAGCATTCCTCTAGAAATTACTATACCTACGGACTTTTGCTATTGCTGCTCTTTGTAAAAGAAATAATGCTCTTCTGAGTTTTTTAAAAACATTGCAATATTTACAACTCAGCAACAATTCTTTGTTGTTCATCCTGCAATTACTTTAGGTTTTAATCATTGTAAATGAAGCAGAAAATACTGGAAATACTTGACACGTCAGACCGCATCTGTGCATTGGGAAGTTATAATGTTTCAGAATGGTCTTTCCTCAAATCTGGAATCTTTACTCTCTCTCTCTTTCCATAGTTGTTGCCTGACCTGCTGTGCATTTCCAGTATTTTATTGTTTTGCCTCAAATTTATTATATCTGCAATATTTTATGTTTGAAGCTCTGCCTTTGTCAAGTTCACATTAATTTATCATCCAATTGTACCAGTACAAACCAATAAAACTGTGTTCTCTGGTCCATTGTGCAGAATAATGCAAACATGTACTGACATACAGACAAAATGATACATATACACAGTACATATGTAAATTATTTTTTAAATAAGTGTTATTAATAAATAGTCAGGAGAATTGTTTTAAGAGTCATTAAGTAGTCCTGTGGTTAGAAGCCTAGTGGTCTGGCTGTAATATTTCTGTAGGGGTCCATATAACCATTTACGGAGCGGAAACAGGCCATGTTGGCCTTTTGAGTCCGCACCGGTCACTGATTTTGTGCGCCCTCTTCAGGCATTGGTCCCAGTAGATCTTCATTCAATAACGTATGGTTGATGACATTTTCTTCCCAATATTTGCCAGGATTTAACATCACACTCAGAATTGGGAAGAGGACAAATTTTAGTCCAAAATTAAACTCTCATGATCCTAAAGAGCTTAAAGGGACAAATTATGTTACCCTTCTAAAATTAAGGATTATTGAAAGAAATTGAATTTTTTTTTAAAGAGGTAACACTTCTCTGAATTTTTTTTCCCTTCTTTTTGTGAGCCTACTTTAAACAACAATGCTGGTAAATCACATTGATGGAGGGGTGGAGGGAAAACCCCGCGATCCTCTCTGCAGCTTTGGATGGTCCTGTGGATTGACCTACAATCCACTGCTCTACAGTAACCATACCACACTGAATGCAGCTGACCAGGACATTTTCGATATAGCCACTGTAGAAGATTGACAGGATTGTGGCTGGTAGCCTTGCCTGCCTCAGCCTTCTCCAAAGTGCAGTCGCTATTACACCTTCCTGTCAAACAAGAAGAAGATGTGTCCAGGATAGGTCACTTCTTAAGTGGTCTCTGAGGAACTTGGTGCTCCACTGCCAAGCATTAATGTGTAGCAGAGGGTGGCGTCCCTGGTCCTCCTGAAGTCCACAATCTTTCATCTTGTCTACATTGAGACTCCGATTGCTATTCTCGCACCATTTCTCGTGATTTTTCCACCTCTTTATTGTGACTCACCATTGTTGCAGGTGAGGCCAGCTACAGTCATGTCATCTGGAAACTTGGATGACTTGGTTGGAGCTGGATCTGACATTGCAATAATGGGGAAGTAAGTCCAGAAACCAGTCACAGGTAGGGGTGTTAAGTCCAAGCAAGGATAGCTTAGCCGCAAGCCTCTGGGGTACGATTGTATTGAACTGCGAGCTGAAGTCAATGAACAACAGCCTGGCATATGAGGCATCATTCTTCAGGTAGGTCAAGGCAGATTGGAGGGACAAGGCTGTGGTATCATCATGAAACGGTTCTGCCTGTGGGCGATTTGAAATGGGTCCAGTGTCTCTGGGAAGTGCATTTTGATATATTCCTTCATAAGATGCTTGAAGCATTTCATAATGATGGAGGTCAATGCCACTGGGCTGCAGTCATTGTGGCCTGTTAAATTTATACTTTAAATTTAGATATACAGCATGGTAATAGGCCATTTTGGCCCATGAACCAATGCCACCCAATTGACATATAACCCCGGTACTTTTTGAACAGTGCGAGGAAACCAGAGGAACCCCATGCAAACACAGGGAGAATATACAAACTCCTTACAGGCAACACTGGTCCCATTCGCTGGCATTGTAATAACATTGCAATAGCTGCTACGCTAACTGCCACCCTACTTTTTCCCTCTTTGGTATGGGGATAATGTTGGCTGCCTTGAAACCCACAGGGATGATGGATTGTTGCAATGAAGTGTTGAAGATCTCCACAAGGACCTCTGTCATAGTACGTCAATACCCAACCAGGTATGTTATCTGGTCCTGCTGTCTTGTGTGGGTGCACCCTATATGGGATCCTCCTCACCTCAGCTGCAGCTATGCAGTGGACCTGTTCATAAGGGGGGGATATAGAGCTTTCTTTGGCTTCGTACATAGTTGTTCAGCCTGCCCAGAAAGGAGGTGTCATTACTGTTGACTTGCAAGATTCTCTTGTGATCTGTTATTGTTTTGATATTTTGCCACATGAACCTTGTAACACTGGTGTTGCACAGCTGCCTGTGGATCCTCTTTGCATAGCCACGCTTTGTCTTCAGAATTGCACGGGTGAGTTTAGGCCTAGCTGATCTTAATGCCAATTTGTCTCCTTCTTGAAGGCAGCACCAAACCTCTGCGTCCAATCATGGTTTCTGCTAACCCTGGTTGTGTATCATTTGATCTCTATGACATGCTCAGTGCATTTGTTAATATTCCCAGTCACTAAGCTCAGATACTCCTCTATGTTTACCTAGCCATTTTAGGCAGCTGCCTCCCTGAAAATGCTCCAGTCACCTGGTCTCAAAACAGTCTATGTCCCCCTATGGCCACAACGTGATCTCCCTGTGAACTGATTTAATTCATTTATTCAGTGGTCTGTATGCTGGGGTTAGCAGGATGGGTATGTGGTCTGAGTATCCAAAATTAGGTCAAGGAGAAGTCTTGTACGCATCAGGAACGTTGATGTACACTATCTAGGGTGTTCTCTCCACTGGTGATGAAGTTGACATCCTGTTGAAACAGTGATGGAACAGTTTTCAATCTCTACGTGCCTTGCTGGTTATTGTTGCAGTCATTGTTGGGTGCCCAGCACAGCAAATACAAAATATTCCTTTTTAGAGATCTTTTAGTTGGTGGACCCTTCCTGGGATTAAATAGCATTTTGTTTTGAATCTTTTTGAAAATGGCATTTATTGTAATGTTTTAGTTTCAATTTGTAAAAAGAAAAAAAATTGGAGCCAGACCTTGTGTAACTAACTGAATATTTTCACCATTTGTTTCCTAATCAGGAAATTTAAATGTTTTGCAAATATAATACAAGTGGAATTACTCTATAACTTTGATATTCTTTTCTAACAACTGATATTAGTGTAGCACCTCCGTCATCAAGAAACCCCAAAATTTTCCCATTTATGTAAAACATTGAGCCAGTGGAAGAAAGGTCAGTAGACAAATTCAGAGGAATGAGAAGAGTTTGATGGAACAACTTTGTAGATTGTTCAAGATTGTCAACCAGTCAAGGAGTTATAGTATGATCATTAAAAATATTAAATTGAGGCAAATGTAACTAGGAAAGATTAGCATGGAAAGGTGTATGAAGTGTGAAGACTGTCACAATAGTTAAGGTGTAGGCAGTGCCGTTTTAAAGGAACTGAAAATTTTAAATGACTAACCATTCAAGAGCTCAGAGTGGCCAAGGTCAATGCTAACCCATGCATGGCTGAAGGTTTAATCAATGTATTGGAATTTTTCAATGAGCATTTTTAAATTTGGAAACTGCTTGTTGTCAAATGTGGTACCAGGTTTGTGAAAATAGTTTGGGCATCTCAGGAGATTGAAGATGTATTTTATCATCGTAATGTTTAACTGAAAATGAGATTCATTGAAAAAGTAATCTGCTAACACAGGATTTGGTTTTGCAAAAGAGATTTTAAAATGATTTAAGAACCTTACATTTGCTACATTGGAGTACAAGGAGAATGACATGTAGTCAACCCATGCAGTTTTTAAAAAAAATGCTACAGGGTGCAGAGTTGTGAATAGTGATCAGTTAAACAGAATAAAGGTAACATTATTAGAGTGAGGTTCAATCAGGAAATAAACTTCTTCAATCTCACACTTGTGGACAACTTTCTTGACAGTGGAGGGCTGCTTTTCCAAAACAATGGGAAGTGTGGATGAAGGGGAGGGGGTTTGTGTGATGAACTAAGTTGAAGCACAAAAGGCAACATTAGACCGTTGTGTCTAATGAATAAGTTCAACATAAAAGTGAATGAAGATGAAATAAGGATGGACAATAGTGCTGAGATTGTTTGGAATACAGTTATTCTCCTTGGAACTGTTTGGTTATAGAAGGATTAGAAAATTTAAAGTTTTTTAATCCAACCTTTGTGTTCATATCTTTACCACATTACTCTAACCTAGCTCCTGATGCACAGGAATGGAAATTAGTTGCAAAATTACCACCAGGTCACTCAACAGATCTTGAAAATGAACAATGATAAGTGCCTGAAAGGCAGATATCCTGCTCTTCAGTTTACCTCTTGAATTTCTAGATTACTCCCCTCTCCACATCATTTACTCCCCTCTCAATCATTTATTTCTTTCCCTCAGTGAAGAGGAAATTCAGAAGGTCCTCAAACAAGTGTTATTTAAATTCGTTAGACTAAATTTCCATGCGTTTTTGTCCAAATTTGAGACTGCATGTTTGTTCATTATTGCCAAACTTATGTGGTATGTGTTGGGATCAAATATTTTGTGGGATTGACTTACTAACAATCCAAACCCTAGCAATGGTGTCCATATGAGTAAAGTTCTTTTTCTAACTTGCAAAGGATGAAGACCCAGGTTTGTCAATGACAAAGACTTAATTTTCAGTGGTAGATTAATTAATTAAGAGGTAATTACTGCATTTTGACATTGAGCTTCAAATGTTATACCATGATGTGTTGGAATCTCTAGACAGTACCCTGATTACTAGGAATTGTGCTGTGAATGGGTTTGTACTGTAAAGATTTGACAAGTTCTATTTTGAAATACTGCAAGAGGATTGTCTTTGAAGGTACATAATCATGTATAAAGAGGAAAAAAAGCTCCAGTTTAGTATAATGTCAATATAATCCTGTCATTTTCTTTGGAAATTTAGGATAAATAAAGCTTGATAATGGTAGTTTTAATCCATTTTTCTATTTATCTTTGTTATACTGTAGTAGTTTACAATGACATAACAGTGAGCTATGCTTAATACCTTAGGACTAAATAACTACATTGAAGTCATTTAGCATATTCACTGTAAAAACATTAATTATGGAATTTAATGCTGTGCTTTAAATAAATTGGAGTGGAATTTAATTCTGTGCTACCCTACAATTGTGTGTGTGTGTGTATGTGTAGTTTTTTTAATTCAAGAGCAGGAAATCCTTTGAGCTTTGTGATAAAACTATTCTTTCCAATTATATTTGTATTAAATTGTGACTTTTTTTAGAATAATTTGTTCCATTTTTAAATATATTTTCCAATACATTGCATCAGAACAGAAGGAAGTCTTTTGGATCAGCAGGCACTTCACAAAACAGAAGTGTTGCCTCTTCCCCCCCACCTGCTCTCTATCATACTCCAATTTTTAAAGAGTGTAGAATTATAAAGACTCCACTAAAATCTGCCAATAAATCATTTTAGAAATTTAGAAGTGTTGTCACCCGACCTGTAAAGTTTATTGAGGTTGATATTGTGTTCGTACAATGACCTGTAGAAATGCTGATTAAATATTTTTGAGTAAGGCACTAGACCCTTGTGCATTCCACAAATGGTCATCTTGCATTTTTATTCTGCACTTACATCATTCTGCTCAGAAAAGGAACACCAAAATGTAAGTATGGCAGCAATTATAGCTTGCAGCTTCAGGAGAAGCAAGACCTGTATCATGATGGGTTTACAAGCTATTAATGCTTTGTTTCAATTTACTGGGAACTCTAGCTATATGATTCTGTTATGCAAAAAATCATTTTTTTTTTCTGTATCGACTTTTAACCTATAAACATTGATGACTTGTATCAGACTGATAGATCTGTGTATCCTGCACCCACTTCCTTGAAATCTTACTGTAGGGTTAGGATTATGACTGCAAATTGTATGTTTCTCATAGGAGCTGGGAGATAATGCATTGGGCTTGATATAATTATTATCTTTCAGTTCACTTAAATTATATTACAAAGGATTGCCACAGATATTATCAAAGTAATGAAAATCACATCATGCACATGTGCATGATCACTAACTTATACCCATTAAGATGAGTAAAGGGAGTTGGTTTTTTTGCTGTTATTAATTCCAAATTTAATTAATTCCAAGCTATCTTGCACTTTTTTTTGATCCATTTATACAGCAATGAGGTTACAAGGATGTTTCAGCTGCTTTGTTTAACAACTGGCCAAACAAGACCATTTCCAATCAAAGGAACAAAGCAGAAGACATTTAAGGAAGAACTGCATATTAGATAGCAAAGTGTGTTTTCCGTGATTTGATTTCATTACCTCCAAAGGAAATACAGATTTAAAGTATTATGTAGCATACATAATATGTTACTGCATGTATTAATTTTGAGAAATTTGTACCCCTTTATCCTTGCCCTAATGGGATCACTCCTCCACCAAGAGGCATCTTAAAAATAGGCGACACAAGTCCATTTTATTTGCTTTCAAATGCATCTTGTAGATTTTCTCAACATTTTCAACAGAATTGCTTATAAATTTGTGATCATTTTCTTTGTGTATACATATTTTCCGGATGAACACTATTTTATGAATCTCTCCACCTGCAGAACTATTTAATGGGTAATTTCACTAATCATCCCTAGTTTAAAGCTGTGCAAGGTGAATACAATGTCCTTAGATTTATATGTGGAATTAACTCCACAGAAAAAGTCCCCAGTTTATGTCACTGCTATCAGGAGATGCAACTCTCCTTGATCAATATTTGCTTAACAAACAGCAGGGATCGGAGAGTTTGTTCAGAGAAATCATGTGCATGCAAGGGTGAATGAATGTTCGGTAAAGTACTTTGACTATTTGCCTCCTGCTGTTTTTTGCCCCCTCTTAAGTTGTGCTTTGTTCCTAACCAGGGGGACATGCACCTGGACAAATCCTCAAACAAAATAATTGGAATGTCTGCAGAAAAAAAAAATGTTCTGATGACAAATAAGTCTCATTCTGGTTCCTTTATTAGAATCAGCAATTCCTAGAAATAACACACTCCATTTCCTCAGCATCAGGTGGCAACAGTCAATCAAGGCATTGTGAGCTTGTCAGAACAAAAGAGTGCCTAGTTTGCAGTGTAAATGCAGTGACTTTGTGCCAAAGAATTACCCCATCTCTGAGTTGCTTTCCCTTCAGGGGTCATTTGTTTGATCTTCTAACTGTCCCCAGACTCGGCAGCACATAATAAAAACCTGACATAGCAGCCTGCCTGCCTTCAGTGTCCTGCGGATACTCATCATAAGTGTCAGGACATACCAAGGTTAGCGGTCACTGAAACAATACACATTTGCCTGCCTTTGCAAAATACTCACAAGTGAACCAATGTTGCTTGTAACAGAGGATAATTTTATGAAGGTGAAAGAAATAGGTACTCAGCTTCGGTTATTTTGCAAAAAGCTAATTTGCAAAACCAAAGCAAATTAATTCCACCCCAAAGCACTACTTTAGATATTGTAGATTCTCAAACAGATCATTTTGTTATTTGATTGTGTTAGGGGTCAGAAAATGCTGTTGTGACACAGGCTTGTTTTTGACTCTAAAAGGGAATCATCCACTTTCTATTATAAGAAAGATAACCATGGGGAGGGCAAGGAGAAAAGGGTTATTGGTATTTTGGATTCTCTTGATTCTTCGCCTTGGAGAGAGGGTTATTCTTGTCACTGCCTTTTGCCTACATCTGCTGACTGCTTGCCTGAAGCCAGCAGCATGCTTTAACTGTTCGGTCACCTCCTAACATCACATGCATCAGCTGTTGTGCTTTTGTTAGAGGTTTTGTACGTCTAATCCAATGTGACCATATTGTTACACAGTAAATCAAATGTAGATTGTTCCTGGAATGACTTCCTCATAAATATTTTAGACAACCTTTACTGCCTTTATTCTTAAAAAATTGAAAACCAGATTAAACTTGAATGCTTATCTGCTGAGTGTATAGATAATCTCTAGATGGTCCCTGCTGTTAATTGCAATTTAGAGAGGGTGAGGACATGACATTAACCCTTTGATGACTGGAAGACCTTTTGTGGATCTTAACTTTTTTTTCTCATTTAATCTCGGTGTTGAAAACAAATAAAGTAGTAAAAGTTGAGAATCCTCCCTCAATGCATTTGGAAATTATATGAGAGGTAATTTACCATATTGAAAGGCTTTTTTAAAATTTCTAGATGCTACCCATTTATAGCAAATAAACAGGACTGTTATTAAAATAGCATGTATTGGAGTAGAACTCAACAAAATTTGAAATCTAAATTTGTAATATTAATAGAACTAAAATTGAAACCAGTGTACTTCAACATTCGATAAATTAATGTTTATGATCATTTAGCCAAAGCAATAGGCTGAATCCTCTAGCATAAGCTTACTCTGGATGGTTCAAGGGAAACTAAGTCGGTTATATTTCTACAACCTGCAACACACCAAGGAAGTGGAAATTTGATTTACCACCCCTTTTGGGTGCAGATTATGCTAAAATGACAGAAAACAAAAGGGATGGTAAAGCAACAAGGCAGAAAATCACCCACTCTAGCACAAATTGAAACTACATACATATTGTTGCACATTAATGCTCAGATTGTGGAACCAAATTTCATAGGAGGAGTGCAACAGTCAGCTGCTACTCTACTTCACCTTTAACAGATGTGACTGAGGACAAAATCCCACTGTTTCTAATTGAAGCCAATTCTGCTCCCAGCTCAAACAAGGATAACGATTCAGAAAGATGCCCTGCATAACTCTTCATTATGAGGATGATATGGTTGGTTGGGTTAGAGGGAGGCATCTAAAATACAACTTAGTTTCTGAAATTGAATCTGAAATCCACATCTTTTGGTTAGGGTACACTCAACCAAGAGAGGTTCTCTCTCAGGATCATCTGAACTTCTGAACAAGTCTCTCATTGTCCTTAGGAGGTAAAGATATACACCCAAAGTTTTGGGCCCAAGATCATTGTCAAGGTTGACTTTAACTCTGTTATTAGGTTGCTTATTGATCAGTTTGGCATGGCTTGGGAATAATATCACACTTCATTAATGTTTAGATATAATTTCAAACCTTAAGATAATTGCACAAATTGCAAAGTATTCCTGATGACATTTTAGAATTTTCTCAATATTCCATCGACTTGGATGAAAATTCCACCAGCTCTGAAAAGTTGTATGGATGGAATGTTGTCATGTGGTATAACTTTCTTGAATGGAGCAGCTGTGTGTAATTGCCATTTACTTTAATTTGAAAGTAAATGTCATTTTAACTTGATCTGGGTGTTTATTACTTTTCTGTCTATTTTGTAATTGATTTGCAATAATGAATTACATTGAAGTGGCTGGAACATGAATTATCTGTAGCACTCCCAATAGCCAAACTTAATTCCTGAATAACATGCCAATGTCACCGAATACTTCTCTCCATGAGAAACTTCTGTCATTTCTCTTCCTGGAATCTTCTCATTAATTATCTTTCTTGTCAAACATATTTTAACATTACATAATTTCCAAACTACCTGCTTTGTTTTAGAAAAAAAGGGTTGTTCCTGATAAACTCTTCACATTGCTCATTTCTCCATCCTGTTAGAAATATGAATTTTCTATAGTTTGTGGCAGCCCACCACCATGGCGATAGAGCCGGCATTCTGGGCGGCGAGTGCAACCAAAGGCCAGCAGCCCACGCAGTGACACTGGCCCCAACAAGCGAACCGGCAGGTGAACGGCAGGAACAGCTTAAAGGCCATTGAACCCAAAATGGTGCTGGCCTTGCTGCGCGGCCAATGGACAGGGATAACACATGGGGAAGAAGGTCATTGTTATGCAGGAAAGTACCTGTGCAGGGGAAACCCGCTTTTGTTATGCATGTTGTGATGTCAGCCAACCGGGGCAATGGCGCAAACAGTGCAAGTATAAAAGTTGGCCCTGAGCCCTAATAAAACTCAGAGAACCTTATTACACTACATGTGTGTATCTTCTTTCAAGTAGTGCGTGGTTACAATTGTTGACCCTGCATCTAAACCCAGCAATAAGCGAACAGGCAACAGTCAACACGGTTGCTCTCAAGCTGCCGACCTTCTGTATGAATCAACTATACGTGTGGTTTGACCAGGCTGAGGCACAGTTCCAGATCCAGCAGAATCCACCCAGTACTAGGTGGATTCACTCACTAGGTGAGTGCCAGGACTAGGACACAGCAGGCCAGGTGGCGAACTTCATCCAGGAGCTCCCATTGGAAGGCGTGAACACCACCTTCAAGGACATGCTAATCTCTCACGGCATGAGAGAGGGGCACATCTGCTCCACCTGGACGGCCCCTGTCAGTCCTCATGAATGAGATGGTTGCCCTCCTGGGAAAATATGAGCCCTGCATCATGTTTGAGCAGGCATATCTGGAGCAACTGCCAAGGTTATCAAACTGCTCCTGGCTGACGTGGATTTCAGCAACCTCCGGAAAGTCGCAGCGCAAGCAGACGTTCTGTGGAAACAGAAGAGAGAGTGCTCGGCGTCCTTGGGGCTTGTCACTAAACTATGCAGCCAGACCCATGCAGAACCACCAAGAGAACAGCAGCGCCCCAGTGAAGGCGATCCCAATGACCAGTGGTGTTTCAACCACCAGAGATGGGGTGCCGGACACTAACGGTGCAGGCCACCATACATGTTTCAGGGAAATGCCAGAGTCAGTCACAGCTAATGACCATGATAGCTGGCCACAAAGACAGCCTCCTGTACATTTGGGACCGCCACTGTGGACAAGGCTTCCTCGTGGACACGGGAACAGAGGTCAGCATCCTATCCCCATTGGGACAGGTCACCAGGAACAGGCAGTCGGGCCCCACGTTGAGGGCAGCCAACAACAGCACGATTTGAACCTAGGGTACCCGCAAGGTCCAACTGTATTTGGGAGGCAGCTTCTTCTCATGAATGGCCGCAGTGGAATAGCCACTCATCGGGGCAGACCCTGTGAACCTATAGCCTGCTAGTGGACCTCAAGGGAAGGAGATTGGTCCATGCCAAAACTTTTCAATCCTTTCCCATCATAGACGCCAGAGTTCAGGCTGAGTTCCCTGCAGTGTTCGCACCCCACCCAATTCACCACAGCAATGCCCTGACATGAAGTACAGCACCACATCCTGACCCAGGGCCCGCCGCTCCATGCGAGGGCAAGACTTCTTAGGAAAAGCAAAAGCTGCAAAGGAAGAATTCAGGAAGCTGGAGGAGCTTGGTATCATACGGCGGTCAGACAGCCCATGGGCTTCTCCCTGCACAAGGTACCCAAAGGAACTGGGGCTGAAGTCCATGCGGCAACAACCGCCAGCTCAACAAGGCCACAACACCAGATTGGTACCCCTTGCCACACATCCAGGACTTCGTGGCTAACCTGAATGGAGCATGGATATTCAAGGTGGACCTCAAGCAGGGATATAATCAGATCCCTATACACCCCAATGTATCCATCATCACACCGTTTGAACTCTTCTATTCCTCCAAATGCCGTTGGGATAAAGAATGCCGCACAGACCTTCCAGCGACTCATAGACACAGTAGGGTGAGACCTGGATGGCATCCTGGAGGCGACCAGGAACCAACAGGAACATATGACGCACCTCCACAACCTCTAAACCTGACCGAGCAAATTTGGCCTGACAATCAACCCAGCAAAATGCCAGTTCGGATTGGAGGCCATCGACTTCCTGAGCCACAGGATAACCATGAAAAGAGCCACAAGACCAAGGGACTACAGGAGTCTTGGGGATGATCAATTTCTATCACAGGTTCATCCCCTCAGCTGCCTAGAATATGAGGCCCTTGTTTGCCCAGATGGCAGGCAAGGCAAAGGGCATCACCTGTGATGAGGAGTCAGCAGAAGTCTTCATGAAGGCCAAGTAAGCTCTGGCTGATGCTACCATCATGGCATATCCCAGGTCAGACACTCCCAACGGCCCTGATAGTGGATGCCTTAGGATCGGCGATCGGCAGAGTTCTGGAGCAGCAGATCGAATGAAGTTGGCGGCTGCTCATTTTCTTCAGCAAACATCTGCGGTCTCCAGAACCAAAGTGCAGCACTTTCAACAGAGAGTTACTGGCGCTGTACTTGGTCATCTGCCACTTCAGGGACTTCATGAAGGGCAGGTCCTTCTCGGTTTTCACAGATCAAAAGCCTTTGACTTTCGCCTTGGCTAAGATCTCTAACCCCTGGTTGGCCCGCCAGCAATGACACCTGTCTTACATCTTGGAGTATACCACAGATGAAAGGCATGTCTCCAGCAAGGACATCATGGTGGCCGATGCACTGTCCAAGCAAAGTATCCACGCACTATCAAGGGGAGTTGACTTTGTGGCACTGGCGGAGGCTGAGCAGAAAGACGAGGAGATGCCCCAATACAGGACTGCCATATTGGGACTGCAGCTCCAGGACATCCCAGTCGGCACAGGTAGCACTGCCCTCCTGCATGACATGGCTACTGGTTAAGTCAGACCCATCATCCCGGCAGCTTGGAGACGACAGTTTTTTGACTCCATTCATGGACTGTCTCACCCATCCATCAGGACCATGGTCTGGTCGGTAGCCAGAAAATAAGTGTGGCATGGATTGCAGAAACAGGTCAGCGGGTGGACACATGGTGCCAAACAACCGAGGTACAGCAGCACACCGAGACCCCACCTCAACTCTTTGAACCCACAGAACAAAGGTTCAACCATATCCACGTGGACATAGTAAGACCCTTGCTGGTATCCCAGATATCTGTTCACAATGGTCGACCGCTTCACCAGGTGGCCAGAAGCTATCCCGCTGGCAGACACGTCCGCAACCTCATGTGCCATGTCCCTCATCTCATTCTGGGTAGCAGAGTACGGGTTATCATCCCACATCACGTCCATCAGCGGGGCCCAAATCACTTCCAGTCTGTGGTCTAACCTCACCAGCCTGTGCAGTGGCCAGGTGCACCACACAACAGCTTACCACCCACAGTCCAATGGGTTGGTGGAGCGCTTCCACAGGCACCTCAGAACCACATTCATGACCAGACTCTAAGGACCCAACTGGGTAGACGATCTACCATGGGCGCTGTTGAGCATCCACACAGCACCCAAGGAAGACCTCAGCACCTCTTCGGCCAAACTCGTGTATGGAGTTCCACTGGTGGTCCTATGAAAATTCTTATCCTCCCCAGGAGGATAGCAGGACGACTCTGCAGCATTCCTCAGCAGGCTAAGGGAAAGAATCAGCACACGAGGACCTGCAGGACTGTGAGTATGTTTTCATTCGCAGGGATCCACATCATTCACTGCTGCAGAGGCCATACGAGGGTCTATTCCAGGATATCTGCAACAATTGGGCCAGGTTTGAGCTGGAGGTCGGAGGCAAGATGGAGGTATTCACCACAAACAGTCTGAAGCTGGCATGCCTGGACCTGGCACACCCAGTCGCGACACCAACACCACACCGAAGAGGCAGGCCACTGAAGACTGCAGAGACTTTGCCTCTGGGCACCAAAGACAATAACAAGGTCAATACTGTTGGTTCTTGGGTGGATAGTCATGTGATAGCCCACCATAGTGGCAATCGAGCCAGTGCTCTGGGTGGCGAGCACAGCCAAAGGCCAGCAGCCTGTGTAGCAGCACTGGCCCCAACAAGTGAACAGCAAGGGCAACTTAAAGGGCAGTGACCCCAAAATGGCGCTGGCCTTGCTGCGCAGCCAACAGACAGGGACAGTGCGCTGGGAAGAAGGGCATTGTTATTCAGGAAAGTTCCCACACGTGGATAAACGCACTTTTGTTAAGCATGTTGTGATGTGAGCCAAGGAGGGGGGGGGGGCCATGGTAGGAACTGTGCAAGTAAAAGTCAGCCCTGAGCCCTAATAAAACTCAGAGCTTAACCTGACTACACCACGTGAGTGTGTCATCTTTCAAGTAGTGCATGGCTACAAGTTACTGATTTTGTATTATTCTATATACACTTGCTATCATTCTATCATTTCTTCAAATATTCACCCTAACATAGATAATTAAACTGAAACCTGTACTATAATGGACCCATGAAGCATCTTATTATTAATATTTCTATCTTGAATATGTAAAGGGGAAGAAGTCACATTTCTGTACAAGTTATGCTCTCCGTAAATGGAGAGCTCCTCTGCACGTGAAGTGCTGCTTTGAATTTTCACCCTGTTTTAGGGTTCTATGTAGCATTTCATACATTTAAATGCTATTATTGCCTTGAAGAAAAGTTCGAGAAATAAGAACCTTTGATGTACTTCACTGTTCCATAAGTTTTTAAACATGATGGGTAACCTTTGTTACTAAGAATGGCAGCTGTGCATGCAAATTGATATCAAGATATAGTCAACAGTCAAATTCTGAGAAATCTTGCTGTCGGAAGAGGTATTTTATCAGGTGATATGCAAGTTTATGATTGTAATGAAGTAGAACTTTCAAACTGGTTTTGATGGCAGATTTTTGAGCTTGTGTGCTTGCTACCTACAATTTCTGTATTCATTTAAATTCCTATGGGTCACTTCAGGCTGGTGATTTGCATGGGGTAAGCCCCAGATTTCATGCCTCCAACTTTTCACAAGGCACAAGCAGAACAGTGAGAACATTATAAATGAAGCAAGCAGAGTCAATGCAGTATTATGAAATGGAAACTATCCGACAAGTCAAACCATAGAACATTATAGCACAGAGAAAACAGGCCCTTCGATCCTTCTAGTCTGTGCTGAACTATTCTTTAGCCTAGTCCAACAGATCTGCACTTCATCCATAGCTGCCCATAACCCTCCCATTTTTCTTCAATGTTAAATTTGACCATGTCAGCTAGCAACTCGTTCCACACTCCCACCACTCTGTGTGAAGAAGTTCCCTCTAATGTACCCCTAAATTTTTCCCCTTTCACCCTTAGCCCATGTCTTCTGGTTTGTATCTCACCTAACCTCAGTGGAGGGGAAAAAAAAGGCCAAGCTGCATTTACTCTATATATTGCCCCTCTTAATTATGTTGCTAGAGTTCTTGGAAGATGTAATAAACTGGATGGGTAAAGGGGAAATCAGTACATGTATTTCTGAATTTTCAGATGCATATGATGGTGTGACATGTTGTAGGATATTCTAGAAGAGCTTATGCTTTTTGGGATAAAATGGTTAGGTCAGTGGCTAATGGACAAAAAACAGTTAATACAATTGTGATATTGCAATCAGTTATTAGTGGATATCAGTGCTAGGGCTGCAACTAACTATCTACATTAGTGACAGGTTGCCAAATTTCCTGATGATATTAAAAATGGGTGAGTTGGCAAGGTGATAATGGCTCAGGTTAAATTATTGGGCAAGCAGATGTGAGATGAAAATTAACGTATGAAAGTGTGAGGTAACCAAATTCTCTCACAGGAAGGAAGAATTTTTTTTTTTTAAAAAGCAGATTATTATTTAAATTGCTTGAATCTTAAAAAAAATGATAAGGCAAAGGGATATGGCTGTCCAAGCACACAAAATATAAAAGGTTAGCATTCAGGAACAGCTAATTATTAAGAAGGCTAATTAATAGCCTTTCTTCCTAGGGGTTGGTGGAGAAGCTGTCCTTGCTTGGACTCAACAACCCTCTCTTTAACTGGATCATGGACTTCCTAACAGAAAGACCAGTCTGCCTGGGTTGGTATCAGAATATCAAGCATTGACGCACCTCAGAGCTCTGTACTCAGCCTGCTTCTGTTCACGCTTCTGACCCATAACTGCATCGCCAGATCCAGCTGCAACAGTGTCATCAAGTTTGCAGATGACACAACAGTCGTTGGCCTCATCAGCCACAACAATGATGAATCGTTCTACAGAGAAGTGGTAGAAAATCTTGTGAAATGGTGTGAGAGTAAGAACCTGAGTCTCAGTGTGGACAAGATGAAGAAAATGATCAAGGACTTCAGGAGGACTAAGAACTCACATAAACCACTCTGGAGTGGAAAGCACCAAGTTCCTTAGAGTTCACTTAACTAGTGACCTATCGTGGAAACTCAAAATCTCCTCACATGTAATGAAGGTGCAACAGAGACTGTCCTTCCTGAAAAGACTGAAGCAGGCAAGGCTACTGGCCACCATTATGTCAACCTTCTCTAGGAGCTCATTCAAGTGCATCCTGGCTGGCTGCATCTCAATGTGGTATGGTTGCTGCAGAGAAATGGATTGGAGGTCAATCCACAAGACCAGAAGAGTGGCAGAGAGGATCACTGGAGTCTCCCTCCCCCATTGCCATGATCTACCGGGATCGTTGTCTTTAAGAGGGCACACAAATCATTGAGGACCCCTTCCACCCTGTGCACAGCATCTTTCAGCTGCTCCCATCGGGGAAGAGATGCAGGAGATTCAGAGCCAGCACCACCAGGCTGAGGAACGGCTTCTTCCCACTGGCAGTGAGAATGGTGACTGACCAAAGGAACTACTCACACTAACCATCCAAGACTCATTAGTACAAAACAATATTTATATAGATATTTGCCATGCATATGTATTATTTGTCTATAATGTGTATTATGTCTGGTTGTGTGTCGGCATGTTTTTGCACCGAGGCCCAGGGTTATACTTGTTCAATCAGATGACAATAAACTTGACTTGATGGTACTAAACAGGATATAGGGCAGAAACTAGATTGAAGGAATTGTGGGAATGATGAGAGCAGAAATGGATGGAAGGGGCTCTGTGGTTAAGAGTAAGATTGGGGGGAAAAAAAGAGGAAAGATGGATGGAGGTGGCAGAGGAATTGAACGTCAGCTTTCTTAAGGATGGAGTGATGTCAAAAGGCTGCTGCTGTGTAATGAAAAGAGTCAATTAAAATCTCAGTGAGCTTTAGCCCAAAGCACAGATATTGTGTTCCACTTGTATTGTGTTCTTCACAAAACTAATGTTGTGATTTTTTTTGTAGCAGACAAACTAATTTGTATTGATTGGAAGGTATCTGAATGTCCAGGTTGGGGGGTGGGGGAAGGGTTGGTGGATGGAATGCAGAAAGAACATTTAACCAAGAAGTTCATGAAGACTACTCATTTTACAAGGGCATTTCTTATCCTTGCAAAGTTTTCTGATTTTAATATACTGCAAATATACTGAAATAAAAGCTTTAATATTTGTCTCAAAACATAACCATGCTTCAATGTTTATTTGGTAAATTTGTATCTCAAGTCTCAATTAACACATCACTATAACACACCAAACCTAATAGAAATCCTTTTCAAAACAGGCATTTGTAAAGATTAAAGTTAAATACCTGAACAATATTTCAACAAATAGATGTCAATGGGGTTTTCAGTGCTGAATTTAACATTTATAAGGTGTTTATTTGCAAATAACTTTGTTCTCTTGTCTGCTGTAAATCTGCAACAACTGAACTTTAAATCAAAATAAAATGTTAGAAAATGTGAAAAGCTGACAAATTACATTTGATCATTGAGTGCAAAGATGGATAAATCTGGTCACAGCATTGAAAGAGAATAAGAACACACAGATCGTCTTTCTAGTAATAGCTTTCCTGAAATAAACTGGAAACTGCAAACTTTTCCCTATTTAGGGGCTTGGTGCACAGAGCTGCTGCAAGCTTTTGGTGAGATTGATGAAAGCTCAGCCTCCTCCCCTCCCCTTTTTAATATATCTGAGACTTCGAATTGAAATTGAAAGCTTAACTAATGTCATTGTCTCCTTCTGTATCAGCAGGTTCCGGAGAGGTTCTTGGAAGTGGCTCAGATCACATTACGAGAGTTTTTCAATGCCATTGTTGCAGGCAAAGACGTTGATCCTTCCTGGAAGAAGGCCATCTACAAGGTCATTTGCAAGCTGGACAGTGAAGTCCCAGAGGTTTTCAAATCTCCAAATTGCCTGCAAGAGCTACTACATGAGTAAAGATGACCAGAGCCATCAGACATAATGTGCCCTTTCCGTTCTGATGCCCAATTCTTGTATTGTTGCGTTTCTTCGCTCTGATTTGTTAACTTTACATCATGTTTTTCCCTTTTACATTTGACCTTGTAAGGAGGTTATTCACCACAGCCTTGAACCTACAAATGCTGATACCTGAACCTTTCTGATTTGAAGGTTATGTTTGATTTGATTTACTGAAGGGAAAAAACAAATCAAGTGTGGGTGTGTACTCTTATTTTTGATATTTCATGGTAAAAATGATCTGTCAGACAAAAGGGTTTATTAATGATTAGTTGTGGCAAATGGCAAATAACTATGACATCATTGGGACAATAAAATAACTGTCATGGGATACAACACTACACACAAGATTTGGCCCAGCTGTATCATTTCCAGAAATGTCTAAACATAATGTTTTGATTTCGGGCATGATACCAATTGAACTTTGCCCCCAGACTAGAATGCACCATATAGCTCAATGATACCTTTGGTATATTTTATGTATCAAAATAACCACCTCCTGCAAATGGCATGTGTTTCCGTTTTTTCCTGTCTCTGTAGCTGATGTCAGTCATGTTGTCTTGAATCCCCCAATTTACAAACAGTTATAGGATTTTCCAGCAAGCAAGATTTTTCAATTAGAATTCTGCTCTTTCACCGAGATGACCATTTCACATGAGAGCAGCCTCTTCACTGCAGAACAATTCTGCTTTCACACAGTTACTGAAGATGAGGTTTCTGTGCACTTCCAATGATCGCAGATGAGCCAGAAAAGGCTCGTAACTGGCCAGATCACCAGAGGTTTTATTCTCCAGGGAGAAAGTGAGGAATATATTTTTTAAAAAAAATCCCCTGTTAATTGCTAGAATTCAGGAAAATTTAACAAATAGCTTAAATGTATTTTTTTTAAAATGAGGTTACCAGCCAGCTGAAAGCTCATTAGTTATTATGTATTCCAATTATATTTGTAATTTCTGGAATAATGTACTTCATTCTGTTCAAGTACCCTGTAAACTGACAGATTTTCAAGCCAGGAAATGTACAGTGAACTTCATTCGAGGTTTTTACTGGCTCTGCTCCTTTGCATCGTTGTAGGCTAACTGAGAAAAATGAAGTTGAAAATTAAGTGATTGAAAATGTGTCAGTTTACCATCAGATTATCATTGTTCAAGATGGAGGGAATCCATTTGGGTGTGAAAGGAAAAAAAATCTAAAATGCAAAAACAAATGTGCTTTAATGTGCAATGAGCAGATTATTGTAATTAGAATACAGGTTATTTGTGAAAATGGTTACTTGTACATAGTGTGCAAATGTTCTATTGACACTGAAAGTCATATGTGCATAAACATGCCATACTGTAAGAATCTGTTTAAAATTTAGATGCTCACCACAGGGTATTCAAAACTGTCCAAATTTAATCTGATTTATTTTACCTGCAACAATGTGAAACAAATTACACACTGTTTTACACTATTTGTGCAAGTATAATCAAAAATATTAAGTTTGATTTAATACCACATTATATAAGCAGCAGGTCTTTTATTTCTCAGCCCATTCCCCTTTCAGCAGTTTGGTTTTGGTGTTGGCACTGATGACTGAAGGCACCCCAAATTATTAGATGAAGGAAACATGCTGACCTATGTACAATTTTTAAAGATGATCTATAATATATATACTTAAAATACCTTCACTAGCCTGATTCAATTGTTATTGGAGTGTGACTTTTAGCAGTAGTGTATTTATTTTATTTACCAACATAATTACTACTGAGAACAAATTTGTGTAATAACTGATGTAGAGTTACACCTATGTCAGTTTATTTTAGACAAAATGGGCTTTAAACCAATCCAGTGTAATGACTGTACACATTTTGAGTCAATCAGATCGATCAGCCAGCACGTACATAATATATTTTAAAATCATCCAAACTGAGGTTTAAAAGTGTTAGATCTTGGTTTGAATATAGCCAGTCAGGCTTTAACAGCAGTTTCTGGTTAAAATTATGAAACCTGAAAGTGTGCACTTTCTGAATATATAATTTATGATACACTATTATTAAAAAAAATTGGCCTAATGATTGCACCTTTTTTAATTGTTGCTTAATAGTGATGTTTCAATTTGCTAATTCACCACAATCTAATTACTCTGTACAGAGGACACCAATGCCTTCCTTTGGTAAAATCCTGCAACCATAGACTGAAAATTGATCGACTGTTTCTATCTGATTTAAAGCTAATTTGTGTCAAACCATTTGGTTTATGTTATGTTACACATTTCATTTTGCCTAATTGGGTTGTAATTTAAGGCAATGTACAAAAATCAAACCTACCAGCTAGATGCTACATGAGTTGAGCTGTTATGAATTTCTGGTGTTCAAGCCAGAAATTCCAGATTGGAAGCAGTGATTCACTCAATTCCCAGGCTGCAGGAAAGCTGATACTGCTTTATAATTTTGATCAGTAAGTATGATTGGGAAACATTTTGAATAGATGCACATCAGATTCACCTTGAAAAATATCAAATAGAAGTATTGCAAGATAGGTAACTGGTCAAAGTTGTTAAATGCCATTGCCCATTCATCTCTTATCAACAAAATGACATTGTCACTTTAGATTAGGGTGAACTCGTAAATATTTTTGAATGTGCTCACCTATTTAAAGTTGAAGTGAATACAAGTCTAAATTTAAGATTCATATCATTTTCTATTTTATATTAAACACATTAGAAAGTAATTGATCTTCAACTACAAGCAATGAAGTTGCAATATTGAAGCATTTATTTGTTAAACTCCTCTTAAAATTTTCCTTTGACTTTGATAGAACTAAATGTCAGAGTATAATGTGCAGCAACTAACACAAATCCTTGGACAAAGATAACTCTACTCTGGTGTAAATTCATTTTGCTGTTCAACAATATTGAGTCTATTTTCAATATCAGTAAAATGGCATCTACAAAACAATGATTTTTTTTCCTCCCCAAGAAAGCAATCTTGCACTGAGTATTCCAGATTAGAATGTTTAGATGTCCAGGATCAACTTTAAGCATGTTCTAATTAAATTGAGGCTGAGATGGTTCCATTGCCGGGCCAGCTTTTGTATCTATCTGTTGGATTTCAGCATTACAAACCATGTGCTCTGCAGATTGTACCAATACCAACCCTTTTTGGAATATGTGAACAGTTTGGAAAAAATTGCATTAGATTTTCAAACTTTAAAAAAAATATAATTATAACTTAATATTTACTATTTCCATTTGGTAAATATGAACATTAAGAAAGCATTATCAGTAAAAAAAATTTTGCATTTAAGTTAGTGAATATGGTGCAATGGATTAAAATATTGATATAGAGCAAGCTTTCATTAGAATTGTTTTTTTTATTTCTGGTGTCAGAAATGCTAATTATTGAATTGCAGTTCATAGTTTCTACTGTGCATTGACTGATATACAGTGAATTGTTGAACTGAAAATTAAAAAATATATACTGTATATATACATTTGACTTTGCATTACAGTTTCTCCGATTCCAGCCTGATAATATTTTTTCTCTGAAGATGATTGGAAAATTTGAAATCTATTATTATACAAAATTTAACATTTTTTATATTTACTTTTTTTTAATTATGAAGATGTAAAGTTATAACAATTTTAACTACAGCAATGGAATGAAATGCAGGAAAGCAATTAATGTCAACACAGCCTTAACCTGCTAGCATCAAATTAGCAAATTAGCAACACAATGTTTGAAATGTCCAATCACAAGTGTCTGCACACTTAAGACAATATTCACTATACATCGAAAGTAGTGGTTTTCAAACTTTTTCTTTCCACCCTCAGACCACCTTAAGTATGCCATAGGTGTTCTGTGGTTAGTAAGGGATTACTTAAAGTGGTCTGTGAGAGGAAAGAAAAAGTTTGAAAACCACTGTTTTAATCGGACCTAATTGATTCATTATGTGCAGGGTTCCAAAGAAAATGAGCCAATGACAATTTTTCTCAAGAAAAATGTTTCAGTAACAATTGGGTCTAGAGCAGTGATTCTCAACCTTCCCTTCCCACTCACGTACCATCTTAAACAATCCCTTACTAATTACAGAGCACCTATGGCATAGGGATTACTTAAAGTGGTATGTGAGTGGAAAGAAAAATGATGAAAATCACTGGTCTAAAGCAAGTTTGTCCTCTTTGGTGCATCCCCAAAATGCTGAATCTTTCATTTGAGTTTAGCCTTGCCTGGCTGAATTATGTGCCAGTTACTCAGTCTCAATTGGTTGTGACATGTAGTTACTATTAAATTTGAAAACAAACTTGTCTAATGAAATTAGTTACGAGTATTGGTGATCATATTATAGGACCGTCCTTGAACACCAGCTAACAATTCTGTTGACATTACAATGTGGACTGAATTAGAGGTGCAATGATTATCATAAACAGTGAATGGCCCTACTTTCTTGTTTCTTTTGGTTTGAGGATGAGTGCAAGTTCTATAAATTGTGCATAAAATTGCAAAGATTACCATGTATTTTGTAAAAGATCATAAGCGATGAGTTTTAAATCATCTCAGTCCACTATTCTGTAATAATGGCACAACAAGTTGAACAGGATAGTTTTGTCATATGATTTTAATAAAAATGCATTCAACAGTCTAATTGTAATTCCATTTAAACTAATTTCACTTTGTCCAATATATAAAGAATGTTCTAGAAATTTCATTTGAACTGGAATGCTTTTAAAAGAGCCATAATGCCTTTGTGCCTCCAGCTACATTTTTTTTCATATAAACCTGAAATTGTCTTGATTGCTTCACAAGGTTTGCTGTCATTATACTGGCATACACTTTACCTATTCATGATGCAAAGCTACAAGAGGCAGGAGGTCAGATGTTTCAGAGAGGAAATTTATATAGTTTGATATGGATGCTATCTGTAAATTGATACCCATTTCGTATTATTATTGCTAATAGAAATTTAACATTGCATATAAACTTGAGGTGATATTCTGTGCCTAAACCTTAAACGCACCAGCTTGAAGGATACAGACACCTTCAATTTCCCAATTTCCCACATATACAATTGTTCTTGTGCCTTCTGTGGCTGAACACTTCTTAATTTGGGATTCTTGAGGATTTCCTTTTTATTCATAACCAACTGCAATAAATGCCAGATTTACTGAGTGATAGCTATGCATATATTGTATCTTTTTAAAAATAAAACAGCTGGAAAAAAAAATTTTTGAAGAGAATTTTTAGAACAGTTTGATAAAGCAAATTATTTTTTCCTCTTCAACTGTTTGCTCAGCATTCGAGTATGGGAAATCTTGTAGAAGCCAATTTTTTGTAACTGTGGTGCAGATTTTGTGTTTTCATAGATTATAAAAGTAGTATAGAAGCAATATTTCCTATGATGTGATATATGTGTGAAGTGAAAGCTGACTTTTCCCTTTAGATGGACAACTTTTCTATTTTAGACATGCTGAAAATATGTTTTGTGAAGAGAATGTTTTTGCTGTGATCTCTGCGACACCTATATTTATGAATATTGCAGGACATGCTGCAGAGAATGTTCACAGTGCTGAGAAAATTACATGGCGGACATTGATTTCTAGTATTTAATTAGTATGAGGTATTTACTCACATATTTTGTTGCAGTTAAGTTGTGCCTCAAAGTATCAAAGCTGGTAATCTGCTTTAAGTTTCTAATTTTTTTTTAATTTTAACACATTGTAAAGTAATTGCAATAAAAATATGTGGGTAACTATTCCACAAAGGTTTAAAAAGGGAGCCCTCGAGAAATGCTAACCTTAAATTACCATTTTTAAAATTTGTTTTGCATACTTTTTCATTCAAACTAATCACATTTCACGTCCAATTTGTTGCTGTATTTATTGCTGTCACAGGAAATATAATGCATGTTGTGATACTGATCATTAAGTACGGTATGTATTGAATTTCCTATGAAAACAAACTGCCAATTTTCCCTCGTGTAAGTTCGTTACCCCTTGGAATTCTAATTAGATTTATAAAAATTCTTTGAAGTTCACTTGGTTTATTGTATTCAGAATCCACAAATTCTGCATTCATTATTCATTGACTTCTGTATCTTGTAAAATATTTACAGAATGTATATTGCATCTACCCAGTAAATAAATGAGAGTAAATGGATGAATCCTGAGACCTTCCTTGTGGTGATGTCAGTGGCATTGAAATCAACAGCTACCATCAGAAGCACATGCACTTGTAAACTCTGTAATTTACCCAAGTCCTGACACTATTTTATTTAAGTGGTAGTTTAATGTTGACCTATTTTTTGAGATCTCCCTTAAATTTGAATGACAAGGGAGAAGGCTATTTTGGAAATAGTTACTACATATTGCACTTCTATTGCAGAATGTGAAGTTGAATGAAACACGCTCATCTTGTCATAGAGAACTGTGGGATATGAACTGCCTGCGATGAAAACACTTGTATGTATATGGTTGCAGAAAAGTGACGAAAACACTGCCTTTATATTATTTAGCAATATGTTGTACATAGCATTATGCTCCTTTTTGTATTAAATACCTGTTAATTTGAAAATAGTGCAGTAATTAAAACTGACGTAGTCAGGGTTTTGATTTTCTTTTCTAGCTAGAGACCATTTTGATTGTGGAATTTTGTTGTTGTTAATTGTTCTGAAAACTTTGCATAATTTATTGGTTTAATTTATCCTAATTTATTTGAAGGTGTACAATTTTGTAATACCAGGGATGTACTGTAATAATTGAGCATATAATGAAATGATGATCCCTGTCCATGTTATGGGGTGCAGTAGCCAACTGACTTAATGGTTATCAAATTCTGCTTGGCAGCTACTAAATTTGGAAGATAAAACCTTTTGCTGAATAACTGATTTTATTTTGTGTGTTTTAAGCTTTTTTTGTATGGTATCCAGACTTTTACCTTTGCTTTGTACCACCTACAGACTACAGTAGTTCAATTGCCTTGTGTGCCTTCCATTCTTCTCTAAACTGAATGTATGTGCAGTATATATTATGCAAGCTTGTGCAGAATAAATATAATTCCAAATACCTTGTTTGCACTTATTTTGTGTTTGCTTTTTTACTTTGTTTTGTGTGGCCAAATGCTTTTATTCACATCTGGAGGGCAAATGAAACAAGTTCATAGAAAAGTAATGAACATGTTAATTTCCTTTATATATTGCCTATTCTTTGATCTGTGCTTCTATTTTTTTCCTGACCACAGATGGATATTAATGTAGATAATATTCTCAGGAAGTAAGTTTACATGGGTAAATTGTAGAAATGGATTCAGTAAACCTCGGAAAATAATTCCAGCCACATTGCTTAAAAATCATTCTATTTACCTTCCAAGCACCGGACTTTAATTTCCAGTGTATGCAAACACTTGATAAAACTGGCATATCTCCCAAGATATTGTTTAGAAGAAAATGCAGGAGCAATGTATTCTACTGTTCTGCCTCTAAAGTAGTTGCCTTTAATATGGTGTATCCCTTTAAAGCCACAATCTGGTTGATTTACGTAAGTTTATCTTGGGGTCAATGGAGATTATTGGTGTTAGAAGATTTTTAAAAAGATATAATCAATTCTACAATATGGACATCCAGAGGTCACTGAGACTAAATGTAATTAGTAATTTTTATATATTTTTGAAATACTTCTTTACTGGTTCCATTGAATTTCCAGTTGTGATTTATTGCTGTTTGCCTAATATCAATGGAGCCAATCAGGTTCAAATGTCATTTACCCTTTGAAGTATAACATTTCAAATATGACTTTTTTTCAAATTTGACATTTTTGGCTATGCCAGACATTTGTTCAGTTCAAAGCTTTCATCGTAAACATAAGCAAGAGAGAAATGCAGAGCAAGTATTGGGGGCAAGGTCCACTTAAGAAGTGTGTTTTTAAATTAAGGAGATTTAACACAGAGGCTTAACATACTGTTCAAAAACTACAGTAGTTTGAGGAGTTTGTTGATGGATCAATACACACGTGTTTTTTTATGCTATGCCTAGGATTTATACTTGTATCGATGTGGACAAAAATATCCACTCTTGTAATCATTTAACATTTAGAAAACCACATGGATTTTAATTATGAATCTATTCATGAGAGATTAAATGGCTAGTGTAGTGGTTAGAGCAATGCTGTTACAGCACTAGTAACCTGGGTTTGAATCTGGCGCTGTCTGCAAGGAGTTTGTACATTTATCTGTGTTGGTTTCCTCCCGCCCTTCCAAAAGTACAAGGGTTGTAGGTTAATTGGGTAGCATCGGCTCGTGGGATGGTAGGACCTGTTACCGTGCTATATGTCTAAATTTAATTTTTATTATAATTTAAAGATTTTTAAAGATGGGGAAGGGAAACTGAATTTGGGTAAAATGGTGGGAGACAACACAACATTTGGCTAGTCTATATCTGGAAGGTTTACTCAGATTAGCAAAAGAAGAGAGTTTGGAGCCAAGAAGAAAGGACATCTTATTGCTCTGTGATAGGACTTGATTCCCCGTTGACAAGAAAAAAAATTGAAGTTAGAAGAAGCAAAGAAGTCTTGATTTATAAATGTTGTATTATGTCTGAAATGAGTAATCTCCATGATTTTTATCTAGCCTAGAACCAAAGATTATCTTAGAAGATGGTATTGAAAGATCAGCGGAGCAGCTGTAAAAGGAATGAGTGAAAGAAGAAAAGTAACTGGTCTAAGTCACATTACAAATCACATGATTTGATGTTGGAGAGTAGTATACAATCATCCACATTGGCAGAATTCACAGAAATTAGTAACATCACTGAATATCAGACAATATCAAAACACAATGTTAAACAACTATGCAGCAAATAAACCCTAATTTCCTGGTTTAATTTGGTTTCAGATTAGGATGCTTAGTACACCTGAGTTTCAAGATCCAAAGAATTATGGGTATTCTCACCCTCCTGTCATTTTTCTTATTTTGTCTAATGTTTTATTCATTAAGTTATCAAATTGATGGGGCAAAGACAGAATTTACAAAACATTGTACATAAGCACTCTTCCCTCTAAGCTCTGCGAGCGTACACTCACGCTTTGTAACCAGCGCACAAAGGAAATGATTGTAAGCGCAAAAGGTTAGCTAGTTCAAAATATTATCTTAACTAAATATGTTACCTCATAGAATCCAATCATATTTGTATTAAATTAAAACATGCCAATACGGGTTTATTATCCATGAGAGATGTGCACTTTAATGAAATTGAAATCATTTCAAGTTTACATTTGCACAAGCATTCAGTGTGCACATACTTTGGTCACAGGAATAAAAATTTGCACATTATAAGATTTTTTGCACACAATGACTAAAAATTAGAGGGAACATTGTACATCAGTATTACTTGGCACATAATGAAGAATGATCTGCTGAAATGTGCAACAAATATAAGCTTAAAGAGAATGACCATGTAGCAAAGACAATCGGCTAGTGGTGTTGCTCACAGCAACAGGTTATATTTAATATTCTTATAGGAATTAAGTTGTTGGGGGGGGGGGAATGAATGTCCAAGGTACAAATGAGAGTTGACGGAAAGCCGAAGAATAAAGGCAGAAATTGTAAAAGATGGACTGCTGCACACTGGGGAGAAAGATAGAAGTGAGTGGCCTAAAAATGCACACAAAGTATTTAAGATAGCTCAAAATTTCATCTCCAGAGATAATAGTGGAATGTAGTCTCTGAGCTAATTGCAGAAAAGAATGAGCATTTTAAATGTTATATCCCCCCAGAACATTCTAGAGAGGATTGGGCCACAAGTTGAGTTGACTTTCCCTTCCCTTTCAGTTCTAATTACTTTTCTGTTGCAAATTGCTGGAAATATTGTTAAAAATAGTGAAGTCAGTCAGTAAAAATCGTTTATGGAATTGTAACCTTGGTGAACAAGGGGATGAGCAAATATTAATTAAAGGGGGAATCAAATTAAATACAGAAATAGAAAGATAAATAAATTTTTACTTGATTTTTCAACTTGAGAATTTTCTATTCGCAGATATGAGAACCCACCAGTTCAGGTTCCTTTTCCTTGTCTCCGAATTGTGTAGCTTGATGAACTGATGGTTAGATGGTTGAGGTGCTCATATTTATTCTATGGTAAATCTATAATATCCTGCTACACATCAGAAACCAAATCGAGTCATGAAGACACTGTAATAAGAATTGATTCAAACTGTACAATGTAAGGTTTAGGTAATTTTCTATTCGAGTTACCAAAACGATATACAGTAAAAACCCCTGGTATCCAGCACTACAGGGATTGGTAGATGCTGGATAAGTGAGTTTTCAGGTTGCTTGAAGATAGACTCTTACTAAGCTGGGATAAGGAGACACTTTAAAAGAGTAATTCAAATGGCAAGTGGCATCAATCAGTTCTTATTTATTTCTATCTGTTTATCTATTTATTTATTTATTTATATCAGTGAATTTTTTTTGTTGGCTGCTGTTTGCTTGAATTCTGGATAACGGGTATTTTACTGTGATATAAAAATAATTGGATGATTAAAGTACCCAATAATATTGTATTGTGAAGCGTTGTGGCTGTCACAACTATCTGGTTGGAAAACATACCACCTGCCTACCAAGGTTTGACCCCACACCATCCATTAGTGCACCCCTTGCTGTTGGCCTATTTATATTCCTTTGTACTTGGCCTTGGGCCACTTGCCTTTGTAAGTGGCTTAACCTTGCTGGTACTGAGCCATTGGTACCCTGTAAATTACCTGGCCTGGACTCTCCAGCCCATATCTACTTGGCCTCAGGCCATTGACTGTTGTAATTGGCTTAACCTTGCTTGCACCGAGCCATTGTATCCTTTAAATGACCTGGGCTGGACCCCGCAGATCTCAAGCACTATAAAGGGTGCCCTGTGTGCTCAAATCACTCTCTTTGCCATCTTGGGACCATGCTGCTTCACTCCAGGCCTTGAACTATGGAACGATGCTGGAGAAATTGTTGGTAAGATATGCACTGTTGAAGAGTTGGGAGCATTTAATTAGCATCTCTAGTAGCATAGAGCCGTGGTGCACTGAGTCAAGGGGTGGCAAGTATTGTATTAGTTTTTCCTTGATTGTTGTATATACCCAGTTCATTGTGTTAGTGTGTATTTTATCCCCGTTGTGATTTTCCCACATTCATTTATAAATTGTGTACGTATGTGTTTTATTCCCTGTGCCTCTTTAGCACGCTCACTATGAACTGTCCACGTGTTTGTGTTATCCCCTTTACCATTTTCCCATGCCTGTCTTGGTAAATAAAATCATTTACTACAAAATTGCATTCAGAGTCCTTGCTTTTGAGACCCAACAAATCTGTTTTCTCACTGATAACTCTTTTCTGATTAAATGTCACCAAAACCAAAAATGGCCCTTAAAAATTCAAAGAATTGATAATCATTTTGTCTTGTGTTGATGGTTAACTTTAAAGAAAGAAGAAACTTCAGTATGGAAAACAATAATCTCAAAGCTATGACCAACTGCAATCTTTCTATGAAGCATTAGAAGAAATATAGTTTAGATTTATAATAGCATTGTAATTTTGGTCAATTTAAATGCAAGTTCAATATTAACAGTGTCACTAAAAGGTTGACGACACACAGTTTAACCATCATTACGAACTTTGATGTTGAGTTTAAGGCGAAAAAAAGGTTTGCACTGTCTCTGATCTTAGAATATTTTTGAAGGGCAACTGGATGACCTCATCTCACCATCAACAGTAAATGTTGGGAGCAGACCAAAGGTCAACCAGTGTCCAGAAGAAAAGCTTTCAACGTAACTTCTCAGTATGATCCTGGTATCTAGGATATTTTCTTTAAATAGATACCTACTAAAAGGTGCTGATTCTTGGGTCTTATGTTTAGTAACCCAACATGTTTGTCATTCTGTTGATTAATCATTAGAAACATAAAGAACATTTTTGTTAATTAACAAATAATTCCCTCTGTTTAAATTTACTTTCAAGGAAATAACATCAATTATTCATCAAGATAGATTTTAAATATTTAGATCTGTTTCTGTTCTTTGGCTTGGCTTCGCGGACGAAGATTTATGGAGGGGGTAAATGTCCACGTCAGCTGCAGGCTCGTTTGTGGCTGACAAGTCTGATGCGGGACAGGCAGACACGGTTGCAGCGGTTGCAGGGGAAAATTGGTGGGTTGGGTGTTGGGTTTTTCCTCCTTTGTCTTTTGTCAGTGAGGTGGGCTCTGCGGTCTTCTTCAAAGGAGGTTGCTGCCCGCCGAACTGTGAGGCGCCAAGATGCACGGTTTGAGGCGATATCAGCCCACTGGCGGTGGTCAATGTGGCAGGCACCAAGAGCTTTCTTTAGGCAGTCCTTGTACCTCTTCTTTGGTGCATCTCTGTCTCGGTGGCCAGTGGAGAGCTCGCCATATAACACGATCTTGGGAAGGCGATGGTCCTCCATTCTGGAGACATGACCTACCCAGCATACTGCATTAAGTGGGAAAATAAACAGTGTCGTACTAGAAACTAAATTATATTGCAGTATTTATTTCAGTGCTACAAGATGGAAAGAACAATTGAATTGTTTAGTGTCACATATGCAGAGATACAGTAAAAAAAAACCCTAAGTACTATGTGCCATACAGACAGCTCATAAAAATTCACCACACTTCAGTGCCATGTTGGGTGCATGAAAATGATAACAAGGTTAATCACTCTCAAATTAGCAATAGCAGTAGCCCAATATGTAAACCAAATTTAAAATTTATATCAAAAACAACAGCTACTTCCCAATGTCAATCTGACATGACTGTTTCTCCACTCATTGACCTCAGACTGTCCAGGCTCTGGTTTGATTCCTTCTCTCTCAGTTGTTCGGCCCTATTTCCAGGCCATTTTGCATCTCCGGAAAATTGACCAAAGTGCACCATGCAGGAATCACAGTCATGTGCCAGATGAGACCCTAGTGATAGAAACACATTAAATTATACAATCCCTTGTGTGAAGATAGGTTTGAAGCATTGGGTTGGAAACTGGTTCATTTTGTCATGGGAATAACAAGGTTTCCGTAGCAGAGCACCAACTGAGATTGCATTAAGCATCAAATGTTACTTTTTATCTTTCACGGCACAGTTAGTGTAGTGGTTAGCACAATATAATTACAGTGACAGTGGCTTGGTTCCAATCCGGCATTGTCTGCAAGGAGTTTGTCCATTCTCCTTGTGTCTGGTGGTTTTCTCCAGGTATTCCGTTTTGTCCCACATTTCATAAATGACAACAGTGATTAAAATTAGCTCAGACTGTTATATTTAAAATAATATTTTTGATTATTAATTAACAATTATATAACACCCAATCTAAATTTAACTAACTTATCTAAACTTAACTAAACTTATCTACAGTTAGCTAACTTAAACTCTAACTATGGGTGAATATACTGGTGTGCGTGGAATACCCCAAGCCACTACAGGCTCAAGGCTCAATTCTCGGGAGGCAGTTCAATGTTCACTTTCAGAAATTCAGTGAGGACACATGGGATTGAAATTGATGTGACAGGCAGGTTTTAAGATGGTTGAGACACACGGGCCTTAGAATGGTGAGACACACAATCTTTAAGATGGGTGAGACTGTTGCGCGAATAAAAGCTCTCACAGCTGGAGGGAGAACAAACACTTTTTTCAGCTTATAACTAGGGTAAGGTTCAACAGTAGTTTACAGAAGGGTTCTGGGTTTAAGCGGGAAACCAGGGTTATAAGTGAGCAGATGAGGGTGGAGCCAGAAGCCAGGGCCAGCCGTCAGCACAACACACTACCAGTGAATCCCAGTTCACTGCATTCACCCCTTCCTATAGAATTTAGGGTCTGTGAATGAAGACAAAACATGTGTTCAGAAAAAAAAATGGTTGAAAAATGTAGAGTTATTTTCAAATTTACAGATTTAAGCAGTCCATGGGGTCTGGAGATCCTGGTGGAACGCCGTAGCATCGGGGGCCTTGGACTGCTTGGATCTCCTGGTCCCCTAGTGAGGGAGGAGAGGCGGGCTAGGTCTCCGGCTCGATGATGGAGGGGGATGCACTTTCCTCCGGAACTGGATCCCCTGAGGCGCTGACTGGGAGTGGCAAGAATGAGCTCCATGGCTCACAGGGCACCTGAGGCAATGGACCCTCTGTTCGGCAGGTGCCAAGTCCCTGATGGAGATGGTATCCTCCCTGCCATCTGGGTACTCCACATAGGCATACATGGGATTGGCGTGGAGTAGTTTCACCTTTTCCACCACGGGATCGGTCTTGCTTCTCCTCACGTGCTTCCGAGAAGAACTGGACCAGGAGTGGTGAGCCAGGTTGGGAGTATAGTTCCCAATGTTCACCTTCTTTCAAAAGTGAATAGGAGCTCATGAGGAGTAGCATTGGTCAAAGTACCTAGTAACAACCAAATGGAATGGAGCGCCATAGGGAGAACTTCATGCCAGCATGAGTTTGGAAGGCCTTTTGACTTCAGGGCCAGTCTGACAACCTTCCAGACTGTGGCGTTATCCTTTTCAACACCCTGGGGGTTGTAGCTAGTAGTCCTAATGGACACGATGCCCCTCACCAGCAGGTAGTGACATGGCTTATCACTCATGAAGGCTGAGCCCCGATCGTTATGACTATAGCCGGGATACCTGACCAGGGAAAAATGGAGTCTATGGTCTTTATTACTGAAGAAGTGGACATGGAATGGTGAACAGGAAGGGGGAGTACTCATCAATGATTGAGAGGAAGAAGGTGTTTCCATCGTGGAGGGGAGAAGTCCCTTAAAATCAACACTGAGCCATTTGAAAGGCCTGGATGACTTGATCAGGTGCGCCTTTATGGGGCGATAGAAGTGCGGCTTGCACTCCGCACAGACCTGGCAAGGTCACTGATGTCTTCTACAGAGTAGGGCAGATTGTGCACCTTGACAAAATGAGTGAAGCTGGTGACCCCTGGATGGCAGAGCTCATTATGCATAGACCACAGTGGACTGGTGTGTGCAGAGGCACAGCTTCCTCTGGATAAAGCATCTGGAGGGTCATTAAGGGCTCCTGGCCAATAGGCAATATCATAATTGTAGGTGGAGAGCTCCATTCTCCACCTAGCAATCGTCATTTTTGATTTTTCCCCTCTTGACATTATTGAACTTGAATGCGACCAAACACTGGTCAGTGAGGAGTGTAAATCTTCTACCAGTCACGTAGAGTCTCCAGTGCCTTACGGCTTCTACAATGGCTTGAGCCTCCTTTTTCACAGATGGATTACGGAGCTCGTGTAATGTCCACAAAAAAAATGCAACCAACCAGTCAGATTGAGAGTAACATCCAGGGCTATGTCTGAAGCGTCGCTTTCCACTTGGAAAGGTACATTCTTGTCCACTGCGTGCACATTGGCTTTCGCAGTGTGGTTCGAGAAGTAGCTAAAAGCTGTTTGGGTTTCAGCCAAGAGGGGGAAATTAGTGGTTTTTAAGAGAAGGCGAACTTTATCAGCTTATTGAGGGATTCACTGGGGATAATATGAGAAAAACCCCAGGCATCTCCTCAAAGCCTTTGTGGTCCTGGGAATGGGGAGCTCTAACAGGGGGCGCATCCTTTCGGGATTGAGCCCAATGATGCCATTGTCCACCATGTAACCAAGGATAGTCATCTGTTTAGTCCCGAATATGCACTTGTCAGAGTTATAAGTGAGGTTCAGGGCTTTTGCCGCATGGTGAAAACTCTGGAGATTGGAATCATGGTCTTTAAAGATGTGGCCACAGATGGTGACATTATCGAGGTTGGGGAAGGTAGCCTTCAACCCATACTCATCCACCATTCTGTCCAACTGCCTCTGGAAGATATAAACCCTGTTAGTAATACTGAAAGGGACCCTTCCGAATTGATGGAGACGACCATTAGCCTAAAATGCCTCGAAATGGATTGGCAGCTAGTGATAAGCTGTTTTCAGGTCAATGTTCAAATAGACCCGATACTGCACAATATCATTCACCATGTCCGAAATTTGAGGGAGGGGATATGCGTCCAGGTGTGTGTACCGGTTAATAGTTTGGATATAGTCAATTACTAGCCTGGACTTCTTTTTCCCTTTTACCCACTACTATTTGCGCTCTCCACGGACTGGTGCTAGGTTCGATGATGCCTTCGTCAAGCAGATGTTGTGTCTCACACTTAATAAAATCTCCATCTTCTGTACTGTACCTCCAGCCCTTGGTAGCAATGACTTTGCAGTCTGAGGACAGATTCAGGAAGAGAGGAGAGGGGTCGATATTCAGTGTGGAGAGGCTGCATGTGGGTTCTGATTTTAGAGGCCCTGCATTCTGAACCGTTACAGAGGAGAGGGGACCAGAATACCCAAGGTCACACTTTTAAGGTGACACAGGAAGTCCAGACCCAACAACACACAATTCATCAAGTATATAGAAGCAAAATTTACAGAATTTCCCCCCCTTCAAATAACAGATGTACTATACAATGTTGTTGAACACATGTAAAATGCAAATGAGAAGTGAGAAATATGTGGTAATTAGAAGGATACATTTTCAGGTATTTTTGCACAGTCCGTGAGTCTATGAAGCTTTCAGTAGAGACTGTGTCCATTAAGAATTTAGTGGAATGTCCATTTACCTTCACAGTCACTATGGAGTTGCTGAGCTGGTGAGGTCTGTCCTGATCTAGGACCATCGAGGCTAGGTCCCCAGAGACTCCATGCTCCTCACTTGAGTGGCCCCCACCATCCTGGGCTGTCCTGCATGGAATAAATGGCATTGACCTCGTGGCGCGGCAAGATGGCCGCCCTCCTCCTCCCTCCAATGATGATGAATTTTCACACTGTTTCCTCACAGACAGAAGTTGATGTTGTGCATCAAGTGGGTTCGGGCGAATTTGGGGCAGATGGCTTGGGGCTGGAGTCAGATCCAGGAGCGGTGCAGGCCGTGGACTTCCCCTTGCGCGACAAACCCTTGCACAATGCCATTCTTGGAACACCTGAAACACATTGGGTCTTTTGCCAGGCAACGAGATCAGGGATGCTGGCTCTTGCCGTAGAAAAAGCACTCCCAGGCACAGGAAGAGGCAGCCGTAAAGGCAGGGATAGCGGAAATAGCCAGTCCTTGGAAACGTTCACCTTGGTGAGCGAGCTCACTGGCTTCAAGGTTGTCGTTCTCGAGCTTAACCTGTTCCAGAAATTTGGCCAGCTCGATGTGGCTAGTCAGGTCCTTCTTACCCGACTCAAGCAGTCACTGCCTCATGTACCTCGAGCGGACCTCCACGACTAGAGTGTTCTGGATCTGTTCTTCCTCATGAACGTGGCCCATAGCTGCTTCATTCCTGCACTTCTTGACAAGTGTCCACAGATTCAGCAGGTAGTTATCGATGGTCTCTCCTGGCCGCTTGTGACAGAGTGAATCAGTGCCTCATTAGGACCTCGTTCTGAGACTTCTGGTACCGAGCCTTCAACACCTCAATAGCAGCATCATGTAGAGCTGACTGCATACCCTTTCGTTCCTACCCTCAAAATGAGTGCTGACTTCCTGAGTTCATCGATGTGGGCCTGGAAGCAATCTAGCCAGTATGTGAACTCCTCAGCTGTGTTGGGGGATAGAGGGTCTATCAGTAGCATACCTGGCTTGAGTAGCACTTCCATCATTAGGGAATAAGCTAATAAAATTGCCGCATGAATGAAAGCTCTCACGACTGGAGGGAGAACAAACACTTTTATTAGCTTATAACTATGGGTAGGGTCTCACAGTCGTCTTCAGAAGGGTTCTGGTTTAAGGCAGGAAACCAGGGTTATAAGTGAGCAGATCGGAGCAGGGCCAGCTATCAGCGCAACGCACTACCAGTGAATCCCAGTTCACTGCAGCAGGGACACTAGCAGTTCCTGAAGTGGGTGACAGAGACCGGGGATGACAGAACATTGATTCCTCATGACACCCTTGTTGAGGTGCTTCAGAGAAATATCCTTTTTAGTTGAGTGCCTTCTTCTGCAGTTAGAACCCTTTTTGGGGGTCAATCGAAGCAGAGTGCAGTAGTTCTCCTGCCACTTTAAAATCCTTTTCGTGGATCAGTCAAAGTGGTCTAATCATTCCTCAATAAGCCAAAGGAGGAAATCTGACATTCTGTCTATAACCACACAACAAGGCCAAATGGGTTTCTCAATCCCACAAAGGAAGTCAAAGAGCTGTTTACTCTTTTGCTGCGTCCTTAAAATGGCCTCCTGAACAAACGATGTACTGTCTTTTTCAAGATGCTGGTCACCATGTGTCTTTGACCTGGCTTCTCTAGGGCTTCTGCAAATGTATCCAGTAAAAAGGAACATAATGCTCAAGCTTGCTGCTAGTTTCACAGTCACATCAAATCCTGCGGCAGTTTGTTAAAACTGTTCACTTAAAGGGATATCCCCACTCAAATAAAATGAACTGAAAAATGGGAGATCACATAGATATACAAGATTTGTTGATCAATTGGTTTATTGGATGTGATAGTACAGATTCTATCACTAATGTGTATATGCACAGATGGTAGTGTAGGATGACTGTGATTGGCTGAGACTGTAGCCACACCTACTGGCAGGTCTTAAAGAATTGCTCCTAGCCAGACCAGGTCATTCTGGACTGGTCGACCGACTTGTGATATGCTCCAGTCTTTTAATTAATAAAAGCCTTGGTTTGGATCAACAAGTCTTTGGTTCTTTTGACGCGCATTACATGGGACAGAAAGGTCTTTTCCTGTACTGTATCTTAAAAATTAAAATTTTAAAAAGTGCAGCCCCCACACCTTTCAGCTGCCTGTTCTTCTAATATAATCTCAACTGACATTCCATTCAAGCCTTTTAAGCCAATAATTACTCCTGCCATGCCCTCTTCCCACCTGCCACCCTGAAGCATCCAATGGAGGCCACTTAACTGAATGCTGATCATTGATTCAATCCCAGTGCACCAAGTGTTTACCTGGCCATTTATGCAGCCTCAGATCCTGATTGCAAACCTGAACCCCAACTTTCCTTTATGCCCTTCTGACCATTTACCTGATCATTGACCCAGCTCGAGGCTCTAATCACAAACCTGACTGATCAGATCAATCACCTCTCCCAACCCAGGCCACCTGCCTGACTGCCAACTCAAGCCCAGCAGATCACAGAGCCACCACTTGCATCCTGCCCCAGCCCTGCTTACTGCCTGACTGTCAATCTTTCCAATAGAAATACAATAGTTAATGTACAATTTGAATTCAAATTAAAACCATTATGATATAGTACATAAAGTATAAATGAATCAAAGATCGTAAAAATTTAGGAGGTAAGGTCAGAGAATTTCTCAGCCTATTTGAAAACAACCAGTAAATGTAATTGTAGAATTTAAAATTTGTAAACTAGATAATTGCAAATCCAATTTTTGATGTACTGTAAACTCAATTTTTTTTTAAGAAGGTGTTGGGATGAAATAGCTTTTACCAATTGCCAGGTGGAGTGAGAAGCAGAGTGTATGGCAATAAGATAAAGTAATTTTATTCAAGATTCTGCCCAAAGAAATCCATCAACAAGTGTGCTTCCAATAATTATTTTCATTTTTTTAGGCACAATCTTTTAAAATTTCAAACCAACAAGGAACAACACTTTTTTAAAAAAGCTGATATTTTGAGAACTGTATTCAAACCTTTTTTTTCAATTTCAAATGTAAAAAAAAGCAAAGTTAGTTACCAAACATGCTAAAAAATGGAAGTGAGACTCCAGCAATGTTTAAAAGGTATGATGTACAATTTATTGCATAATTGTTTCTTGCATAGTCATGTGACAATTGTATTTTAATTCAGTAATATGCTGGTAATTTCATGGTGTTCTGCAATCATATGGCACTATTCCTCTTGTTTAATTCGTTTACTGATATAGCATCATTTACATAAAGTGACATAAAAAGAGGCATGAATTAATTATTTGCATGAAGCTTACAATTATATAACATAGTGTTGTGCAAATTTAGAGATGCTGAAGTTGAAGAAAGTAGAAAAAAACCTATTTTTTAATATAATGTGCACAGTCTAAAACTCACTTCAATTAAAACTTTAATTTGCTGCAATAATAACCTGAACACAATTAAGGTAATATCTGAATCTAGTCCAGTTCTGTTATTCAAGGATTATAAGTTACCAGCCTTTCCAAGAGAAGGCCAACATCCCATTGATATCAAACCAATAAAAAGAAATATGAAATAGATATCTACATGACTGAATACATATTGTGAAAAGATATGTTGAAAAATCTGAAGAAAAACAATTCTGTTTTTCTACCTACCCTGCTACCTTAAAATTGTCAGAGTACTTTCCACTGCAAGCTCAAATTTAAATCTAAATTGGAAAAGAACCTTGTAAACAGGGCTATTGGGTGAATTTAGTGTCACTGTCAGACACAACAGCCAGAAGCAGACAGTTTGAAGTGACACCACCACTGGAACCACCTGCTTTCTAAATTTCCCTGAAATCTTTTCCGCCACTGCTCTCTGCAGCGCCTCACGTATGGCTGAAGTGGCATCTTTGTATTATACGAACAGTCTGCTCCATAATCAAATACCATCTGTCGCTACATCTGAACCTAGTTTTAACATCTGTGCTTTCTGGTTTTAACAAAGCTTTAAAAACCAATTCACAAGTTTCACAGTCCACTGCCCAGATACAAAATTACAAACTCAAATATGTGTTTTCAAAAATTTGTCAATGTGTTCTTACACCAGAGTTTGCAAATGGTTGAGATGTTCCCTCTCTGAGGTATTTGTGAGATTAAATACTATTCACCTCAGCTTGGGCAGCCAAGAGTAAAGGAACAACACTTGTTCCTGGGAGCTGCAGCAACCTTTGCCTGTGCCAATAGAATCTGCCCATGCCAATTGAAAAGCAGCAAATCGATCAGCATTGCAACCCTTTAACTCTGAATGTGTGTCGACAAAGTGACGATGGAGGCAAGGGAAATTAAGGTGGAGGTGGGGATTTTATCAAACTGTTTAAAAAAAATTGTAACATAAATTGACAGTAAGTTCTCTGGCATGTACTGCATTTAAAGACCATTGTGACACGTACCTGCTTTCCTTGATCATGAGGGAAGTCAATAAACATCTGAGTGGTCTTTGTAAAATTTGCCCAATACCAGCTGACCAGCAGAAGGCAGGCAAAAGTAAAGTAGAAAATTATATACAAAAATATTTGGTGACATGTATTGAAACTAAAGGTCAACTCCCTTTGGATGTGAGGTGAGGCAAGTTCATCTGAGTATCAACTAAAGAAAGCTCCAGTTTTCTGATTCAGCCAGCTAGTTATTTCCATCAGTAGTATACTCTGAGTCCTGCCCTTGGTTTCAGGTCACATTGATTAAGTAGAAGCAGAAGGATTTCTAATTTGATTAAATAAAACCTATACATGGATTAAACAACCATATGCTAATATAAGGACAGGCATTGTTAAAATTTAGAGGTCATATGTAAATGGGATGTGTAACTAAATTTATGTTTCTCTTTGTAAATGAGGCAAGATCATTATTTAATTTAATGTCATTATATTTAAACCTTAATTTCATTTCTTTTTAGTTCTGATTGAACAAAAACTTGTCTGAATCTACCAGCTCTATTCAAGAGGCAAGCATATCCCAGATCAGTTTCCTAGATCATGCATTGACAATGTAGATTGAAATGGTGAAGCTCTCTTGCTCATTCAGTTGCAAATGTTCTTGATATCAATACTACCACATTTTAGTTTCTGATGTTTATGAGAATCCAGCCTCCTGAGCTCAATCTTATTTATTAAATAATCCATTGAAATCACTAATCCTCCTCTGTGGACACAAACATCTGTCTTAAATTCCTTTCACCTATCCTGCAGAAATTTCTAATTTCCCCAATAAGATTCTAACTGAGATATCTGGTTTTGAGGCTAAGGATCTAATTATTTCTCCAGGTGATTCATTTTCAACACACTTCATTACTTTTCTTCAGTCCCTGGGCAAAAGGTGGTCTCATTTATGATGATCAGAAGTAGCACATTAAATCTGGGCACCAGGATGACTTGAAGAGATTTGAACTCAATTCATTTGGCAACTTAATCCATCATCTTGTTAGTTTTGAGTACTTCTGTAGGACATCGAACACATCACACAGGAACAGACCCTTCAGCCAACAATATCTGCTCCTCATATGATATCCAAATCAAACAAAAACACTGCTTCTTGAACTCACTAGACTTGACTCTTATCTTTTTTTCCTTTGGCTTGGCTTCGCGGACGAAGATTTATGGAGGGGTAAAGTCCACGTCAGCTGCAGGCTCGTTTGTGGCTGACAAGTCCGATGCGGGACAGGCAGACACGGTTGCAGCGGTTGCAGGGGAAAATTGGTTGGTTGGGGCTGGGTGTTGGGTTTTTCCTCCTTTGTCTTTTGTCAGTGAGGTGGGCTCTGCGGTCTTCTTCAAAGGAGGTTGCTGCCCGCCGAACTGTGAGGCGCCAAGATGCACGGTTTGAGGCGATATCAGCCCACTGGCAGTGGTCAATGTGGCAGGCACCAAGAGCTTTCTTTAGGCAGTCCTTGTACCTCTTACCTAACTTGACTCTTATCTAAGGCCTTATTAAATGCTATAGTCATATCTGTGTCCACCATTAGCCCTGACAGCATGTTCCAGGCACCAACCACTCTGGATTTAAAAAAAAGAAGTTCCACATATGTTCTTTAAACTTTTTGCCTCTCAAATTAAATATATTCCCTCTAGTGTTTGAGGGAAAAAAATCTACTTGACTATCTATGTTTCTCCTCATGTTAGAAATTTATTTCAGTTCTTCCCTCAGCCTTGACACTCCAGAGAAACAATGTAAATTTGTCTAACAACTCCTCCTTGTCCAACCCCTTCCTTAAAGCTCATGCCCTCTGATCCAAGCAGCATCCTGATAAAGCTCTTCTGTACCCTTTCCAAATTCTCCACATCCTTTCCACAGTGGGACAATCAGAATTGCACACCTGACCAAAGTTTTACGTTGTTGTTCTGTATTTACTTACTCTTATTACTTAAAGCTCCTCCCATTGAAGGCAAGTATGTCATCTTCACCACCTTTTCTGCTTGTGTGGCTAATGACTTGGACCCCAGAACTCTCTGTAAATCAAGACTGTTGAAAGCCCTGACATTGTCTGTATAGTTTTTCCTTAGATTTGACCTCCCAAAGTGCAACACCTCAAACTTGCTCAGATAACATTCCAAACAGACAAATCAATGAACACCTTGGCTTTGTTAAGTTCCATCCCATCTTAATTTACAGTGTGCAGTACCTTCTATTTCCCATTACTGCATTTTTAATTTTGAACAATCATCCAGAGAGTCTCCTCAACATGTAATAATGCTGTTGGGAAGTAGTGCACATAGACATCATTAGAGTGGGATCATGGAAGGTAGCTTGAAACGGAGTGCTGACAGACCATGGCATGCCTCAGGCATTGGAAACCAGCTCAGTCCAGTTCTCTTAGAGCAGGGGCGTCAAACTCAAATTCACAGAGGGCCAAAATTAAAAACTTGGACTAAGTCGTGGGCCAAACTAAATATTTATTGAAAATTTTCAACAACATCTGCATGTTTTCTCTTCTTTCAACATATGTAATGTTAAACTTTTTCTTATTAAAATAAATGTTTAATAATAGTTTTGGTTAAACTCTTTCCAGAAGAAGCATTAACAAATGAGAAATAAAATATTCAATAAATAATATTTCTCTATAGCCTTTAAGCTCCTTTTAAATGTATTTTTTTTCACAAGCCAAGTCAAAAAAATAACAACTTGCTTCAATGACAAACAGGTTTGTCTTTTAAAATGATGAACATATAGTCTGCCTCCCACCTGTCTTGAAAGGTCCTGTTTTCTGTCTTTCGTTTGGCCATTTTTCGTAAGGGGTTTATTACATGTGAGTTAGGCGACAGGTTGCAGATGCTAATAAAAGTAAAGAGAGGAGGTGGGGGGGGCCGGCGCCAATGCATTTGCAAAGCATTCTGGGATTTGTAGTATTAGCTGTGCATGCGCTATACTGGCGCAGCGGCCAGCGGGCCAGCTCTAATACATATTTGATATGATCTTGCGGGCCAAGTGTAATTATATCACGGGCCAAATTTGTCCCGCGGGCCTGAGTTTGACATGTGTGTCTTAGAGTGTCGAAGTGCGCGTTTCTAAATAGAGGTCACGAGATGATGATCAAAAGTATAAATGCTGCTAATTTATTCAAGGTCCAGCAACAGTATTTGTTCATTGCACAATCCAGGTCGTTGCAGCATCTCAAATCTACAAATTTGGTCATGAATAGCACCGTCATTCCCTGGCTTATATAAGTGCTCGGTATTTAGATATTCAGTCAAGAAGTAGTCATTTCATTCTTCATAGTCTGAATGACTGGAGAGGGTAAAGCCCGATAAGTAATCAGTGAAATACAGGAAATTGGTGCAAAAAAAAGAGGAACAAGAGTTTGCAAACAATATCCAGTAAAATGGCCAAGCAGTTTTGGAAGCAAAATTCTAAGTAAAATACATAATTAGAAAGGAAACCAATTTGTATCAAGGACTTAATGACACTAGAACTAAAATGCACCCTAATATAAATGGCTACAATAATGTAAATAACATTATCCACTTAATACATTCAAAAGGTTTTACGTAAGGAAATAAACATTCAACCACACAGTAAGTGCATATTGTCTGAGGACCAGATCTTTCCTGAAGTAATGCATTCATTTATAAGGTGCAACAACTGTGGATATCCATTGAGTGAATGAGACTTCAGAAGGTCGAGAAAATTAATGTACAAGGACCCTATTAGAAAAAAATACTTCAACATTTGGCAGAAGGTCAGGAAAAATGTGATTAAGAAGGAAATAAAAATGAAAGTTTGCTGTCGTTTGGGAAGTTATTAAGTCAAAACTGATGTAAAAGGCTACAATTAAATTACTGCATACAAAACAAATATAGTAGCTAGATTAAAATAAATATCTTAAAATAATTATTCTCTATCACCAGAAAAAAATGATTTCCCTGTTTCGGGTCTAAATACAGTTAGGCAAATAACATTAGCAAATTGACATTCATTACTTGCAGTTATCATAATTTGTTTTATTTGAAAAATCACATGGAGATAATGCAACACCCACTTTAGAACTTAAGCTCACTTGTTACTTTTGACAGTGCACCAAGAGACTAGATGTAATGTGCCCCCTAAGGGTTTCAACAGTTTAATTTATAACTACAAGTGCAATTCTTAATTGTCTTGTTAATCCTTTATTTACCTTCCTTGACTTGGAGTGTTTAAGGTTTCATTTTAATCTAAACAAAATATTGGCAAGCTACTCTGATACATTTTCATGTGTGCTGAGGAGGTGTCTCCTGAAAAATAAAGAGTAGTATTTTATGTGCAATGATCCTTGAGACTGTCCTTGATTTCTGTTTAAATTCCAACTATCATTTTCCTTGTATTCTTGAAAGGATACCATAAACATATCACTTATAACAGTGTAGAATTTGAGATATGCTCATAACTGTAGTGATTTAATGTGCTATGCAGCCTTCATTTTCAATATCAGTCTAAGAACAAAACTTTATTTTAAATCAGTGGTCTCCATTAATCACATGATCATGCTCTCAATAATGCGCTGAAAGTAAAGGCATTTAATAACATAGATGGCATATAAATGCATCGCAGATCCATATATTATTACAGCAAAATAATTATTATGATACAGAATGTTGCAAGACATCACAAGCCACATTACAGCTTCTCTTGATCATATTTCCATTAATAACATGTGCTTCAAGATAAGTACTAATATATGGATAGTGTTAGCATTGATATAACTGCAGAATTATCTTGTCTGTTCTTATATTCAATGAGCCAAATCAATGCTGAATATTAGGTTTGACTTAAATCGTTACAAACCCTCCGATCTAAACTCAGAATCAAAATATAACATGACAACTCCTTGTGACCTATCTTTTTCTACTAAAATAAATTACCTTTTTCATCCAATTTGAGTAAGCTAAGCAAACTAATGACATTTAAAATAAAAATAACTTCTGTTTTGGGTTCTTAGTTCCAATAGTGAATAGTCATTATTTATTTATTTTCCCTTTCTTTCATATTCATTACTTTTCATTCTCTTCTCACCTGCTGTGTTTTATATGCCAGAAAAGCTACAACAAGTAAGACTTCAATTGCATCTGTACATAGGCGGTGATAAACATCACGCTTACTAAACAAGATGTCATTACTTGGCATCGGAATGTGGATATGAAATAACATAACATAACAATTACAGCACGGAAACAGGCCATTAGGCCCTTCTAGTCCGCACCGAACCAAACACCCCTTTCTAGTCCCACCTCCCTGCACAATGCCCATAACCCTCCATCTTCTTCTCATCCATATACCTGTCCAACCTTTTCTTAAATAATACAATTGACTCCGCCGCCACTCTTTCTCCCGGAAGATCATTCCACACGGCTACCACTCTCTGAGTAAAGAAGTTCCCCCTCATGTTACCTCTAAACCTCTGCCCCTTAATTCTTAACTCATGTCCTCTTGTTTTAATCTTTCCTCCTCTTAACGGAAATAGTCTATCCACATCCACTCTGTCTATCCCTTTCATAATCTTAAATACTTCTATCAAATCCCCTCTCAACCTTCTACGCTCCAAAGAATAAAGACCTAATCTGTCCAATCTCTCCCTATACTCTAGATGCTTAAACCCAGGTAACATTCTGGTAAACCTTCTCTTCACTCTCTCCACTCTGTTTGTACCCTTCCTATAATTAGGCGACCAGAACTGCACACAGAACTCCAAATTAGGCCGCACCAACGTCTTATACAATCTCAACATCACCTCCCAGCTCCTATCAAGGCAGTGAAAGTAAAAGAATAAAATGAGCAACAGTGAGAGGATTTTGTTTTTAATTTATAAAGACCTGACACCTTCTCAAATGTAGCATAATTATTATGAAATGAAAAGGGAAATGACAGAAAGTCAGTGCTAAAATGGGGCGGCCCAAAATTAAAAAAAAACTGTTCAGGTTTCACTTCAATATGAGTTATAGCAGAGGCTGAAATCAGCTGACAGGATGTAATGAACAAGGCAAAATATCCCAACATCTATTGTTCAACCCTGGAAAGATTTCACAGGTTACATCAGCCAATTTCACAACACGCCATGTCACACAAATATCTGTGTGACCTACAGATTATAATATATAAACATTTTAATCATGAGCCTCTGTTCTGATAAGAATGTCTACCGTTTCCTGCCTTTACTTTCTGTGCATTATTGAGAGTATGATCAAATCCAATCTACGGAGTTAGGTAGACTCACGTGAATGCGGAAGGCAATCTTTTTTTTTTGTTTTTATAGGTCAGAAAACATAGAAAGTATTATGTCTTGCATGAACTGTGATTAGAAACAGATGTTGCCTGCTCTAAGGTATATGGGTGAGAGTGCTGGTGAGTGAACATTCTATTTGTCAGGCAACAGGATGCACCAGGATCATCAGCCTGACTTTGTCACAACCTCGTGTGGAACAAAAACTATGGTTACACTTCAACCAAATTTCAGATCATGCAAACTTAAAAGAGAGAAAGTATTTGCAGAGTTTCCCTTCACTTGTTTTACAATGGATGTTCAAGTATATGTATTCTTGATCAGCAATATGAGAACAATTTTCACAGTGTCAAGAATACACGAAGATTAGTGACAGACCTTTCATATCCATCAAGAGAATCTTGAAAATTTATACTAGACAGATGTACATTTAGAGAGGAATTTTGATTTAAAGATGATTATGTCAGAAGATGTTTCATTCCCTTTGCACCAGCGGAGACTTAATTCTCATTGAAAATGTTTGTGGCTAAGTCACTTTGGGATATTCTGAGGTTATGAAAGTCCCGATATTTCAGATTTCCTGTATCATCAGTATTTTTCTTTACTCTGAGTACTAAAAAAATGAAGTCAGTTCAAAGAACTAGCTTGTGCTTAGTTATTCTTAAATGGGCATACAACAATAAAAAAAATGTTGGAAGCATTCAGTAGGTCAGACATCAATCTACAGAAAGAAAATAACAGATGCTAACCCGTCAAGTTGCAGACCCTTCATTGGATCTGGATAAAAGTAATTCTGATTAAGTGTCTCTGATCTGAAATGCTAATTAGTTTCTCTTTACAAGGATGCAGCTTGACCTGCTGAGCATTTGAAACATTTTCTGTTCTTATTTAAGAGTCCTGCACTTGTAGTACTTTTTTTTCTCTCTGTAACTGTTCTTAAATTGACTTATTTCAGAATTTCTAATCCAGTAATGAAAATACAACTTCAAATAATTTGTGAAGTGCAATGATAGAGTACAACACATATCAAATTACAAATGAATTAAATATTATTTAGATTCCAATGATAAATAATCCAGTTGAAGGAATCCAAAGTGTCATGTAACCACCATATAAACTGAAGTATCATTTATAGTTACAGAACTAGACCAAGACTTGTCAGTTCTTATTTTGATTAACGATCAAACAGAACTGCACAATCTTTTTAGGTTTAATTTTTACACAACATTTACTGAGGTACATGAAAATGAGAGATAAACCGTAGCCATTGCTAAAAGACTTGAGAAAATTTGATTACAAGGATTTTATCCAGGTACTTACGCCACACCAAATTTCCACTATTCCTCATACCTATGTCTCTGTTTCCCTACACAAAGTGCTTCTCAGCTCATTCAAGTGACTTCACCCCAGGGGTAAAGAAGTGCGCATTTGAATTTTCTGTAACTGCACAAGCTTGCATAGATGTAAAAAAAATCACCAAATTTTACGCATGACAAGAAACAATGATTTATGACATAAAATCATAGGGGGTGAAGATTCATCAGTCAGGGCATTGACTACAAAAGATAGAATGTCATGACCCAACTCTACAAGATGTTGATGAACATACACTTGGAATATTGTCAGTAGCAGATTAACTATCACCCAGGACCTAGGCTGAGCTTTCTTCAGGCCCACTCTGACGTTGCCCGCCATGGGCCAGCTATGCCTGACACCCCTCGCTCCCCTCCACTGGCCTGGCTTCTGCTCCCACTATTCATGGCCCACGGTAGAAATTGCACTTACTGCTTGCAACTCAGTGACCCTACACACTCTACACAAACAGAAGCCACCGCGTGACACCCTGGTAATTTTGTGATACCAACTCTGGCCCAGAATCACCAATTTCACCCATGCAGTAAGTGTGAAACGATAAACTGAGACCACGCTACCCTTTACTGAATAGGCTGAAGCCTAGGGGCTTGGGTCCCCTTACCCTAACTGAGATTTGTGTGTAGTTCAGGAAAGATGTCATTAGGCTAGAAAAAGTGCAGAAAAAATTCACAAGGGGGTCTAGGGGTCTTGAGTTTAGGCGAGGCTAGATTGACTGGGGCCTTTTTTCCCTGGAGCAAAGGAGGCCATAAATAAGATGAATGAGCACTGTCTTTTCCCAGGGTAGGGGAGTAGAAAACTAGAAGCCATAGTTTTAAGATGAGTGGGTGAAAGATTTAAAGGGGTCATGAGGGACACCTTTTCTACACAAATGTGTAGAGGTGGGTAAAATTACAATGTCTAAATGATACTTGGACAGATGCATAGATATGGAAGGTTTAGAGAGATGTGGGCAGGCAAATGGGATGAGCTCAGGTAGGCAACTTGTTTGGCATGAACAAGTTGGGCAATGGACCTTCTTCCATGCTGTGACTGTGATTAATGTAATATTAATATATTTTAACCATTTTTAAACATTAGGAAGCAAGCTGGGGAAAGAAGTTAGAGAGAGAGAAAATAAATAAGTACAGGTACAAGAGTCGGGAAGAAATGGGAATGATGGGATCTAGTAGGGATGTTCAGCAAGAGTTGCGCTGAGTTTTCTATTTATTTGAATGCATTTTATGTGGCTTCAATAGAAGCCATGTTAAAATATTGTATATTTTTATCCTGAGCCTGCTGTGCTATAAATGAAAATGCCAATGGGATCTTTCAGACACCTGATTATTATGACAATTATATTTTACACTCCAACACTGTAAACCTTAAAGCTGATTGTGATGGATGTAAGCGGGTGTTAATTGTATTTTGAGATATTATGGAACGGCAGGATGCTGGTTCACAGTGATATTCCCAAGACATTGAATTCCTGGTCTCAGCTGTGCTGTCAGGGAAAACACCTCCGCACAGGGAGGAGACTGAATCTCTCAGGGGATGAGTTCTCCCAGCTGCTACCTCAAAACCAGCATCAATGAAGGTCTGGGAAACATCACCTGTCCAATAGCTTAAACTAAACATGGAAGGTTCCTTGGCAGGAGAATCAGCGAAACATTTCATCCATTCTGTCATTGGCATAAGTTGCGCAAAATTCTTTAATTTGGTAACTGGGAGCTCCATGTGCATTCATCTGTTCACTGCAGAGCACGGTATTGCGTAGCACAAACTTCAGGGATTAATTCAGCCAACTCTGCAAATTGAGGAAGCTGCAAAGAGGCAGAAACCCCCTTGGAAACATCTTGAAAAACTGAAGCATGAAACATCATCTCTATTAATGTGTCACAATGTGAACAAAACAGTAAAGATTCCAACTTACCTATTCTTTCATTAAGTTTTTTTTTGTTAATTTACCCATTTTGAATGTTCATTTTAAGTAATTCCTACAAAGCCTTCTGTCATGGTGACAATTTTCTGCCAAGAGTATCACAACCCTTTATTTCCTTTCTATGCTATGACTGGGAGAACATAGACCTGAACTTTGCTGCCATCATGCGGTTTGTTGGAGTACTTATGACCATCTTACCCAGCAGCATCTCATCTGTTAAAATTGCATCTTGTTTTCCATCAAATTTTGCTGTTTTTCTTATGATCCCTTCATTAATCTTTGATGGTACAACAAGGTGTTGGATTACTATGAGTAGTTAAAGACCAATTTTTTCACAGCTTTTCATTTGTCCATTCATTGCTGGTGATGCAATAAGGATCCTGTCAATCATCCCTGGCAAGAATGAAAATAAAGAAGATCATCCAAATTGGATTAGAGTGTTCTATCTTCCACCATAACATGCATACAGAAGGTCAGGGACAATCATAAAAATTATCTGTAACTACTAAAGAGTGTTTGAGAAATCAAATCACGAGATCTTTTTAAGAAGACACCACCATGAAGAAATGAACGTGAGAACTGTAATTCCATTCAACAGACAATCTTTACAACAGAAATTAAGAGAATGTTTGAAAAATAGAAAAATATCTTTCAATTTTAATACTCTATAGCTCCAAAATAATAAACCATAGGCTAGGAATGATTGCATTTTGATAATTTTTGGTAAAAAACCTTGTGGATCTACTATGTTATTGGTCTTGCATTTTGATAATTTTTGGTAAAAAACCTTGTGGATCTACTATGTTATTGGTCTCAATGAAATAAAAGTCAAAATGATTAAGTATTGAAACATGGAGAAACATAAAAGATGCAGATCCTGGAATCTTGAGCTAAAAAAAGAATTGCGGGAAGAACTCATGGAGCATCCATGGGTAGAAATGGTCAGTTAACGTTTCAGGTCTGAACCCTTTAATAATATTAAAATAGAATAGGTGAAATTATAAAGGAGGAAAGAAGATGGGGAGGGACCAGAGGTCACAGAGTATAGGGTAGAAGGTGGAGGGACAATGGAAAGACAGTTCAAGGGAGAAACCATTAGGAAGGGGTGTGAGGAAAGAAAGGTTAGAGAGAAAAAAATAAATATAGGAGAAGGTGAAGAAACGATGGTATCAGAAGGAGGTAGGGGTTATCTAAAACTGGAGAAATCAATGGGAATGCTGTTAGGTTTAAGGTTGTTCAAGTTGAATATAATGCGTTGTTCCTCCAGTTTAAATTTAACTTCGCCATGGCGATAAATGAGGCACAGGACAGACATGTCATTGTAGAAATGATTGGGAGAGTTGTTATAGTTAGCTACAGGATGCTCAAGAATGTAGTTGTTCATTGAAGTAGTCACCGCAATCTATGTTTGGTCTCATTGTTGTAGAGGAGGCCAATGTGATTCATTGCATTGATTTACTTAACTACTAGAGATAACCATTGCTATCATTCCTTACAGATATTCCTGAGACAAATAAGATACAATTTCACAATGTGTTTAGTATGTGTGTGTGTGTCTGTCTGTCTGTCTGTCTGTCTGACGTTCATGCATCTGTGCATGCATGTGCATAATGTCACTGAATGTCTTCCTCCTGCACAACTTCTCTCTCTTCTCTGAGTAATGGAGTGTTGCCTGTCAATACCTTGTGGATGGCTTGCAAACACTTCTATGGTTCCTTTTGGCTCTTCTTATTTGTTTCTGTTTCGTGCAGTTACATTTATTTACTTACAACATGGTACAAGGCAATTGAATCCCATGCTACCCAATTACACCATTTAACCTACAAATTTGCTACATTTTTAGTGGATGGGAGGAAACGGGAGCACCCAAGGAAAACCCGTGCAAGTCACAAGGAGAACAGATAAGCTCCTTAAAGGCAGCACTGAAGTTCAAGCCTGACTCTGATGCTATCATTGTGCTAGCCACTAGGCCAGTTGTTCTCAAACTTTCTCTTTCCACTCACACACCACTTCAACTATTCTCTATGCCACCGGTGCTCTGTAAGGGATTGCTTAAGGTGGTATGAGGGTGGGAAGAAAAAGTTTGAACATCACTGTTTTAATGTTACCTAATTGACTCGTTATGTGCACGGTTTCAATCCTCCAAAGGAAATGGGCCAATGACAATTTTTCTCAGGCAAAATATTTCAGTAACAATTGGATCTAGAGCAGTGATTCTCAACCTTCCCTTGAGTGGAAAGAAAAAGGTTGAGAACCACTGCATTATGCTAACCGTACCACCCTTGAATCTTTGCCGTCTGTATGAAAGAAATTTTAAAGCCATGGGAGTATGCTAGGTTCAAATTTATCAGTAAGTTTTGGACTCTCCTGGACAGCAGCATCAATGATACCAATTGCCATCAAAGTATTGACTTCCTTTACTGAAGAAATTTTTGTGGCCCATTCTACTGACTTATACTCATCACCCAAATAACTCCTTCCTCCAGCACAATGACGTATTTTCAGGCAGTATCCACTGGAGGTGCATTGCAGGCTATTTGGAAAGCATTTCAGCACAGTTGGTGCTGAGCATAAATTGCAGCTGCTCGAGAGTTTGCAAGCTGTTGGTGGCATTTTGCTTCCTTCAACTGTTCCTCTTGCTTTCAAGCTGCTGACCTCTTCAGTTTGCAGATTGGAATCTATGTTTTCAGATGTTGTGGGTTGAGAGAATCATAAAGCAAATACCAATTTCCTGATCAAATGTTCATGTAGTGTCAGGATTAATATACAATACGATCTTACTGAAAGGCATCAGAACGGTGCAGGAAAATCTGCACAAAAGATGCCCCATGAGATGCGTCATGGATATTCACAAAGCTTGGTGGAAATGGTGGGTAAGCATGGCACCAGGATTTAAACATTAATGCGCACAAGTAACGGCTTCTGCAGCTGAGCTGGTACAGTGAGGGCTCTTTTCATGAGGAGTTTAGATAATGTGTGTGGTGTACACCACCGGCCTACTGCAGGGGGCAACCTCTGTACCTGCAGGAGTGTAAGGGGACAGGACAACACCTGGCCGGCTGCCAATCAGTCGTCCTGAAGGGACCAAGCCCCACCCGGTTGTGTGTCAATCTCCCTCTGGGATATAAGCCTGTGCCAGCTTCCCGAGGCCTCACACTGAGTTGCTGTAGCCACAGCCAGCCTGGCTCTGTGAATGTTTTTGTGGATTAAAGCCTGTTGTTCAGTTTTTACCTTGTGTGTGTCTGATTCTGTCTAACAGCGCACCACTATGTGAGTCATATTTTTGCTCATCAGAAAATTTGCTACCTTAAGAATCTTTTTTTTACAAATACATGTAAAAAAAACCGAGTAGACAATGTATATTGTAACTTTAATGACAATTCTAACCTTCCCCCGATAAAAACTGAAAGCCAGTGGTTAAATTTGCACCTACAGATGTTCCTAGTGAGGCCAAAATCAATGGGAACGCTTCTCTGGTCTCAAACCGTAGGAAGCTAGACCCCACTACTTCTCCCCCATTCCCTTATACTTCAGGCTTGTCCCTCTTTCCTGATTCCAAGATCCCCACAACATCCACATGAGCAACCCTGAAATCCGTGTCCCGCTGGCGTCATGACATGCTTGATGTGGACATCAAAGGTAAATGTTTGATGGCATATAAGATGCCCCCCCTTATTTCATCAGGGAATATTAATAATCTTTTTTAGTGTATTTATGGGTAAGTATTTAATGTTATTGAAATATGTAGCTACTGAATAGCAGAAAAAAAACTTGGACAAAATTTGCAACTAGGACAACAGGAAAAATCTTTTAAATAATAATACTGCTGTAATTTACAAGTGAAAACAAAAGCAGCTTAGCTATAGAAGAAAACACTTTATAAGAATACCACCACTGTAAGTCTCTGCACTGGTCCCACTGCCCCACTCTATCCCACGGCTTGCTGTCAGTCTGCAGGCTGGTCCTACTGCACCGCTCCCTACCAGGGTGGAGTGGGATGGTGGGATCAGTGTGGGGACTGGTGATGGACTGTCGGGGGTGGGGGGAATGGTGCAATGTGATCAGTTTGGGGACTGGTGGCTGGCTGTTGGGGTGGGGGAGCGGAGTGGAAGGATCAGTGTGGGGACTGATGGTGGACTGTCGGGGGGTGGGGTGAGTGGAGCAATGGGATCAGTGTGTGGTCTGGTGGCGGGCTGTTGGAGGGGAGTGGGGTGGTGAGATTAGTGTGGGACTGACAGCGGGCTGCCGGGAGAGAGTGGGCCAGCAGAACCAGTGCAGGCACCGATAGCGGGCCACCAGGAGAATCTCCTGACAGACTGCCACCAGCCCCCAATGATAGATGGCAGTGATGCTAGTGAGCCACACAGCAACGATGATCACTGACGGCATTTCTCATCATTATAACTTCGCACATAAGACCTGGGGGATATTTTTGAGCTTTGGTGGGGGGGGGGGGGCGGAAGTAGGTCTTATATGCCATCAAATGCGATAATAAAAGAACACAGAATGTAAAACAATACAGCACAGGAACATGCTCTTCAACCCATCAGGTCTGCATCCAACATGATGCAAAAATTGAACAAAAACTCCGCTTCTTGCACCTCTAATGCACATATTCATGTGACTATCTACGGCTTATGATAAATTTCTTGCTGATGTTACTTTGAAGAAGGGAAATAAGGGCAATGGTTTGGTTGCATTAAGTATTTCATTTATTTCTGTGAATGATACAGGTGTTACCTGTATGGCTGCAGAGATAACAAAATGATTTCAAAACCCAATCTCATGGTGGTTATTGAATACAGCTAACTGTCTTAGCAATCACTCTGTATTTCAATAATAGCGGGCGACGATAATGCCAGTGAGGAACCTATTCTACAGAAATCAGTGCTTAGGAGAGGTTGTTTTGAACCATATCAGTAATTATTTTGGCAAGACATGATCTTCATTGTTAACGCTGTTCAACAGTATGGTATAATTTCAAACCAAATATTTTCTTAACATTTCCTGTATAATAATTCTTTCATTTCAAAGAGGGACCTAATCCTGTAAATCATTTTGAGAAAATTAAATCTGCTGTGAAAGTAGAAGTATTATTAAGTGTGTTCTTTGTTCTTAAAAAGCTCTCTGTTTGCAATCTGTTGTAATAACTAATTAGTATTTCATAATCAGGATTTTATTAACCATTGAAGGATTCACAAATGTAGTTTAAGCTAAAGACTCCCCATATTAGTCAACAATGCAACTATTAAAGATGGCATCGTAAGCATTTATTTACATCATCTTTTTCTCATCTCATGTTCAACTTGAAGTGGCCTTATGCTGTGTAAGCCCTTTTATAGAGAAAAAAAAGGCAAGAGTAAAGACAGAGATTCTCCATCATTACATCACTGCACTTACCTCCAGAAACAGTCCGAAGGAGGATGGACTGCTCGAATACACTCTAGCTTCCATCTGCCTGGTGGGGGAGACATTTAAAGGTGGAGTGTAGACACTCCACCATAAAATGAATGCCGCTGAAAGCGACTGCAAAGGGGAGGGCTGATGATGTCATGAATAACGTCGCCAGCCCGCGACACAAGCGTGAGGTTTAAAGTGAAAGCACACAATGCTGGACCCATCTGTGAACTTGGCGCTTTCACTTCCTGGCACATATGTTTGACGTCACAGTGGCCGGCGGCGCTTCTGCACCGCTCGCTCTGCCTCCCTCAGCTCTGGGAGCCAGCTCTCGAACCTGCTTTCTATAAAGGCAACGTGGGATCCACATTATAGGTCATCACCATAAAAGATAAATTCATCTCTTTTTTTTCACTTGAGCCGGCGTTAATGTGGGTTTTAGCATAAAAAGAGTTGCTGAAAATCTCAAATTAAACGGGAAAATGCTGGATGTACTCAGCAAGTCAAACACCACCTGGAGAGAGGGAAACATTACAGATTGACAACCTTTCATCCAAATCATTAAGCTTATTTTAGATGGGAACAGTGTAGAGAACAAGGGGAATGCCTGTAACAGGATAGGAACCAAGAGAGTGAATGATACTAAAGTTGCTGCTGCCATTTGTGAGAGGTTATTGAGGAATCTTCATTTATGACTTCCATTTATACCTCCTCCAGACAGCCAAGGAGATGAGTGAGGGCAGAGGAGAAACACTGCAGTCACTGGAAATTTGAAACAAAAAAAAAGGTTGGAAATACTTAGGTCAAGCGGCATCTGTGGAGAGAATAAAACTGAGTTAATGTTAAAAATTGATGATCTTTCTATGACTAAAGCAGAGCGTAACTATTTTCCTAATTGTCTCTCCCTCCTGCATAATTATTCCCAATAAAGTTACATTTGGGTGGCACAGACTTGGAGCCGGAAGGGTCTGTAATCGTGCTGTATCTCTAAATTTAAAAAAACGTTAAAAGTAAGAGTTATAAATAGCAGGGTGGAAAATGACATGGCTCCTTGCATTCAATGTGTTTGAAAGTTGGAGAATTATAAAAGTAATTAACCCAGTTGATACATCCTCTAAATAATGCTCATCAGGTATCCAATCATTTGGTGTATGCTGGAATATTGAGCTCTAATTTAGCAGCTCTGGGCTAATGCCAATGCTATACTGACTTCCACATGCTTTGGCAATAGTATAAGCCACAAGACTGATGCACCATCAATAACTCCAAAGATTGGAAGTTATGTAAAACTAATAGGCTTTTATTCACAATAGAATGGAGGTACGTCCATGCTGGTCGACTGTCCTGAACTAGGGAGGGGGCTGTGGGACAATCACCTTTATTCAAGAGTCTGTGGGAGGAGCCACAGATACAGTCAGCCAATGGGCATGTCCAGACAGTTAAATGCACAAAGGTCTTTGGCAGCGAGACAACTCGGAGAACTCAGAGAACTTGATCTGCAGATGTTGATGAGATGAATTTTAAAGAACAACTTCATCCTAGCAGTGTTAGTATAGAGGATAATGCGATGCCATTTCAGCACCGGTGACTCGGGTTCGAATCCAGTGCTGTTTGTAAGGAGTTTGTATGTTCTCCACATAACTTACATGGGTTTTCTTCTTTCCTTCCTCCCTTCAAAATGTATAGGATTGTAGGTTAATTAATTGGGTCTAATTAGGCAGCATGAGTTTCAATGTCTGGTTCTACCATTTTGTAAATAAAATTTAGTGCAGGGGAAATGGCATGCAAAAGGTCCAGAGTCCAGATGATTTTGGACTTCAGGAGGGCAAGGAATGACTATCCCTCACTATACATCAACAATTCTGTAGAGGAGAAATTGTGGAGCGCCAAGTTCCTTGGAGTTCACTTAATTAGTGACCTATCATGGACATACATCTCCCCACTTGACAGGAAAGCGCAACAGCAACTGCACTTCTAGAAAAGACTTAAGCAAGCAAGGCTACAGGAGCTCTATCGAGAGCATCCTGGCCAACTCCATCACAGTGTGGTACAGTTGCTGCAGAGAAATGGATCGGTGGTCAATCCACAGGACTGTTAGAGTGGCAGAGGGGATCACTGGATTCCACCTCAACACCCGCCCCCCCATCGATGTGATCTACTGGGATCGTTGTTTGAAAAGGGTGCATAAAATCATTGAGTACTCTTTCCACCCTGCATACAGCATCTTTCAGTTGCTCCCATGGGGAAAGAGATATAGGAGAATCAGATTCAACACCAGCAGGCTGAGAAATGCTTCTTCCCACAGGCAGTGAGAATGCTGAACGACCAAAGAAACTGCTCACACTAACCATCCAAGACTCTCATATTCATGAATCAATATTTAATTATTTGTATATATGAATATATATGTATCCCTACATATGCATCATTTGTCTCTATGTGCGTTATATCTGGTTGTGTGTCTGCATGTTTTGCACCAAAGACCAGAGAACGCTGTTTCGTCAGGTTGCGCAGTCAGATGACAATAAACTTGATTTGACTTGAGAGGTAGTGGCATTGATGCCCACATTCCCCATTGTAGGGCAACATGGTTAGCTTAATGGTTAGCGCAAAGCTATTTCTGCACCAGCAATCTGGGTCCGAATCTGGTGCTGTCTGTAAGGAGTTTGTATGTTCTACCCATGTCTCTGTGGGCTTTCACCACCCTTCAAAATGTACTATGGTCGAAGGTTAATTGGGGTATTTGGGGAGCTCATGAGCGGAAGAGTCTGTTACCATGCTGCATGTCCAAATTAACAATAATTTGTAACTGGGACCAATACAGCCCTAAATCCAAACTTGGAAAGAAGCTAATTTTTTGATATTGCATTCTTCCACCTGAATAACCCTAATTCCATTTTAATAGCAAATCGAATCTTCAGAAGTAAGACTTGTGATAGCATATTGTGAACTTCTGAACATGTGCATCAGGTTAGTTTCAGAGAATTGAAGCGAAAGAGTACCGATAACTTGTTATGTAGCTAGAAGTTTATTGTCCAGTAGCAGTCCAGTACTATGATCAAATTAGTGCCCTTTCACATGGACACTGCACTTAATATCCTTTCAGGTAATGTAAGAGTTTCAATATATGTTGTAATAAAATAGTCTGACTATAATTGCTCGAAGAGACAAAATGGGTCTGAATCTACAAGTTATCTTTCCTTAGATCTTAAAAGGGAAATGGGGAGCTGCAGCTCTGTGACACAGGAGTTGAGGAGAAAGATACGTGATGAGTTGGGACAGTGCATTTGTCGTTGGAGACCATCAAAGAGAAATACTTAGTCACAGTTTAGATTGGAACCCTTCACATGCCTGATAAAACAATAGCGACAAGGCCACTTCCAAAGTGTATCTGAATGTTGCAGAACAGAACCAAAAATCAAATGGAAATTTGTAACTAGCCGAGAAAGATTAGTTCATTCGATGTCCTGATATTGAAAATATATGCAAGTTGTGAGGACATTATAATAAATATTTAAAATATGAGCAAAGAAAATTACTTAATAAATAAGTGCGGACTCTCGCAACATAATATCAATTTCAAAGAATACAGTGCATCCTAAATAGTCTGACCCCAAAACATCACTAGAGAACACTCTAATCACAGGAGATGCACTCTGTTAATCCCACCCCTCTTCAGCTGCGCTGGACCATTGTAATGAATATGAAAATTAAATCCTTTTTAGCTTTGAGACCAAGAATATTTTCATCTTTGCCCTAAAGGGAAAACTTCATACAGTTGCAGGATTACAAGGTGAACCCATAGGTCACAGGGAGACCTTTCCTTTTCTCATCAAAGAATTCAATTTCAGAGCCCAAGTCTTTTAAAATAATACATTCTTGCAACTCATGAACGGCTTTCATTCATATCTGGTATGGAAAAAAAAAATAAGCTTGCAGAAGACGTAAAGAGGATCAGAGGTGGGGATGGAATATTATTATAATCTGCCACACTCACACATCAGCCTTTTACTGAGTAATCACAGCTAAATTGAGGATTTACATATTTAAGAGGGAGAGAGAACCTCTATATGAAAATTTTAATTCAAAGATCAGTTTCCAGGACTTTAACTCTTGCAATCCTGTGCATCTCAAATTCTTTTCCCTTCTGTTCCAAGGTGAAGTTAAATTTTTCTTGTGTATTTTTCTTACCATATGTACATGTATAAAGTCGATACTGTGTAAAAGTCGACCACACTATATTTGGCCCAAAATTCTGGTATTTTCTAGAATCGTATGTAAAAGCTGATCCCCCAATTTTGCACCTGGCCGCCCACCCATCTGAGCTCCAGATACCCCAGCCATCTGCCCATCAGAGCTCCTAAATGGCTGTGATACTTCACTCTTCTCTCACCCAGGCCCTAGCTGCCCATCCATCCAAGCTTCTGACGCCCCAAATGCCGTCTCTCGCTCAGACCCTGACTGCCTGCCCATCTGAACTTCCGCCACCCCGAGAGCAGACTGTCACTCAGGCCCTGGCCACCCACCCATCCGAGCTCCTGACGCCCTAACTGCACATTCTCACCTGTGCCCCAGCTGCCCGCCCACGGGCAGGCTCCTGATGTCCTGATCATCATCTCTCACCCAGGACCCACCCCCTCTTCATCCAAGCTCCCGATGCCCCGGCCGCCTGTCCATCCGAGCACCCAACCCCCCAAACAACGCAGGTACTTATCTCAGTCAAAAGTACTATGCATGTAATTGTCAACCCCCTAGATTTTACCATAAAATTGGTCTATAAAATTTGACTATTAAATGCACATATACAGTTATTGCTTTAACCATTTAACCTTGCATTGTTTTCAATGATTGCAAGTATGTTCCTGTCAGGGAGAATATCCTTAAAGTTTGAATCAGCTTGCCAATTTAGAATCAAATGATCAGTAGGCTCAGTTCCTTCTGTGTGGGTACATCAGCATGTAGATTGCTGTTGTTAAAGATACAAAGAGATAAACAGACAAGAGCTGAAATGCAATGCTAATGCAACAGTTGGTCAAAGGACCAGCTAGCACATCATTAAAGGTGAACATTAAATCCATGACTATGAAAGTCCAGGTATGACATACAGAAGGATATCTCAACAGCAAAGAGGCAATTCCAAGCGAAGTTAGAAACAGAATCAGATTCTCGTCAGCTATAGCAGGGCTTCAGGCCATTAAATCTTACAAGTTGAAGCCAAGCATTATAAATGGCTGTGATACTTCACTCTTCGATGAGCTGAACACCTTTTATGCTCAATTTGAAAAGGAAATGCCACTCTGCCCATAAGAATCCCTGCAGAAGCTGGCAGTCCTGTGATATCTGTCTCTGAGGCCAACATCACAACATCTTTCAAGAGGGTAAACCCTCAGAAGGCATTAGTCCCTGATGGTGTACTAGCTGGAATGTTCACAAACATTTTCAATTCCTCACTGCTACAGTCAGAGTTTCCCACCTGCTTCAATAGGGCGTCAATCATCCCCGTGTCCAAGAAGAGTAGAGTGAGCTGCCTCAATGACTATCACATCTACTGCAATGAAATGCTTTGTGAGTTTGGCCATATTCAGAATTAATTCGTACCTAAGAAAAGATCTGGACCCATGCCAATTTGCCTACCATTACAATAGTTCCAATCTCAGTAGGTTTTCACTCAGGTTAACAAGAATATTACATCAGGCTGCTTTTCAACAGCATCATTCCCTCAGTATTGTTCAGCAAGCTTCAAAACATGGGCCTCTGCACCTCCCTCTGAAAATGGATGCTTCACTTCCTCATCAGAAGACCACAATCAGTACAGTTTGATTTTAAAAATTCTCCTCCTCGCTAACAATCAACACAGATGCACCTCAAGGATCTGTGCTTAGCCCACTGCTCTACGGCCAGGACTGTGTGGCCAGGCACAATTCAAATGCCATCTACATATTTGCTGATGTCACCACTGTTGTCAGAAAAACCACAGGTGGCAAGGAGGAAGTGTACAGGGGTGAGATAGATCAGCTAGTTGAGTGGTATCACAACAACAACCTTGCACTCAACATGAGCACAACGTGGAAACTAATTGTGGACTTCAGGAAGGGGAAACCAGGAACACAAACCAGTCCTCATCAAATGGTCAGCAGTGGAGAGGGTAAAGAACTTCAAATTCCTGGGTATCAACATCTCTGAAAGACTATCCTGGGGCCAGGATCACCAGCAGCTATATTTCGTTTGGAGTTTGAGGTGTTTTGGAATGTCACCAAAGACTTGCTAGTTTCTACAGGCACTCTATACCGTAGGTTGCGTCACTGTCTGGTATAGAGGGGTCAATGCACAGGACAGGAAAAGGCTATAGAGGGTTGTCAACTCAGCCAGAAACGTCTTAGGCATTAGTCTTCATTATGGACATCTTTAAGAGGAAATGTCTCAAGAAATCTGCTGCTCTCATCAAGGACCCTCACCACCCAGGCCATGCCATTTTCTCAGTGCTACCATCAGGAAGAAGATACAGGAGCCTGAAGACGCACACCCAACATTACAAAAACTGTTTATTCCCCTCTGCCATCAGAGTTCTAAACGAGCAATGAACCTATAGACACCACCTCACTGTTCTCTCTTTTTTGGACTAAATATTTATTTTTAAATATTATATCTTCAGAACTGTAATTTATAGCAGTTTTGCACCGATACTGCTGTTGCAAAACAATAAATTTTGTGATACTTTCATAACAATAAACCTGATTCTGAGATTCTTGTGGTCACGGACTCACCAGAATGGTATAAAGTAAGAATGTCTTTAATGCCATCTTTGTTGCACTATTGATAACGTGATTTCTATTGTGTGCATTTTTATTGTTCTACTATCCTTATACAATGTTTACATTGGTTCCCATGGTAACCCTAGGAATGGCATCATGTATGCATATTCCTTGAAAGCTTCATTAAGTCAGTACCAATAAGAACAAACCAAGAGCCAGTCTGTCTATTGTTCGGAATATTAAAATCAGAAGACATTAAGCCTTCATTTATGCATCTTTAGCATAGCCAGTTTTATAAAATGGAGTTCTGCAACCTCTACTTTCTTAACAGTATGAATTTTTGAGTTATGATTCAAAAGAGTTTCAAACTTTATGGGAAAGTATTAGAAAAGCTAGTCTGCGTAAGGATAACATAACTGCAAAATACTGGGAACAGTGGCAGATGATGCTGTTGTTAATAAAACAGGGGCATAAAGTTACTGTTCAAAGTTCAGTGTTCCTTTATTTACTCTGTGGTGAGGTCTTGGAGTTGTAGGTGATTCATTTACCTTTTCAATTATTCTATTCTATTTGTGATCATATCATTGCTTTCTCCGGTGTGCTACCCTAGAAAATGGAAAGCAAGATTGAAGGAAACACAAACATAGAGAATCCCAAAAGTAAATGGGGGGGGGGGGGTGCAGGGGGAAGAGAGATTCATTCCCAGTCTCATGTAGTACCTACCCATTATTTTACTTTTGCAAAATTCAATTCTGTGCACCTCAATTTCAGAAGTGCTGAACAATCTACCTTTGTTGATCTGGTGCTTATCTAATATTTGTGAGTAGAGTCAACTTATTCATCACAGGGGTGGCCAACCTTTTAATTTTTAATTTAGACATACAGCACGGTCACAGGCCATTTCAGCTCACGAGCCTTTGCTGCTCCATTAACCTAAACCCCTGGTACATACTCGTGGGTCTGTAACCGTGCTGTATGCCTAAACTAAAAGGTTGGCCACCCCTGATTCTAAGGGCTTCAATGTATTTCTTTTATTTTGGGTCTGCTGAAATCTGAATAGAACCTTGTAACATAGAAGAGCGACTCCATCATTTTAGTTAAGCTGTATTTCAAAGCATATTACACTGTAGATGAAAACTGTGGTGTGTTCCTAATCATAAATGAGAGATTATCAGTACATAAACTTTCTCTACCACCTTCCTCTCTCACACGATTTCCCTCTCTATCATCTTTGTCTGCTTACTGGGTAATTTTTCATGTGTGCCAGGTTGATTTCAAAAGCTGATCCATGTCGTAGTGTTTACAGTGACGAGGTTTAACAGATCACCATCCAACCATTTCCCAAGATATACACTTCCAGAATGGTTACTGGATCGATATCAGGATCAGGAATCTGGATGGGTTTTTCCTGGCTTAAACTGCTGCCCTGCAATCTTTCTTGTACCCTTGACATTATCAGAAAAGGAGGCCATTGTAACATGAGCCACTCACTGACTGAACCTGGCAACCTGGAGCTCTGCAATGGCACTGCCCATTGATAAATGAAAGCTGGTACTGAGCCAGCCAAACAATTACTGGAGCAAGTTTGCCCACAACAGCAAGTGATTGCAGAGTAATAATTTTGAGTGGAAAGCTTTGAGTTTATTTTTGCAATTGAAAATGACGAAATAGGTTTGCTCTTTTAGCATTAAGTTTCTTAATATCCAGCTACATGGCACTGCTCATATTTCCTTGTAACCCACACCTTTTCTTTCCTTCCAATGGTTGGTTGTTGTTTTGTTTCTGCTGCCATTTACCATTTCAATGGTGCTGTGTGCATTCTCCTAATATCCTTTTCCTTCTCCAGCCTTTCCATATCTTAGGAATGCATGCACAAGCCCAGGGTTTCTACACATTCTGACTGCTGTGCCCTCCACACTCAACATTCTGAGAGATGGAGAGATGCCACAAGCATTTTGACCACTGCCATGAAATCTTAGGATTGTTAATTTCTACTCTCCATGTTCCAAAACCTCTCTTCATACTTTCCTCAGCAGCCAAGACTGCCGCTCCACCTGCAACATTTTAAAGTCATTTTTGTGGTGTGGTTGTGAGAGCACAGAAAGCCTGTGCCTGTGGGCCCAGACTCTGAGAAATGGGTTCTTTATAATGTCAAAATATCTATTACTTTCCCCTCGTCTTCCCCTTCCCTCATCTTCCCCTTCCCTCACCTTTCCCTCCCCTCATCTTCACTGCTGCCATCCACAGTTTATTCCATGTTTGACCCCTCCACCCATGTGTTATTGGTAAGTGCAGGGTCAACAGCAGTGACATTATGCTAACTGAGCAAATAGTTAATAGCATGACGCACACAGAGCATGAATTTTACATAAAGCGCAAGGTTACAGAAGATTTACTAGTAAGTATTATATTTTAGATCAGAAAGATGAGCTCCAGAAGAGAACACATTTGAGTGGAATCACTGGGAACAAATTTTGCCTTGATGAAATGTATATAACCCCATAGTTAAAGGTCGTTAGTTCAGTTTCATGGGAATTACCAAATCTGTTCAGGAAACCTTCATTATGATATTAAACAAGAATTAATAAGTGAAAGTGACTTATAGGTGATAATCATGAGAATTAATCAAACAAGCTTCTGTCATCCCAGTGAAATATGTTCACTGGGTTCCCATAAATCTCTCTCAAGTTAGAATTTCTTAAAATTATTGTTTTTCTTGAAAGATTTAACCAGATGGGAGCTATTTTTTTTAAAATTAAAGCTTTTCAGAAACTTGGAATAAATTATTTTTATGACATAGCATGGTTCTTTTGATACATTGGAATCTAAATTTCACTTTGCTATGCTTGCTTCTCAGCCAAGAAGCAGGCACAACAAATGACAAATTTAGCAATGTTTAAGCCTGGAATTAATTGGTATGTGGCCAATTCAGTGGATAATGCTAAATAAAGGTCCTCCTAGGCTTACGTTAGATGTCCTGATGTCTTCCTGTGAGGATTGAAGCATTCATTTAAATATCGTCAGGATGGTTGCCACTGAAAATGAGTTGTTGACTAAATTTAATGACTGTCTTGTCCTCTTGTCTGCTTTTGCCCTAAATGTAACCTTACGACTGAGGAACCTCTCACGCTGAACTATTAGAATTTTCACACTTGATCTTGATGCCGCTTTCGAGAGAATTTGTGCCAGAATTGGACAACTGGTTAATCTTACTTTGGAAAGGTCGTTAAGATATTTTGATACATTTCTCTGTGCCCACTTTAATGCCATGAAATTGGTATATGTATCATTGAGGTTGATGATTACTAATTTGAGGTTATATTAGAAGACAATATGCTGAATGCCAAGCAAGTCAACTCTATAAAGGATGTGTATTTTAAAAAAAAAATATCCATTCATTCATTTTTGGGGATCTGACCTTTGCTGGCAAGGACTCTTCTGGGAGTGAGAGTGAACATTATGTCAACCTTCTATAGGAGCTCAATCGAGCTTGTCCTGGATGGATGCATCACAGTGTGGTATGGTTGCTGTAGAGAAATGGATCAGAAGTCAATTCACAGGTCCATAAGAGTAACAGAGAGGATCACTGGAGTCTCCCTCCCACTTTCCCCCCCCCCCCCCCCACCCCATTCAACATGATCTACCAGGATCAATGTCTGAAGTGGGCCAGCAAACTCAATGACGACCCCTTCCATCCTGCACACAGCATCTTTTCAGCTGCTCCTGTCGGGGAAGAGATACTGAAGTATCAAAGTCAGCACCACCAGGCTGAGGGACACCTTCTTGCCACGGGCAGTGAGAATACTGAACGGCCAAAGGACCTGCTCACCCTAACCATCTGAGACCATATTCGTGATTCATGAAAAAATATTTATTGATTTGTATAGATGAAATACTTGTTCTGTATATGTATTGTTTGTATGTGAGTTATGTCTGGTTGTATGTCTATGTGTTTTGCACTGAGGACTGGAAAACGCTATTTTATTGGGTTGTACTTATGCAATCAGATGTCAATAAACTTGACTTGACTTGTCTTGACTTGAACTGCCACACTGAACCGCTGCAATTTTTCTGTGAAGGTACTCCCTCAGTGCTGTCGGAGAGGGAGATCCTGGTAACAATGAAAACCTGGCATTTTGGATGGGAACCTGCTGAAGGTTTTCTTTCTATGCACCACCTGCCTTTGTGATGATAGAAGTTTCAACCTGCTGTTGGTGTAGCCTTTTATACACTGCAGCCACAGTGCACTGTTAGTGGAGGAAACAAAGGCAATGGGTTATGGACAGGTTGCCAGTTAGCTGGGCTACTTTAACCATGGTGGTGCTGAGCTTCTTTAATAACATTTAGAGCACGTAACAAGTATTCCATCACCTTCCTGTCTTGTGCCTTGTAGATAATGGAAGGCTTTGAGGTGTCAGGAGTTGAATCACTTGATATATGATACACAATCTCTTATTTGCTCTTGCCACCTTAGCATTTATGTGACTGGTCGAGTCGTATTTCTAATCAATGCTAACCCTAGGGACATGTTACAAAATGTCAATTTAGTGGCTAGGCTCCACCCTGTTGGAGATCATTGCTGGTAGATTTGCAACATGAATCTACCCTGAATGTTGTCCAAGTACTGTTACTTGCAGACGTCAATAGTTTCAATTGCTGACGAGCATTGAATGGAACCTTGACCAATTATCAGAGGACATCCACACTTCTGACCTCATGATGAAAGAAAGGGATTTGCTGAAGATTGTCCCCCAGAGTAATGTTTTACTTCAAGCTCAATCTAGAGTTAATGAAGCTGAACCTAATGCTTGCTCCAGTTATTCTTCATACTTGTGCTAATTTGATCTTTTTTATTTGCTTAGTATGACACATGGCTCTTTTTTGAATATTTTATTTATGTTTTAAGAATATACAGAATATAGAACTCATTTAATATAATAACAATAATATAGTGAATATAAAATACTAGAAAAATATTCATAAGTTCCAAAAAAATGAAAAAAGGAAAGGAGAGTCCCTCTTGTCCCAGCACTACCTCCCCAGATTCAAAAGGAAAGGGGACAAACAGCAGGGAATAGAGGGAGATAAAAAGAAAGAAAATAGAAAAGAAAAAGCAACAGGAGCAAGATTCGACATCTCAGAGTCACATCATTTTAAGTGTTAAATTTCTAATAAGGAGTATACTAGCTTGCAAATATCAAAATAAATGATACAGTCTGGGTATTTAAGTAATCTAAATAAGGTTGCAAAATTTAAAAGAACACACTACAAACTGTAGAACTACTCTGTACCCCACTCTGCAACTGGATCCTTGACGCTCTCATCAGAAGACCACAGTCAGTACGAATTCAAAACAATGTCTACTCCTCACTAATTGTCAACACAAGGCACCTCAAAGATGCATGCGTAGCCCACTGCTCTTTTCATTATATACTCATGACTGAGTGCCTATGGCACCACAGTCATTGGTAGAATCACAAATGGCAATGAAGAAGTGTATAGGAGGGAGACAGATCAGATCGTTGAATGGTATAACAGCAACAACCTTGTGCTCAACGTCAGCAAAACCAAAGAGATGATTGTGGGGATCAGGAGGAAGTCAGGGGAACATGACCCAGTCCTCATTGAGGGCTCAGTAGCGGAGAGGGTCAAGAACTTCAAATTCTTGGGTGTCAGCATCTCCGAGGATCTGTCCTGGAGCTTCCATGTTGATGCAATCACAAAGAAGGCTCGCCAGTGGCTATAATTTGTGAGGTGTCTGAGGTAATTCGGTATGTCACCGAAGAGAATGCAGAGAAGATTTACTCGGATGAAACTAGGGTTACAGGGTCTAAGTTATAGGGAAAGGTTAAATAAGTAGGACTTTATTCTTTGGAGCGTAGGAGGTTGAGAAGGGATTTAATTGAGTTATTTAAAATTATTAGGGTTATCGATAGAGTGGACGTGGAGAGGCTTTTTCCTTTAAGAAAGGGGGAGATACAAATGAGAGGACATCAGCTGAGGGTCAGGGGGCAAAAGTTTAGAGTAATCATGAGGAGGGACCCCTTTACTCAGAGAGTGCTGGGTGTGTGGAATGAGCTTCCAGATGAAGAAGTGGAGGCATGCTCGATATTAGCATTTAAGGACAAATTGGATATGTATATGGATGGAAAAGGAATTGAGTGTTGTGGGTTGAGTATAAGTCAGTGGGGTTAGGTGGGAGAAAGTGTTTGACATGGACTAAAAGAGCCAAATTGGCCTGTTTCTATGCTCTAATTGTTATATGGTCATATGGTAAACTTCTACAGGTGTGCCGTGGAGAGCTTTCTGGTTGGTTGCATCACTGCCTGGTATGGAGGATTGTTAATTTGGCCTGTGACATCACAGGCACCAGACTTCACTCCATCAAGTATCCTCGTTGGATACATCAAGTCTCCATGAAGCGGGGTCTTAAAAAAGCACCCCCAGGCCATGCCCTCTTCACTCTGCTACCACCGGGGAAAAGGTACAGGAATCTAAAGATGAGCACTCAGTGGCACAAGGACAGTTTCTTCCCCACTGCCATCAGATTCCTGAATAATCAATGAACCCAAAGACACTTTACTTTTTGTTCACTATTATTGTTATTATTTTTTTAATAATGTTGTGAGATGGTTATTGTAGAGATAGAGTGTTACCACCAGGAGGAGTCAGAGACAAAGTGTGGAGCATCTGGAGAATGCTGTTGCATCTTGGGTGGATTAAAAATGGATGCCTCCACATAAGGTCTGGCATGTGTATGTTCTGTTTCTTAGTGCTGTTTGCTTAGTTAATAAATCTAGTTGTTTTAAAAAGAACCCAAGTTTCTTTATTGTAATAAAAGAAATAATACATGGTACCAGGAGTGGAAGAAACAGTCAAGTTCTGCAGTGCACAGGAGTGAAAGAAAAGAAGAAACACATAGTGAGCATCAGTTGATATCAGCAGTGAAAATATGGAAAGTTTAAAAACTCCTAACACTATAAAATAGACTGGAAATGTCGACCACAAGTGTAGGCTGTTTAAGCAAAGCTCTAGAAATTTTCAACACTTTTATTTTTGCCAAGGCAGAAGTCCAGAGCAAATTCGACAAGCTTATCGAGATGTTTAATGAACACTGTTCACCCAAGTAAAATGAAATCTTCGAGAGGTATGTGTTTGGCTCACCCCCGCAGCTGCAGGGAGAGAGTTTTGATACTTTCTTAACTGTCTTAAAATTAAAAGAAAGAACGTGCAATTTTGGATTGTGGCAAGATTCAATGATTTGTAATCAAATTGTGTTCTGAATTAATGATATAAAGTGAGAGAGATGCTCCTTAGCTGGAGCTGTGAAGATATGCCAGACCAGTGAACTAGCTCTGAAGCACACAAAAACTTTGGTGATAGTGTAAAAGCCATGAAAATGAAGGAATAGTCATAACTACAATGTCTGGACACACACATAAACAAAACATGAGATACAGGAACCAACAAAAAGATGGGAGAAGCACTCAATTGCAAACGATGTGGCACTAAGCATGTGCCAAAGCAATGCCCAGGTTATGGGAAGGTCTGCAACAAGTGCAAAGGGCAGAATTACTGTGCAGAGCAATGTTTTTCCAAACAGAAGTAAGAGTGTATACACTATAGAAGACACTGTACACACATAGAGGAAACTGCTCTCAGTGATACACTTTTCATGGGCATTGTATTGCAGGAAGTGAACAGTGTCAAGCAGGATAAATGGACTGTGTAATTGCATACAAATGGAACAAATATTCTTTTCAAGTTAGACACAGGGGTAATTTGATCTCTGAGCTGGACATCAGGGCAATGAAGATAAAGCCATACATCCATGCAAATCCTATACAGCTGAAAGCCTACAATAGACAGAGCTTCAACGTGAAAGGTACATGTAAACTCAAGGTGAAAGTTAAAGATAAAGAGCACAACCGCAGATTCACCATAGTCCCAGATGAACATTGTCCATTGCTTGGTGACAAAGGATGTGAAAACTTAAACCTAATCAAGAGGGTGTATCACATTAATAGTGACCATGCACAGAACAGCGGCCACTGGATCATTTTCCCAACATCTTCAAGGGGTTTGGAGTTCTACCATTCACCTATAAGATACAATTGAAAGAGGACACGCAGCCAGAAGTGCAAGCCCCAAGGCAAGTTCCTGTGCCACTAAAAGAAAAATATCAAGCAGAAACTCAACCGAATGACGGGTCTAGGGGTCATAAAGAAAGTGGAGCAGCCCACAGAATGGGTGAATTCAATGGTGTGTGTCAAAAAGAAGAAGAGTGATGTGCATATGTTTATGGGCCCAAAAGACTTGAATGCCAATATAAAGAGGGGACATTATCAGATTCCAACCAGGGATGAAATTACAAATGAGGTGGCTGGTGCAAAGTTTTTAACTAAATTGGATGCATCCCATGGCTTCTGGTAAATAAAACTGCATGAAGGTAACACAAAATACTGTATATTTAATACACAATTTGGCCGATACTCCTGTCTGCGAATGCCTTTTGGAATTTCCTCAGCTCTTAGAAGTGTGACAATGGGGCACATCATAGAAGGCATAAATGGGTATGTGTGTACATGGATGACATGATCCTATGGGGATCCACACAAAAACAACACAACAAGGTGTTACACGCATCCTGAAATATGGATTAAAGTTAAACAGAGAAAAATGTCAGTTTGGTGTGAAGGAAATCACCTTTTTGGGAGATAAACTGTCAGAGGCAGGTATGAAGCAAACAAGATCAAGGTGAAAGCAATTTTAGAGATGCCCAGATCCACTGACAAAAACATATTGAAGGTGTTGGGAATTATCAATTTTATTAGGAAATTCATACCAAACCTGTCTTCCAAAACAATGTACCTCAGGAAGTTGTTACAGGACAAATGTGAATTCAAGTGGACGGTCAACCACAAGGAAGAATGGGGACAACTGAAAACCATTCTAACTACAGAACCAGTATTTTTGATGTTCTTTGATGAATCCAGAAAGAAGAAAATATCCACGGACACTTCAAAAGATGGAATAGGTGCCAAACTACTTCAGGCTGCAGGAGAAAATTGGAGGCCAGTGGCATATGCATCAAGGATGTTGACAACATCTGAATGTCCATATGCACAGATCGAGAAAGGTGTCTAGGTCTAGTCTATGGACTCTATAAATTTCACAGTTATGTGTATGGTCTACCAATATTCATGGTAGAGACAGACCACAAGCTATGAATGACAATAATCAAGAAAAAACTCAGTGAAATTTCACCAAAAATCCAAGGGCTGATGATGAAGCTACAATATTATGACTTTGAATTGATGTACACACCAGGGTTGACGAGGCAGAGTGAAGCCCACAATGAGAGTTCCACAGAGACAGATGTGAATCTCCACGTGAATCTGATCACTGAATCTCTTCCCATATCTGATATGAAATCCAAGCAGATCACAGCTGAAACAGAAAAGGAGACTGTTTTACCGAAGGTCATCGAGACTCTGAATGAAAGATGATCTAGAGGTGAATCCCAGCCATTCTACAACATCAGAGCTGAGCTGAGTGTTGTCAATAGGCTTCTACTCAGACAGAGCAGAATTATTATTCCTCAATCACTACAACAAGAGATGCTGAAAAGAGTGCACGAGGGACAGTTTGGAATTAAAAAATGCAAGAGGAGGGCCAGAACTGCTGTTTATTGGCCAGGGATAAATGTTGACATTGACAGGATGGTTTCCAGCTGTGAGACCTGTTTGAAACATCTTGCAAAGCAGACAAAGGAACCCATGATCATAACTGACTCACCAGATGATCCATGGCAGAAAGTTGGGACTGATCTGTTCCACATGGATGGAAAGAATTACTTGCTGGTTATTGATTTTCTATCGAACTATCCAGAGATTGTGCTGCTTCCTAGCATGTCTGCTGCTTGTGTGATCAAATATATGAAATTGATCTTTGCAGAACATGAAATACCTCAGATTGTCTGCAGTGGGAATGGACCATGCTACATCTGTAGAGAATTCCAGAACTTTGCAGAAGAATATGATTTCTGACATGTGACTTCAAGTCTTCTGCATCCACAGTCAAACGGCAAAACAGAGAAAGGAGTTCACATAGTTAAACAGTTGCTCAAGAAAGCACTAGACAGTGGCTCAGATCTGTATCTAACTCTGTTGAGTTACAGAGCTTCGCCACTTGAACATGCATGTCACCCGCTGAGCTTCTGATGGTACCTACACTATGTACCACACTTCCTTATTATGCAGACCCAAGCAAGAACCAAGATGACAAATGGAAACAAAAGCTTCTGCAATGGAGACAAAAGGCAAACTTTAACAAGTCAGCGAGAAACTTAGGGCCACTGGCACAACATGACACAGTGAGACTCAGAGACTCCAACACTTGGGATAAAAAGGCTTCTGTTCTGGGAGAAGTAAACCCAAGATCCTACTCTGTCAGGAGAGTCAAATACTGAGGAGGAATTGGAGGACCCTGCTGAAAATGCCAGAAATACCGCAGGAACATATAAATGCAGAGGATTCATCCTGCACAGAAACACCACCAGATAGTAGTGGACCAGCAGATCTGAGACAGATCCTGTTAAGAGGAGCCACACAAGTTATCGAGGCACCTGACCGATTGAATCTATAAAAGAAAAAGAACTGCACACTCAAATGTTTGTGCTTCTGATGTTCATGTTACATTTGGTTTGAACTTTAAATTGAACTAATACTGTATTAATGTGGCATGTTCAATTAACATCTCAAGGAAAGGGGATGTAGTGATAGAGTGTTAAACATCTGGGGAATGCTGTTGCATCTTGAGTGGATTCAAGATGGATGCCTCCATGAGGTGTGGCATGTGTATGTTCTGTTTCTTATGTTATTTGCTTAGTTAATACATCTAGTTGTTTTAAAAAGAACCCGTTTCTTTATTGTAATAAAAGAAACATCACAGTTATTATATGCATTATGGGGCTGCCACAAAATACCAAATTTCATGACTTGTTCATGGCAATAAATCCTGATTCCTAATTCTATAAGTAATCTTCTCAAGGGGAATACAACTTTGCACTTCCATGTTCCAACGATCAATGTAAAGTAGGGAATCAGATTTCCATGTTACCGCTCTACATTTCCTGGCTATTGACAACAGAATTGTAATAAATTTAGATTTACTTCTGGAGAAGTTAACTTTTATAACTGCCAAATTCCCCAGAAGAAACAATTCCGGGTCTAGAGGAAAGTTCAGCCCCACAATTTTTGTCAACATTTCCCTCCCCCATCCCCAATTCTATCCAAAATGGTCTTAATTTCATGCATAGCCAGGTGGAATGTAAAAAGGTACCAACACCTAAAACACCTATCAGAAAATTCTGGTTTATTTTTATGTATCTTTTGAGGTGTGAGATATAATTGGTTTGGAAAATTATAATGAATCAATCTATATCTAGAATTACTTAAGGTAGTCATACTATCTACACATAGATCTGACCAGTTTGTGGATCCATTACAATGCTCAAATCTAATTCCCATCTCTCCCTCGATCCATGTAAACCAGATCTTGAATCAGAGCATGTATATTAGAGATAAACTTGATTGCATTCCCCTTTCGAATTAGAATTTCCATGTATGAGCACATTGGTAGGTCGATTAATGGTCCCCACTTTTTCCTCAAAATAAATTGCATTAGAGATAACAGAATGTGTTGTAGGTAAATTATATTTATTTTTATGTCCATCAGAAGAATAAATTGCCTGTGTTGATCATAACAATCTTCAATGCACCTTATACCAAGTAGCAAAGATTCTGTTACCCAAACTGTTTTGAGATAGAGGCGTTTTTGAGGATAATCCCTCTTTTAATCCCACAAATTGTTTAATTTTATCCCAAATATAAATTGCATGTTTCAATAAATGGTTATTTGTTTTCCTTTTAATTAATTTAAAATTCCATTTATAAATAAATTCTTCTGGCATCTCCTCTCCTGCCACGTGCCCAGGAAGGAATCGCCTCACATGTGACTTTTTATCGATAGCTTGTTGTCATCTGTTGGGGGAAGGGGAAGAGTATTGGACTTGCCTGATACCAGTTGAAGTCTCCGTTAACGTCCTCGAACTGGGATGATTGACTTCCTATGAAAATTTATTGTCATCCGATGGTACAAGTACAACCTGATTAAAGAGCAAAGACATGCAGACATACGTACATACAGACAAGTAATACATATTCAGGATAAGTATTTCATCTATACAAATAAGTAAATATTGTTTCATGAATATAAGAGTCACGGCTAGTTAGTGTGAGCAGTTCCTTTGGTCATTCAGCAGTCTCACTGCTCGTGGTAAGAAGTTGTTTCTCAGCTTGGTGTACTGGCTCTGATTTTCCTGTATCTCTTTCCCTGTGGGAGCAGCTGAAAAATCCTCAATGATTTTGCTCACCCTCTTCAGACAATGATTCTGGTAGGTCACGTTGATGGGGGTAAGGGGGGGTTGGGAGGGAGACTCCAGTTATCATCTCTGTCATTCTTATGGTCCTATTGATTGACCTCCAATCCATTTCTCTGCAGCAACCATACCACACTATGATGCAGCCGACCAGGATGCTTTCGATAGAACTCTTGTTGAAGGTTGACATAATGGTGGTTGGTGGTCTTGCCCGCTTTAGTCTTCTCAGGAAGTGCAGTTGCAGTTGTGCCTTCCTGACAAGTGAGGAGATTGTTGAGTCTCCACAATACGTCACTGATTAAGTAAATTCCAAGGAACTTAGTGCTATCAACTCTCTCCACTATAGAGTTGTTGATGTATAGTGGAGGGTGGTTGTTCCTGCAGAAAACATTATGTTACTTTGCAATTGATATTATTACTTTTTTTTTCCTTCCCTAGTTCAGCCTCAATAGAACCTGGCAAATTATCAAAGTCCTTTTTTGAAATTTTTCCAAAGTTTCTGAGGTTCTTTCCCCCCCTGCCCTGAGCTGGTCAATTAATTATAAGTCCCTTTTCCTCTTTAAAATATATTTAATGCAAATGTTCATCTTGCTAACTCTCACAAAAGGCAGAAGCTGAACAAGACACCACGTAAAAAGTGCAAGGGAGATAGATGATTCTGAAAAAAATTCCCAGACAAAGGGCCCAGGCCCGAAATGTTGGATACCTGCTGAGTTCTCCAGTAGATTGGTGAATAGAAATCTGGAAAAAAAAATGCCCCTTAATTGCAGTCAAGACTATTCTGGAAATTCATACCTCCTTTCTTTACTTGACACAGTGATAAAGTGACAGGAATGGTTAACTAAATCTTAGGAATCTTCATTTTATCTCAAAGAAAATATAATTTTGTAATGGCGATATGGTCTTACAAAATTAGATTTTCTCTGAAATTCATACCAGTTGCTTGTTCCTATATTTGATCCTTCTGATATTGAAATTATCTAATTCTAATTTCTTCACATAATTTTGCATGAAATGATATATGTGCATGGTCGTTTTAAAATGGGTCAATCAATCCTGTGACAGATGCAGGCATGTTGGCTTCCACAGCTTTCCCATTGGCAGCCAGCCTAGATGTAGCATTTAATTTAATGAAGTTTATAAATGTCTAAATATTTTCATAATTCTTATTAAAATTCAAGTGACAATGAGCCATCATCTCTGCCAACTTCACTGGAAAGTTGCAAGAGAAAATGTGGTCACATTTATTCACTATTTGTTCAAAGGAAATAAATGTTACCAGGAATCATGAAAAAAAGACTAGTGAAGGGATTGAGAATGCTGGAGGTTTAAAGCTTTCTTTTCAGTGAAATGAAAAGGCGATCTTTTACTTCAAGCTAGATTTGGAGTTAACAACGTGTAAGCTAGAGCTCATCCACAAGCGTTTGCTGCAGTTGTCCAGTTAATCTTTGGAGCTCAGACCCAAAGCAAAGTTCATCCTTTTAAATGCTTAGCTTGTCATGGCTCTTTATTGAAGACTTGTGTTGTGGTGTGTGAGGGGCAGGGGAAGAGAAATGGATGCTGCTTCTGTTGGTTAAAGTAATCTAGCATCTCCTTACTGAGCCATGTGTGTGACCGGCTTTGTTCTGAGCACCACTGCAATGGCGACCAGATGAGGTTTTCCTCAGATCCAGTTCAATGGTGGAGCTCAGATGGAGGAGGGAGCTCAGCTTTTCACCTGCTGGCAAGAAAACATGCAGAACCCTGGCAGCAGCAGTGAACAGAAGTGACGGAGCAGGTTAGTTTTGGTGTTGCATCAGATGCTTGGCGACAACACCACAAAAATATTTGGAAGGCCAGCAACACACAAAATGCTGGATGCCACCCACTCTTTCCTTCCTCCAACCACTCACCTCCTTCCCTTCCTTCCTCAGCCCTCTGCCTCTTCCTCCAATCATTTCCTAGCTTCTTTTTTTTTCCTATTTCCCCACCTATATTCATCTATCACCTGCCGAACTGTGTTCCTTCTCCCCACCACCCCAAAATTTTATTTGCACATCTGTGCATTTCTTGCTCTTCCTGATGATGTTTTGGCCCAAGACGTCAAACGTCTGTTACTTTCCACAGATGGTGAATTCCTGAAGCATTTTGTGATTTACTCCAGTTTCCAACATCTGCAGTCTCTCTTGTCAATAAACCAGCTTTGCTTATGCACAGGTTGTGGATGTCACTGGCAATATCAGCATTCATCTTTTGCCCTTTATTATCTCTCAACTGAAAAGGCAGCTAAGGGTCAACTGCATTTGACAGTCAGCGTGGATTTGTTTAGAGTAGGTTCAGATCAAAAAGGTAACGATGAGGGTTGGTGAGAGTGATGCTTTTGTTATAATCTGTGTGGAATTCAGCAAGGCCTTTGACTTAGTTCAGATGAACCACACTGCTCAAAATGGTAAAGGAATCCAGGGAGAGTGATAAGGTGGCAGAAAGCAAAATGCATTGTTCAGTGGGTATCTTGTAACTGAAAGCAATTTTCCAGAAGGGTTCTGCAGGACGCGGTACATGATCCCTTCCTTTCGCTGTGCATTTCAAAAATTTAGCTTTGAACATAGGGAGTAAGTACAATGATGAAGTCTGCAGGAAACCCAAAACTTGTCCATGGTGTTGGCAGGGGGAGATATCGATGGTCTGGTCAGTTGGGCAGAAGTGCAGTGAATGAAATGGCATCCAATGTGAGATTTCATTTTTTAGGAAGATTCCATAAGGCAAAGTATGATATAGTGAAGAATATTGAGAAGTGTAGAATGACAGTTACTTTTCAATGGATTCTTAATGATAACAGGACAAGTAGAAACAATAGTTATACAAATGCTTGGTGGTGGGGGGCAGAGGTTCAAGATTGTGCTCTGTTCTTGTCCCACATTATTGAAAAGATATGTTGTCAGTGAAGATAAAATTTACAAAGATGTTGTCAAGACTGGAACACTTTCACTATGAGATAAGATTGGATCAGGAGGAATAGAAACAAGAGATGTTGGAAAGACTCCACATGTCAGGATGTTGCTGGATGTTCAGCAACTGGAACTCACTGCATGAACAGAAGCAGAAACTCTGCAAATTTACAAAATGACTAGAGGTCTGTTGGAAGAAGCAATGGGGCCAAATCGTGTTCAGCTGGGATGAACTCAACAGTTCAACAGATCATACTGCGTCCTTGAATTTGACTCAAAGAAGCATCAGTGCCTGGACTGATATTGGTTTACAAACTGCTTCAGAGAGCTATGCAGGAGCTCATATGGAAGACTCCAGGGAGCACATTGTTGGAGGGATGGTGGTAGTCATCTTCCTGATTTTCTTTTGCTGCAAGGCCAATGACTTTCCAAATTGAGAGAACCACTGCCTCACAGCTCCAAACACCCAGTGTGGTGGTACACCACTGGCCTACTGCAGGGGGCAACCTCTGTACCTGCAGGAGTGTAAGGGGACAGGACAACACCTGGCCGGTTGCCAATTAGTCGGCCTGAATGGATCAAGCTCCACCCTTTCAGGTGTCAATCACCCTCCGGAATATAAACCTGCCTCCTGAGGCCTCACACTGAGTTGCTGCAGCCACAGCCAGCCTGGCTCTGTGGAAGTCTTTGTGGATTAAAGCCTGTTGTACAGTCTTTACTTTGTGTGTGTCTGATTCTGTCTAACAGCTTACCAAACCTAGCTCATTTCCTATAGAGTCTGGTGAGGGGGAGGGGGGATTTGTACATTCTCCTTGTGATTGTATGGGTTGCCTTCAGTTTTCTGCTATGGCCCAATGACATATGTGTTGATAGGTTAATAGGCTATTCACAAATCCACTGGCGAAACTCAGCAGGTCACGCAGCATCTACTGGAAGTAAAAGAATCAATGTTTGGGGCTGCATACGGATAGTATGCTACCCACTGAGTTTCTCTAGCACATTTGTGCACTGCAGTAGACCTCAGCATCTGCAGATTGTCTTGTTTCCCTCTGATCTTCTGACCTGGGGATATTTAAAAAAAACACTTGGATTCATCTGACTTGGAATGGTAGGTCTGTAAATTAAAAGAAATTGAGTAGACTAAGCCTCTGTTCTCTCGTGTTTAGAAGAATGTGAGGTCATCTCATTGAAACATTAAAAACATCTGGGAAGTTTTCCCTGGCTGAGGACTCTAAAACCAAAGTTGACAGGCTCAAAGTAAAGTGTTGTGCCATTTTGGATTGAAATAGAGAGAGGGTTCTTTGATTGGAGGGTGGTGAATCTTTGGAATTCCCACCCAGAATATCTACAGGTTCAAAACAGAGATCCATGAAAGTTTAGATAAAAGGGAAATTGAGGGATATGAGTATCTGGCAAAAAAAAAAGACGTTATGGATGAGCAGCCAAGAATGAGGCACAAAGAGCTGAGTCTGCTTCTCACATTCTTTCACACAGACACTTTGCCCAAAGGCTGGTTGAACATGGAAGCACAAGCTCTTCATGCTGTTTTCTTTTTGCCGAAGTTTTGACTAAATATAATGCTGGATTACCATTCAGGGGTTTTGATGAACCGTGCTTTCAACAGTGCAACTCAAAGAGTTGGACAGGCTAGACTCAGATAGGTGCTGGTAGCTTTATCCACCATCATTCTTTAGATGGTACCAGCTGAGGGGAAATGTCTTCCTAAATTACAAGACCATAGGGAGGGAGACAGGTGCAATGCACTGCCAGCTTCCAACAAGGAAACCTGCAGCCAAATAAAGTGCCACCTGTAGCTTCCCATCTGCTGCAGTACTGATGCAGTATTGAAGACAGTGTTAAGGTGGCCAATAGCTCTAACCTGTTCACAAACACCTTCTGAAGTATGACCACCACCACTGTTGCACCACTGAGACAGGCACTTTAGTGTTAGACTGCTGTTACTTGACTAGAAATCATGCCTGAACAATGGGTTTCTTTTCTTTCATCTTTGCCTGTCTTTTCTCCTGCAGCCCCAGCAAAGGCTGCCAGTGCATTGAGATACCTTGTGAGTTTTTCTAAAGCCTATAGAAATTTGCAACCCTTTATTCTATAATTTCCTTTAATTATCCATATCCCTTTAGAATGCAGCTGCTAGCAATTTTCTGCCCTTGCCATGACTGTGCTCCTTCACCCATCCAAATCTGCACATGGAGCCATGCATAATTTCGCATCGTTATTGATCCATTTAACGGAGTTCTTTTAGCACATTGTCATTCTGACAAGATTTCTCCCAGCTCTTAAATGCAGCAGATAAACATCAGCCTCATGTGTTCCATGGAGATTTCACCATCTTTTAGTCTACTTATCTGGAAAGGTCCCTTCTGAAGAAAGGAGTTAATTCACAACATGGAAGTCTTTGTCACCGTGTTGCCACTTGTGAATGCATCAGGAGTAATCTGTTTTTACAGTGAGAAGTAACGCCAAGTGCAGCAGATTCCATTCAATTACCATTCATGTTGATAAGAAACCATGAGGCTTGTGACCAGAGTGATTTTTGGGCAGCTGTTTTACTGCACGGTGACTCGAGCCATGCTAACATGAAATTCGCAGCAGGAGAGGCAACCTTCTATGCCAATTTGACTCCAGATGGAATACTCCTGCAGGGCTTGTAATCTGGCTCAACCTCTGGATTGAATATCTACAATGTGCTGAGATTTTGCTTCTTCCATTTCTGCCCTCCTAATAGAGACTAAGCTGGAAAGCAGACTTCAGCTAATTTTCCCTCACTTTACAATGGAATCCTGGTCTGATGTTGTCTATCTAGATGTTGCAAAATATTGAGCAGATACTAACTAATGTATTTAACCCATTTAAAATTAAATATTGGCCTAGAATTTCTCAACAGAATTCCTGCATGGTTGGCGTAGCGGTTAGTGCAATGTTTTTACCACACCAGCGATTTGGACCTGGGTTCAAATCCCACGGTGTCTGTAAGGAGTTTGTACATTCTCCCCATATCTGCGTGGGTTTTCTCCCACCTTTCAAAATGTACCAAGGTGTGGGTTAGTTAATTGGTTGTAAATTGAGTGGCAAGGACTCATGGGCTGAAATGGCCTGTTACTGTGCTGTATATCTAAATTTAAATGTAGAAAAAGTCAAAGTAAATCAGTGAACATCATTAAAACTATTGGAGACTGATCCACAAGAAAAGGCATTTACTTCAAACAAATATAAAACAATACTTGCAATAGAAACAATTAAAAACATTTTAACTCTTTCTTTTAATTAAACCCAATTAAGAGTAAGGATGTTAGATATGAACCATTTGCTATCTCCCTACTAGACATTCAGGTTTAACATCGTGGTGTGTAATGTAATGTAAAGTCTACTCTGTGCCACAACACTCTATGAAGAGTGCAGAAGTGAAAGAAATGGAATGAATTCTGGATCGAAAACGCAGGCATCTGCACGTTTTTTCTATGAATAACCAGTAGATGGCAGTGCCATCCCACAAATCGTACAATTAGTTAACCTGTCTTCTTCTTTGGCTTGGCTTCGCGGACGAAGATTTATGGAGGGGGTAAAAAGTCCACGTCAGCTGCAGGCTCGTTTGTGGCTGACAAGTCCGATGCGGGACAGGCAGACACGATTGCAGCGGTTGCAAGGGAAAATTGGTTGGTTGGGGTTGGGTGTTGGGTTTTTCCTCCTTTGCCTTTTGTCAGTGAGGTGGGCTCTGCGGTCTTGTTCAAAGGAGGTTGCTGCCCGCCAAACTGTGAGGCACCAAGATGCACGGTTTGAGGCGTTATCAGCCCACTGGCGGTGGTCAATGTGGCAGGCACCAAGAGATTTCTTTAGGCAGTCCTTGTACCTTTTCTTTGGTGCACCTCTGTCACGGTGGCCAGTGGAGAGCTCGCCATATAACACGATCTTGGGAAGGCGATGGTCCTCCATTCTGGAGACGTGACCCATCCAGCGCAGCTGGATCTTCAACAGCGTGGACTCGATGCTGTCGACCTCTGCCATCTCGAGTACTTCGACGTTAGGGGTGTAAGCGCTCCAATGGATGTTGAGGATGGAGCGGAGACAACGCTGGTGGAAGCGTTCTAGGAGCCGTAGGTGGTGCCGGTAGAGGACCCATGATTCGGAGCCGAACAGGAGTGTGGGTATGACAACGGCTCTGTATACGCTTATCTTTGTGAGGTTTTTCAGTTGGTTGTTTTTCCAGACTCTTTTGTGTAGTCTTCCAAACCTGTAGTTTTGCGGAAACTGCCAAAATGTTTGGCCTGGAAGTCGGCCTGAAGAAAACTGAGGTCCTCCAACAGCCAGCTCCCCATCATGACTACCAGCCCCCCCACATCTCCATCGGGCACACAAAACTCAAAATGGTCAACCAGTTTACCTATCTTGGCTGCACCATTTCATCGGATGCAAGGATCGACAACGAGATAGACAACAGACTTGCCAAGGCAAATAGCGCCTTTGGAAGACTACACAAAAGAGTCTGGAAAAACAACCAACTGAAAAACCTCTCAAAAATTAGCGTATACAGAGCTGTTGTCATACCCACACTCCTGTTCAGCTCCGAATCATGGGTCCTCTACCGGCATCACCTACGGCTCCTAGAACGCTTCCACCAGCGTTGTCTCCGCTCCATCCTCAACATTCATTGGAGGGACTTCATCCCTAACATCGAAGTACTCGAGATGGCAGAGGCCGACAGCATCGAATCCACGCTGCTGAAGATCCAACTGCGCTGGGTAGGTCACGTCTTCAGAATGGAGGACCATCGCCTTCCCAAGATCATGTTATATGGTGAGCTCTCCACTGGCTACCGTGACAGAGGTGCACCAAAGAAGAGGTACAAGGACTGCCTAAAGAAATCTCTTGGTGCCTGCCACATTGACCACCGCCAGTGGGCTGATATCACCTCAAACCATGCATCTTGGCACCTCACAGTTTGGCGGGCAGCAACCTCCTTTGAAGAAGACCGCAGAGCCCACCTCACTGACAAAAGACAAAGGAGGAAAAACCCAACACCCAACCCCAACCAACCAATTTTCCCTTGCAACCACTGCAAACGTGTCTGCCTGTCCCGCATCGGACTTGTCAGCCACAAACGAGCCTGCAGCTGACGTGGACATTTACCCCTCCATAAATCTTCGTCTGCGAAGCCAAGTCAAAGAAAGAAGTTTCCAACCACTGGAGTTGATGCAAGACAGTCCCTTCCACACTGCCTCTGAATGTGGGTTGAATTAAGCAATTTAGTGGCTATTTAGCAGTTCACCTGCCAGGGTGAATGCTTCCTACTGGGTGGGGGGTGGTGGGCAAAAATCAACTGGGCTCTGATGCAACCTGGCTCCAATGTGAACAGGCAACCCGCTCAACCAGGTACTATTAGTGACGTCAGTGCCTGTGTGCATGCGTCATTCTGGTCGTTTTAATATCATTGCAGTTATATTTTGAAGCTTTGTAGTGTAGGTGTTAGTGTAGTATTGACATGACATGATGTAACACATTTAGTGTTACTGTAGGACCATGATGATATGAAAGAGTCACCTGTACATTCAGGGACCTAGATTTGACACTAGGTCTGCCAGATTGTGAGGGAGCTGGTCTGTGGGCTTGTCCTCAGTTTGAACAATCTGACGCCCACTGTAGTTGATTTTCCCATGCTCTTTTATATATTGTATTTTTTTTCCTTATGCTCTTTCATAAATTGTGTGCCTATGTGCTTTATTCTTGATACAATTTCACTGCTCTACAAGTACATGATATATCACTCGGGACATCACCACTGGACGTTGTGCACCCCCCCCCCCACCCACCCTTAGTTCCATGATATCGGGTAAAGGATGCTTAGTGCAATGTGAATGACTCACCTGGCATTGCAACACAGGTGGTTTATACACCTATTTAGTGGGTTGTCTTGAACCCAGTAATTTACCGGCATTTTACCAGGTCACCTGCCAATGTGAACACCCTGTCTGTCGGGTCCAAATCAACCCAGAAATTAACCGCCAAGGGAGGTAGTATCATTGCTGATCAATTTTGAATTGGCTCCAATGCAAACGGGTGACCCAGTATGCCTGGTCTCATTAGTGACGAGCTGATAATATTCTTACATGCGTGGGAGTTCTTAAGGAGGCAGGGAATGGAAAGAGCAAAACAGTGAGATCACAGCAGAGAACTGCTACTAGCAGCATATGGAAAGAGTGCAGAATGAGAACAACAAAAGAAAATTGTCAGAATGCCTACAAAGAGTCCACATGCTGTTCATCAAATTGAGCATTTGTGGTATGGAGTAAAAAGAAATCCTCATTTACTCCTAGCAGTTCTAATGACTGGGTGGCAAGATACCATTCTTTTTTTTGAAAATTTTATTTTTCATTTGCATCAATACATACATATAATTCTTCATCATATAACAAAACAATGTAATAGAAAAGATACAAAATTATATATATATATTTTTTTAATTTGTTTTATCCCCCTCCCTCCCCAAAAGAAAAAGGAGAGAAAAAAAAAGACAAAACACCTGAATTTATTTATCATTCACTGTTTGTATATTCCTAACATATTATTCTATCCTGTACATATTAATTAGAAGGAGTGAGTGTGATGAACAAGGTGGATGGACTGATGAAATCCATATATGCTTTCCAAATCACATAAATTTTCTCAGGTTGATTCCTTAAATTATAAGTAATCTTTTCCAATGGTATACAATTTTGAATTTCCATATGCCAACCTTATAAAATTATCTGACTTCCATGTTACTGCCATACATTTCCATGTTATTGCTACACTCAAAAATTTTCATTGATATTTGTCTAACTTCAATTTAGTACAATAAATCACCAGGCAAAAATATTCTGGGATCTTTTGGTATCTGTATCCTCATAGTTTGTCCCAATTATATATTCAAGTCTTCCCAAAATTTTCTCACTTTTTCACAAGACCAAATTGCATGTAATAAGTTTCTTGTTTCTTTGTTACATCTGAAACATTTGTCAAAACAATTTGAATTAAGTCCCTGTAATTTATATGGAGTGCAGTATAAATGTAGCCTAGAAAGAAAAGATACCAACAGTAGCAGTGGCTTTAGACGTGGAAAAAGTGTTTGATAAACTAGAATGGGATTTTTTATTTAAAGTATTGAATGTTTTTGGAGAGCCAAATTATTTTATAAATTGGATAAGAGCTTTGTATAATCATCCAAAAGCTAAGGTGATCACGAATAGGCAAATATCTAAACCTTTTTTCCATTAGAAAGGTCATCGAGACAAGGATGCCCATTATCACCATTTTTATTTGCATTGGCTATAGAACCATTGGTAGAAGTGATAGGGAGTTAATGAGATTAAAGGTTTTACGAAAGAAGATAGAGAACGTATAATTTGCTTGTTTGCAAATGATGTTATATCATATCTTACAGAACCTGAAATATCATTGAAGAAAATAAATGTACGATTGGCAGAATATGTTTTGATATCAGGTTATAAAGTCAATGTAGGAAAGAATGAAGTGATGCCTATGAATGATGGGGATCATACATTAAGTAAGCAGGTGATAAAGTTTAAGTGGCAAAAGGAAGCAATTAAATATTTAGGAATTAATATTGATAGAAATTTAAACAATTTATTTAAATTGAATTATCTACTATTAAAAAAAAATTAATGAAGACTTAAAGAGATGGAAAGATTTACCAACAACATTAATAGGAAGGGTAAATTGTATAAATATGATTTTTCTAAGGTTGCAATATTTATTTCAGTCATTACTCATTCCTATACCAATTAAGTTTTTGCAAGAATTAAATAAAAATGTAACAAAATTTATTTGGCATGTTAAAATGCCAAGGATAGCTTTGGAAAAATTAACTCAGAAATTTGATCAGGGAGGATTATGGTTGCTGAATTTTAAAAATAAAGCAACTCAATTAAGATTTCTATCCTGTTATCAAACTGGGGAGAAGACAGTGTGGATTCATATTGAAATGAATAATATAGGATAAACTAATCCAGAACATTTTTTGTGTAAATGGAATGAGGAACTTTTGAAAGGAATACCAATTTTAAAACATTTATTAAAGATATGGAATGGAATTCATGTAGAAAGAGGAATTAAAAACCACCAAATAGCTAAGATGATGTTAAAGCAGAATCCACATCTTCCTTTCATTTTAAATAACCCTTTCTTTGATATATGGCACAATAAAGGGATAAAGAGAATAAAAGATGTTTCTTAGGTTTTTTTTCTTGATTTTTGAACAAATGAAAGAGAAATACATTATACCCAATAAAACTATTTTTTCATACTATCAGCTTAAATCATATTTTAAAAAAAGACATTAGGTGCGAATTTTAGATTTCCAGAACAGAGCCCATTAGAGTATTTAATAATTTATACATTTATTGAGAAATTTATTACTAATACATATATACAATTACAAGACACAATGCAGAAAAAGGAACTATATAAGTAAAAAAAAATGGGAAAAAGATTTCAATATACAAATTCATAAAGAGGCCTGGTCAAGATTGTGCCAGGAGAGTGTTACCAATACAATTAATGTTAGATATCAAATGGAACAATATAATTTTTTACACGTGTTTCATTGCCAATGCGACTTTCCAATGCTCGGATGAGTTTATTCTGACTATTACTTTCCCACACTCGCTATAAATTGTGCGCTTATCTGTTATATTCCTGCTATCACTTTCCCACGCCTGCTATAAACTGTGCGTGCGTTTGTGTGTGTGTTATCCCCGTTACCATTTTCCCACACCTGTCTTTTGTAAATAAAATCATTTACTATAAAACTGCATTCAGAGTTCTTGATTTTGAGACCCATCAAATCTGTTTTCTTACTCTTAACATCCATACACACAGCCCCACACCCTCCCCCCCCTTCTCCCCACTACCCCACCCTGAGAGTGAGGGTCTGGAATGAGGTGTGGGTAATCTCCTTTTAGAACAAAGTATTCTACATTCAGCATGGCTGAAGAGTTGGTGCCAGGGACAAAGGTTCAGATTTGTGGATCATTGGGATCTCTTCTGGGGAAGGACTGACATATAAAAAAGGATGGGCTGCAGCTAAACTGGAAAGGGACCAATATCCTGGTGGGCAGGTTTGCTAGTCTTGTTGGGGAGGGTTTAAATTGAATTGGCAGGGGGGTTGGAATCAAAATATGAGGACAGAGATTAGGGTCGAAGGATAAAAGCATGATGCTATGTATTCTGCATTGGTGAGAAAGGACAGACAGCGGGCAAAACATAAAGGTAGCCAGTTAGAGGGGTTGAAATATGTCTGTTTTAATGCTAGGAGTATTAGGAATAAAGGGGATGAACTTAGAGCATGGATCAGTACGTGGAACTACAATGTTGTGGCTGGAGGAAGGGCAGGTTGATGCAGGTACCTGGGTTCAGGTGTTTTAAAAGGAATAGGATGGGAGGTAGAAAAAGTGGAATTGGGTGGGGGTAGTAGCATTACTGGTCAGAGATAGTATCATGGCTATAGAGAGGCTGCAGAGAGAGTGTTCACTGAGTGTATGTGGGTGGATATCAGAAAAAGGAAGGCTGTGCTGGGAGTAGTCTATAGGCCCCCAAATAGCCCTTGGGACACCAAGGAGCAGATAAGCAGACAGATATTGGAATGATCCTGGAAATACAGGGATGTAGTTATGGGTGATTTCAACTTCCCTAATATTGACTGGCACCTCCTTACTGCAAGAGGAATAGATGGGGCTGAATTTGTCAGGTGTGCTTAAGAAGAATTCCTGACACAGTATGTGGATCGGCCAACTAGAGGAGAGGCCACACTGGATCTGGTTCTGGGGATGAACCTGGTCAGGTGGTGGACCTCTTGGTGGGGGAGCATTTTGGTGAGAGTGACCACAACTCACTTAGCTTCAATATAGCTATGGAAAAGGATATAAACAGTCATACCAGGGAAGGACTAATTATGAAGGGATGAGGCAGGAATGAACGAGAATTAATTGGAAGCAGGTCTTTAGGGTGAAAGCACGGAGGTAATGTGGAAAAGTTTAGGGATCACATATGTAGACCAAGATAGGTTTGTCTCACTGGGACAAGGAAAGTATGGTAGGAAAAGGGAAATGTGGCTGATGAAACAGGTCAAGAGGAAGAAGGAGGCAGATATAGGAAGCAGGAAACTGGATGGACTCATGAAAAGTATACAGAAGCCAGGAAGGAGCTTAAGAAAGGACTTAGGAGAGCTTGAAGGGGACATGAAAAGGCCTTGGCACATAGAATTAAGGAGAACCCTAAGGTATTATATACATATGTGAAGAACAGAAGGATGATGAGAATGAAGGTGGGGCCATTAAAGGAAGGGAGGCAACATGTGGTTGGAAGTAGGGGAGGTTGGGGAAGTCCTAAATGAATAGTTTGCATCAATATTCACAAGAGAAAAGGACTTTGATCTGTAATGGAGTAGATAATTTGGGAGAATTTGATAAAATTAGAGTAGGTAACATACATACACACATTTTAAAACATCTTATTTGAAAGAATGAAGAATTCATATTCAGTGAACTTTACAGAAACAATGGAGAATGCTATGCACATTTCACAAGTAGGTGTTAATTGAAATGATGGCATAAAATGTCTTGGATTGGAGATAGGCTGGCTGGTTGAATAACCAGTAAGGCTTCTGACCTTACTACAGAGTGCTCATATAAAGGTCACTCCTGGGTTTTGTTTACCTAAGACAACAGCTTGACCAAGAAGGAGAACTCCTGTGGTTTGCTGAAGAAGGTGGGGTTTTTTGCAAGTGAGGCAGTCACATGGGCTTTCTAGCAGTTAGGAGTTGAAGAGAGAGAGAGTGAGAGAGAGGTGAGACAACCACAAGCTCTCTCAGCCAGTGTGTGTGTGTGTGTGTGTGTGTGTGTGTGTGTGTGTGTGTGTGTGTGTGTGTGTGTGTGTGTGTGTGTGTGTGTGTGTGTGTGTGTGTGTGTGTGACACTGAAAGAGACTGAACAGTCATGGCTAAAACAAGCCAGGAAAAGCTGGTGGGAAGCAGAAAGCTCCAGAGTGGTGGATGGTTGGCTATCTGTCTGATGTTTCTCTTGAAATAAGGAGAACAGAAAGGAACTCTGTATAGCCTGAAAGAAAGAGGTTATCATCTGGAGAACCCTGATGGGGCAAGTTTCATCAGCAAGACATTGAGGTGACTAATGGTGGTATCTCAGTTGTGGAAGTCCTGGAACAACAAATCTCTCACTGCAAACCTACAAAGAACCTTCCTGAGCAGTAAACATTTACCTTTTGAGCACCAAAGCCTGGTGAACTTTATACATGTTAAATTCTGTGCACAGTATAAGAATTGCCTGCAACCAGAGAACTTGTAAGAAGAGGTGAGATTGAACTGTGAGCCAAAGAACTTTTCTTAAATCTAAGCACACATCATATATATGTGCTTAGAATTAGAAGGGGGTTAATTTGGGTTAGTTAAGTTAATAGAGATAAGTTAGTTTGATTCTGTTTTCATCTTTAAAGATAATTAAAGGGGGGTGTGGCAAGATGGCGTAGGGAGCAGACGTGGAGTTCTATCTCTCACCAGTTGAATATTTAAAACCCAAAATTTAAAAACTGTTTAAATATTAAAATTGCTTGTTGTAAGTTTTAGAAGTGTTTTAACAATTATAATGAGAGCCCTCAAGACTCAACCACCAAGAAAAACACATTTTAAAAGAGTTGGAAGTGGAGAAGAATTGGGGCCTACCTCGCAGAAGGATTCCCAGAGGTCAATTTTGGAACACCTGAGGACTCCGAAGACTAGTCAGGCTAAGGTAATCCTAACTCCAGTGCCCTTATCACAAGATGGCGCTGCCGCTGCCCTTTCACCTGATGAACGGTGCGCTTGTGATACTGAGCACGCTCTTGGCGGTGAGGAGCCCCTTACGTGTGGAGACCCGTCATCTGATCAAGGTCTTGAGCACGTCGGCGTGACTGCCGACGTGCAGAGCCCAACAGAGGAAATGTCGGGCCCTGGTCACGGGGCTCAGTCTGAACTGAGCAAGCGTGAAGAATCGCATATGCGCGCTGCATTGGAGTGGGCCCCGACAAAAGGGTCAGACCTACCCAAGCGGCCTGAACAAGTCCGGCCTGTGGTGGAAGGCATGCTGACCCGGGGTCGGGAGACCCGCGCAGTGGCGGCGGCAACGACGTCTATGTATCCTACAGAGGAAGAGGAGGAAGAATACTTTGATGAAGATTTTGATTTAATACTGAAGACTGCTAGATTTATTAAGGGTAGGCCTCAAAAGCTTCAGAAACTTTCTAAAAACTCAGAAGTAAGTCTCCAATGTTACAGACATTTAAAACAGTGCACATGGAAGAATTTGTGTTTAAGAAGATTTTATGAGAAGAATGGATAATATGGCTCTTCAAGTTTCTCAAGGTTTTCAAGAAAATAAGTTCCAATTTGTAGAATTAAGGAGTGAAGTGGCATCGATTAAGCAAGATGTGGTTAAATGTTTAAGAGAAGTGGATGTGGTTCAGACAGAATTTAAGGATATCAAATGAGTGTTTTGTGATTGTACTGATACTGTTGATCAATATACGGAGCGGATAGACTATTTGGAACATTGTTTAACAGATTGGAAGGTGCAGAAGCATGAGTTTATGCAGAATATTGATTCATTGGCAAATCAGAGTAGACATAATAATGTTAAAATAGTAGGTTTACCGGAGGATATTGCAGGTTCGGATCCGGTGAAGTTTTGTTTGGAGATGGATACCTGAAATGTTGGGAGAAGCTTTTCCTGAGGGGTTGGAATTGGATAGAGCGCATAGAGCATTGCGAAGAAAACCTTTCCCTGATCAACCTCCACGGGCGGTTCTTGTTCGTTGTTTAAGATATCAAGACCGTGAATTAATTTTGCGATTGGCAATTCAGAAAGCCCGGCTGAATCAAGGTCCTATGTTGGTCCAGGGACACAGAGATTTTTAAATCCAGATTTAAGTCAAGATATGATGCGTCGTCGGAAAGTGTTGTGGAAAAAGGGTTATCAGTTATCGGTTTGCTTTTAGATACCCTGCTGTGTTGAAGGTCTTTTTCTGGGGATTCACAAGTTGAATTATTTGACGATGAAAATGATGCTTTGTCGTTTGCCAATTCTCTGCCAAATAAGTCTCAGAATTCTGAATTACAGAAATCCATGTCTAATGGATCTTCGAAGCGTAATGGTGCTGCGAATGGGAGTAGTAAGAAAAATGGTCGAAATTAGGAATCTAATTGGAAATTTGAGGAAGATCCATCTGCTGCTGTTGTTGTTAATGTTCAGGGGGCAGTTGGTGGAGTTGTGGAGGTGGTGGAATGAATTAGATTGATATTTAAATGAAATTTTAAGATGTATAAAATTCAGCATCCGAAGTCATCTGCCACTAATGGTTTTTTTCCACCCCTGGTTTATAGAGGGAGGTACCACATTGGTGTTTTTTTTTCTTTATTTTCTTTTTTATTATCAATTTTTTTTCTTTTTTTTAGAGGAAAGGGAAAGTTTTTTCTTAGAGGGATTTAAGGGGGATTTTTACTGGAGCCTAAGTTTGTTAATGGGTTGGTTGGTGAAAGTTATTTTTTAAGATAAAATGAGTAAATTGAATTTTGTGACTTTTAATGTTAAAGGGATGAATCATCCAATAAAGAGGAAGTGAGTTTTGGACTATATCAAGAAGATGAAAGTGGATATTACTTTTCTGCAAGAGATGCATTTGACCAAAAAAAAATTGAAATTGAAGAGGGATTGGGTTGGACATGTATTGGCATCATCTTTTAATTCTAAAGAGAGAGGAGTGGCGATTTTGATACTTAAGAGAATACCTTTTATGTTGGACTCTGTTTTTGAAAGTGCTGGAAGAGTTTTGAAGGTGGATTGTAAATTGTTTTCTGAAACATGGACTTTAATGAATTTATATGGTCTGAATGAGGATGATGTACAATTTGTAACTGATGCATTTTTGAATTTGAGTCAGTCAAATGAGAATATAATGGTTGGTGGGGAAGAGTAGATTTGGCAGTATATAAAATTAGAATATTGTCAGACCATTCATTATTGTTGATATCCTGTGAAACAACTGGAGATATAATGAAATGTTAATTAGACAATCTGAATTTGTTATGTTTCTAAAGGATCAGATAAAACTTTTTTTGGAGATAAATGAGAGATCAGTGCAGAGTAAATTTACCCTGTGGGAAGCTTTGAAAGCGTATTTAAGAGGTCAGATCATTAGTTATACGGCTAAAGTGAAAAAGCAATATAACAGGGAACTTCTTGACTTGGAGAAAGAGATTGAAGAGTTAGAGAAAAAATTTCAACAGGTGCAACAGAAGATAATAAGATACAGTTAGCAAATTTAAAACTCCATTATAACACAAAACAAACTTATAATTATAAGTTAGGGGAAAGAGTACATAAAGTACTAGCGTGGCACTTGAAAAATGGAACAAACTTTCCATATAATTAATGCAGTACGTGGAAATACAGGTATTACTTATAAACTACAAGAGTTTCATACTTTCTATCGGGAATAATATACATCTGAGGATAAGGTGGATGTTAAACAGATTGATACTTTTTTGTCTAATTTCAATTTGGTGGTGTTGGAAGAGCAAGATATAAGATTGTTAGATAATTAATTCACAGAATTTGAATTGAAACAGGCATTACAAGCAATGCTGATGGGTAAATTACCTGGTGAAGATGGATTTACAGTGGAATTTTATAAGGAATTTCATGATTTGTTGTTTCCAGTATATATGGAGGTTTTGAGGCAAGCCATGGATACTGGATTATTTCCTGAATCATTCTCAAGAGCATTGATAATGGTAATACTAAACAAAGATTGAGATCCATTGAAAGTTGGTTCTTATAGGCCTATATCTTTACAATGTGGATTATAAGATTGTGGCAAAAGTTTTGGCTAATAGATTGGCAATTTTTTTACCGAAATGAGTACATGGAGATCAAACAGGATTTATTAAAAATAGATATTCAGTTGATAATATTACTAAATTAATTACAATAATTAATGCATCCAGATGGCAAGTTAATCAACCAACGATATTAGCTTTGGATACTGAGAAAGCTTTTGATCATGTAGAGTGGAAATTTTTATTTAAAACGTTAGAAAGATTTAAGTTTGGATTATAGGTTGGATTAAGGCGTTATATAAGAACCCTTCTGCACATGTGGTGACAAATGGTCAGATTTCTCAAGCATTTAATTTATGTAGATCAACTAGACAGGGTTGTCCATTGTCACCAACCTTGTTTGCATTAGTAATAGAATCTTTAGCTCAATCAATTAGACAGAATATGACAATTGGATAACATGAGTTTAAAATCAACTTATTTCCAGATGATGTATTGATATATTTAACAAAACAGAAGAGTTCATCACAACCTTTACAAGAATTATTGGAATATTATGGGTCAATGTCAGGATATAAAGTAAATTGGGAGAAAAGTGAGATATTACCAATATCTGAAAAAGATTATTCCGATTGTAGGCAAATTACTAATTTTAAATGGTGTGAGAAGATTAAATATTTAGGGGTATTTATTGATAAGGAATTTAAGAATTTGTATCATTTAAATGATTTATCTTTATTAAACAGGATTAAATATGATTTGAATCGATGGAAAGATTTACCATTGATGTTAATTGGCTGAGTAAACTGTGTTAAAATGAATATCTAACCACGTATTCAGTATTTGTTTTAATCAATTCCATATTTGGCACTGGGGAAATTTTTTAAAGAATTGAATAAGGTGGTATGTCTTTTTTTTATGGAAAGGTAAATTATCAAGAGTATCGATGCAAATGTTGACATGGTCATATGACTTGGGAGGTCTTCAATTACCACATTTTCAAAATTATTATCAGGCAGCACAATTGAATTTATTAGTAAATTGTTTGATATTGACCAACCACCAATGTGGGCATGCATGAAAAGTCATTACATAATTTTATATATAACTGGAATTTTTTGCTTTTGCTAACATATAAAGTACCAGTTTTAATTCATTTAGTTAAAATATGGAACACGTGGAATCAGTCTATAGGTTAGAAAGAAATATGTTCAATTAAAACTCCACTATATCAAAATCAATTGATTCCCTTCTCAATGCACAACCCTTATTTGAAGGAGTGGGACTTAAAAGATTTGGTATTAATTGAAGATTGTTTTGAGGCAGGTTTTTTTCTTTCATTTCATAGACTTAGGGAGAAGTTTGGAATATCACAAAATACATTATTTGCTTATTATCATATAGGGGATTTTTTAATTAATATGTTTGGTCGAGACTTGATATTACCAAGGCAATCAAAGTTTGAAATGTTGATTATGGATAAAGGAAAGAAAGGGTTTGTTTCAGAGATGTATTTGTTATTACAATCAAAAATTAAGAAGTCTGGAGTGTTGAGAGTAAGAGATAAATGGGAATAGGAGTTAGCTATGGTTATCCCTGATGAAGTATGGTCTGATTTATGTCTACATAGTGTTACAAAATTAGTTAATGTGCATTATAGTTTAGTTAATTATAGCTTTTTACATCAGTTATATTTAACTCCGGAAAAGTTAAAGAGGTATGGTTTTAGGGATTCTGATTTGTGTTTTAGATGTGGAGATCAGGTAGGTACTTTTCTACATTCTGTGTGGGAATGCTCAAAAGTTAAACTTTTCTGGGAAAAAATTATTAAATTTTTGTGAGATTTATTTCAAATAGATTTGTTTATGGATCCATGGTTGTGCCTATTAGGATATATGAATCCATTAACAAGTTTAGATATATTTCGGGTTGTGTTTATTCATTTAAGTTTGGCAGGAGCTAGGAAATGTATAGCGGTAACTTGGAAAAATGATGTAGACTTAAGTATTCAGAGGTGGCATAATGAAATTCAATCATGTTTGTATTTAGAGAAAATTAGATATAATTTGAGGAATAATTATTCTTTTTGAAAATATGTGGACTTCATATTTGAAATGTATGAAGTTAGATGTTAAGTAATTATTATTGTTATTTGCATTGTAATTCAACCCATGCTATATACTCGTATTTTGTAATAACTTTCTTTCTGTACGTTAAGCTCCGGGGGGAGGGGGAGGGATAGTGAGGGATGGGGGGGGGCTTAGGGGGTGGGAGGGTGAGGGGAAATAAGGGGTTTGTATTCCTTTGTAAAATTTAAAATAAAAAAAAATTCCAAAGAAAAGATCATTAAAAACAACTTTTGTTTGAGTAACTACTTGTCTTGCTGAATGTCTATTGCTGCTGGGTTTTGGGGTCCTTGGGCTCATAACAGATCATAGTGAGGTTGAAATTGAACAGTCTTGTGTGGAGATTAAGGAAATGGAAGTGTTGGATCTTCCTGAAAATATCATGAATGATAAGTCCCTGGGGACGAACCCAGGCTTCTGTGGGAACTGAGGGAAGATAATAGCTGGGGCAGTAACTATGATCTCTGAATCCTCTTTGGCTGCAGGGGAGGTGCCGGAGAATTGGAGAATGGCAATTATAGTCCCCTTGTATAAAAATGGTAATAGGGAGAATCCTGGGAATTATAGTCCAGTGAGTCTTATGTCAGTGGTGTGCAAACCAATGGCGAAGATTCTTAAGGATAGAATCTATGAGCACTTTGGAGAAGTACAATTTATTCAGGAATAGCAAGCATGGCTTTATGAAAGGAAGGTCGTGCCTCACGAGTCTGTGAGTTTTTTGAGGACGTAAAAAAAGGTAGGGTGGTAGATGTGGTCTTAATGGATTTTAGCAAGGCATTTGACAAGGTTCCCCATGAGAGACTCATCCAGAAAGTCATGAGGTATGGGATCAGTGGAACTTTGCCTCTGTGGATAAAAAATTTGGTTTGTAGGAAGAAAGCAGAAAGTAGTAGTAGAAGGAAAGTATTTTTCCTGAGTGGTGGGTACCTGGAATGCATTGCCAAGCTGATGGTGGAGGCTGGTACAATGGAGACATTCAAAAGGCTCTTGGACAGGTACATAGATGCAAGAGAAATAGTAGGTTAAGGTGTGTGGTAGGTGGAAAAATATTAGATTGTTGTGGAATAAATTACCATTGGTTGGCACAACATCATGGCCTGTAATGTTCTATATTTTATGATATATGGTGCAAATTACATCAGGAGTTTGAGAAGGTATGTAAAAAAACCCAAAGTCACGGTTGTCATTGGGGACTTCAATATGCAAGTAGATTGGAGAAATCAGCGTGGTGCTGGTTGCCATGGGAAGGGATTTGTGGAATGCCTACAAGATGCCTTTTTAGAACAGCTTGTGGACAAGGCCACTATAGAAAAGTCAATTCTGGATTTGATGCTGTGCAATGCACTGAATTTAATGAGGGAAGTAATAAAGCAACATGGTGCATCCCAGTATGAAGGGAGAAACTAAAGTCAAATGGATTGGTATTACAGTTGAGTAAAGGTAAAGAGAATAAAGGGATAAAAAATGAAGTATGAAGGTAAACTAGCCAATAACATAAATTGCTTTTTTCTTCCAGATTTATAAAGAGTAAAAGAAAGGAAAGTATGGAAGAAGAAATGGTAGATGAACTGAAAATGTATTTTGTGTCAGTCTTCAATGTGGAAGACACCAGTGACATGCCAGAAATCTGTGAGTCAGGGGTAGAGTGAGTGCAGTCTATATTACTAAAGAGAAGGTGTTTGAGAAGCTGAAGGGGCTGAAGGTAGATAATTCACCTGAACCAGATAGAATAACAGTGATCTTTCAGGTATGTTGGGAATGGTTCTAGAGAACTAGGAAATTGCAAATATCTGCATTGACTTCCAGTTTGATAGTTTGCAGCTACTATACCTCATTGATATAACCAGACAGGATACTCTACTGTGCTCCTGTAAAATCTTCTCAAGACGTGGGCTAGGAGAAAGAAAACTGTCTTTTTCTCCATTCCTGATGAAAATATCCATGCAATTCTGGTGTAATCTCTGTCAATCTTCATTGCATACACTCCACCATCTGTATATCCTTGTTATAATATGATGACCAAAGTGTAGGTATACATCTTCTTGCATCTTCTCTTTCTTATTTGTTCACATTTAAACTTTCTATCCACATTCACACAAACTCCTTTCTATTTGTTTAACAACAGAGAAATGAGAAGAACTGTTGTGCAAAATGACCCAGAGGCTTGCAGTATTAACTCTCAAGGGTCAAAATCCTCAGTGTTAAGTCCCTTACTGCCTTGAGAAGAAGCGATGAGATACTATCTTGAACAACTTGGTGTTTCTGGTGAGGAGACTGGTAGTGCTATTGGGCAGGGAGTTTCAGGATCTAGACCCAGTAATGTTTAAGGAATGGTGATGTATTTCCAGGTCAGGATTATGTGCAACCTGCAAGATGAGGTGGGGGTGGGGAGGGGTGCTGAAGTGAATGTGTTCCCAGGCACCTGTCTACATTGAAGTTCTTGGTGGCAGAAGCCACACATTTGGTGTGGAGACAGGTATTGTATTTTTCCAGCCAACGACCTGCAATGGACTTCATAGATGGCATAATTTTATCCATTGTTACACACAACCTGAAATCTAGGGCAGAACAGCATTATGATGTTTGCAGATTATTCAAAACTGTTAGGCTAATAACCGGTGACAGGAATAGTTTTATGTCTCAGATTATTATTGGGTTGATAAAATGAACAGAAGCATGATCAGTGAACTGTGTATTTATCCTAATATGGATAAATTAGACTATAAGTAGCACAATTTCATAAAATGTAGATCAGCAATGAAGCTTTGATTTCCATTGATGCATTGTTTTAACGGTGGCAGCCGAGGGTTCATAAAAGTCTATATTTATTAACAAAGGATTAGAAAATGTGTTTTTTTTTTCTTTGGCTTGGCTTCGCGGACGAAGATTTATGGAGGGGGTAAAAAGTCCACGTCAGCTGCAGGCTCGTTTGTGGCTGACAAGTCCGATGCGGGACAGGCAGACACGGTTGCAGCGGTAGCAGGGGAAAATTGGTTGGTTGGGGTTGGGCGTTGGGTTTTTCCTCCTTTGCCTTTTGTCAGTGAGGTGGGCTCTGTGGTCTTCTTCAAAGGAGGTTGCTGCCCGCCAAACTGTGAGGCGCCAAGATGCACGGTTTGAGGCGTTATCAGCCCACTGGTGGTGGTCAATGTGGCAGGCACCAAGAGATTTCTTTAGGCAGTCCTTGTACCTTTTCTTTGGTGCACCTCTGTCACGGTGGCCAGTGGAGAGCTCGCCATATAACACGATCTTGGGAAGGCGATGGTCCTCCATTCTGGAGACGTGACCCATCCAGCGCAGCTGGATCTTCAGCAGCGTGGACTCGATGCTGTCGACCTCTGTCATCTCGAGTACTTCGACGTTAGGGATGAAAGCGCTCCAATGGATGTTGAGGATGGAGCGGAGACAACGCTGGTGGAAGCGTTCTAGGAGCCGTAGGTGGTGCCGGTAGAGGACCCATGATTCGGAGCCGAACAGGAGTGTGGGTATGACAACGGCTCTGTATACGCTTATCTTTGTGAGGTTTTTCAGTTGGTTGTTTTTCCAGACTCTTTTGTGTAGTCTTCCAAAGGCGGTATTTGCCTTGGCGAGTCTGTTGTCTATCTCATTGTCGATCCTTGCATCTGATGAAATGGTGCAGCCGAGATAGGTAAACTGGTTGACCGTTTTGAGTTTTGTGTGCCCGATGGAGATGTGGGGGGGCTGGTAGTCATGGTGGGGAACTGGCTGATGGAGGACCTCAGTTTTCTTCAGGCTGACTTCCAGGCCAAACATTTTGGCAGTTTCCGCAAAGCAGGACGTCAAGCGCTGAAGAGCTGGCTCTGAATGGGCAACTAAAGCGGCATCGTCTGCAAAGAGTAGTTCACGGACAAGTTGCTCTTGTGTCTTCGTGTGAGCTTGCAGGCGCCTCAGATTGAAGAGACTGCCATCCGTGCGGTACCGGATGTAAACAGCGTCTTCATTGTTGGGGTCTTTCATGGCTTGGTTCAGCATCATGCTGAAGAAGATTGAAAAGAGGGTTGGTGCGAGAACACAGCCTTGCTTCACGCCATTGTTAATGGAGAAGGGTTCAGAGAGCTCATTGCTGTATCTGACCCGACCTTGTTGGTTTTCGTGCAGTTGGATAACCATGTTGAGGAACTTTGGGGGGCATCCGATGCACTCTAGTATTTGCCAAACCCCTTTCCTGCTCACGGTGTCGAAGGCTTTGGTGAGGTCAACAAAGGTGATGTAGAGTCCTTTGTTTTGTTCTCTGCACTTTTCTTGGAGCTGTCTGAGGGCAAAGACCATGTCAGTAGTTCCTCTGTTTGCGCGAAAGCCGCACTGTGATTCTGGGAGAATATTCTCGGCGACACTAGGTATTATTCTATTTAGTAGAATCCTAGCGAAGATTTTGCCTGCAATGGAGAGCAACGTGATTCCCCTGTAGTTTGAGCAGTCTGATTTCTCGCCTTTGTTTTTGTACAGGGTGATGATGGTGGCATCACGAAGATCCTGAGGCAGTTTTCCTTGGTCCCAACAAAGCTTAGAACATTATTAATCACACATTGGGCTCAGCCAAATGTTTCTGAAAGATACCTTCGAAAACAGCATGTTTTTTATTGACCCAAACAAAGGAGGATGAAGGCATCACAAGGAAAATGAATGGGAGTAATGTATCAAACCCATAAAGAGCCAAGCAAAATATCTACAGATGTGTAAAGTGTTAATGTGTCCCTTACAGCTGGAGACAGGAGAAATAAAGAAATGGTGGAGTCATTTGATAAATATTCTGTGTTCATCTTCAAAAGAACACACAAAACACCAGCAACAACAGGTGGAGAGTGGGTGGAGGGTGAATAGATTCATTGTTCCCAGAGACTTAATTATCCACAAATAGAGATAACCAGTCAGAAACGTGATCTTAATATGGGATGTTCAAATATAGAAATACAGAACAACTATATTTTATTATAAGAGCATAAGAAAAGCCAAGTATTTTTTATATATATTCTGAGCATTTGAAAAGTGTTGGTGCTCATTTTAAGTTAAGTTGCAGAGACACTGAAGAAGGCAAACAGCATGCTGCCTGTAGCAGCTCACCCACATGGCAAGCGAACCAGCTCCAGAGGTCGTGAGCGGGTCCCCGGCCAGTGGCATCCTCGGAGACTCTCAGTGCAGGGCAAAGCCTCAGCTTGGAAGCTGACATCACTTCTGCCCCGCAGAGCATGGGGGTCACTGGGAAGCACAGGCCTCTTAAACGCTCAATTTTGAATGAGTAAATCAGTTGAACTGAAACTCTGCTCGACTCAGCTTGTTTCTTTCACTCGCACAGTGGTGACCCTGAAAGTCCGATGGTATTTGGACCCAACACCAACGACACAATTGACATTGTTACAAGATCAAACCAGCAACCACAAAGAAGGCATATCACACAGGGGTATTCTGGGAATAGGGAACACATCAGACTGTCACCATGTTTACCTTTCGATAAACTGTACAAAACCTAATTGAGCCATCTGGCTTAGGCACCAGAACACAGGGTGAACTCCAATTTGAACTTGATTTTCGGATGAGCATATAATCTACCTCTTGATCCAACAATCTGCTCTTTTCCTGATAAACTCGGTAAGGATGCTAATAGGCTTAGCATCACTGACCTCCACATCATGACAAGCCACAGTAGTTCTTCTTGGAACATCTGGGAATATATCCTTAAATTTCATAGGTAATGTCTTCATTTCTTCTCTTTCTGATTTAGTCAAATGCATTAACTTGGTGTATAAGTTTTGCAAAATGATAGAATTTTCCAGCCTGGGGCTTATCACTTTCTGTGCTCCGTGACCTTCCACGAAACTTATCTCCTCCTTACTTTCCTCTATAACTAGCACCTTGGTTGGAATTCTAGTCTCCTCCTCAGTCATTCTCTCAAAGTAAGGTTTTTTTTGTTTTTTTTTTATATTTTTTATTTTTCACACCATAAATCACATTAGCCATGATACACACTTTTTCTTTTTCACACATATACAGTGACTTTTTCTCCCCCCCACTCCCTCCTCTCAAGCCTCCCCCCCACCCCCCCCCCCATCCATTTTAGGTATACAATCTAGGTTACATTAAACCAGTCAGACAATGTTGTCATTCAACAAAAATACACCAGAAATTCTACTGAGTCCATTCTTTTCTTTCCTTCTCCTTCCATCAACTTAGGTAATGCTTGTCCCCGGTAGGTTTTCGCTATTGTATTTAACGTAAGGCTCCCATATTTGTTCGAATATTTCAATATTATTTCTTAAACTATATGTTATTTTTTCTAATGGAATACATTTATTCATTTCTATATACCATTGTTGTATTTTCAAATTATCTTCCAATTTCCAGGTTGACATAATACATTTTTTTGCTACGGCTAGAGCTATCTTAACAAATCTTTTTTGTGCATCCTCCAAATCAATTCCAAATTCTTTGTTTTTTATGTTACTTAGGAGAAAGATCTCTGGATTCTTTGGTATATTGTTTTCTGTTATTTTATTTAATATCTGATTGAGATATTCCCAAAATTTTTCTACTCTCTCACATGTCCAGATTGCATGAATTGTTGTTCCCATTTCTTTTTTACATCGAAAACATCTATCAGATACTATTGGGTCCCATTTATTTAACTTTTGAGGTGTAATGTATAGTCTGTGTAACCAGTTATATTGTATCATACGTAGCCTCGTATTTATTGTATTTCTCATCGTTCCAGAACATAATTTCTCCCATGTTTCCTTTTTTATCTTTATATTTAAATCTTGTTCCCATTTTTGTTTAGTTTTACCATTTGTTTCCTCATTCTCCTTTTCTTGCAGTTTAATATACATATTTGTTATAAATCTTTTGATTAACATTGTATCTGTAATCACATATTCAAGGTTACTTCCCTCTGGCAAACTCAAATTGCTTCCTAATTTATCCTTCAAGTAGGATCTCAGTTGGTAATATGCCAGCGCTGTATCTCCAGTTATATTGTACTTATCTCTCATTTGTTCAAAGGATAAGAATCTACTTCCTGAAAAACAATTTTCTATTCTTTTAATCCCTTTTTTTCCCCATTCTCTAAAGGAAAGGTTATCTATTGTAAAACGGAGTAACTTATTTTGCGTCAATATTAGTTTTGGTAATTGATAATTTGTTTTATTTCTTTCTACATGAATCTTCTTCCAAATATTGAGGAGATGATGTAATACTGGAGAAGTTCTATGTTGTACCAATTTTTCATCCCATTTATATAATGTGTTCAGGTATCTTTTCCCCTATTTTATCTAATTCTAATCTCGTCCAGTCTTGTTTGATAAAAATCTGATAGGTATCTTAATTGTGCGGCTCTATAATAATTTTTAAAGTTTGGCAATTGTAAGCCTCCTTGTTTATACCATTCTGTTAATTTATCTAGTGCTATCCTCAGTTTCCCCCCTCTCCATAAAAATTTCCTTATTATTTTCTTTAACTCTTTGAAGAATTTTTCTGTCAGTTGTATTGGCAATGCCTGAAATAAGTATAATATCCTTGGAAAAATGTTCATTTTAATACAGTTTATCCTTCCTATTAGTGTTAGTGGTAAATCTTTCCAATGCTCTAAATCGTCCTGTAATTTTTTCATTAGTGGATAATAATTGAGTTTATATAATTGGCTGAGATTTTTGTTTATTTGTACACCTAGGTATCTTATTGCCTGCATTTGCCATCTAAATGGAAATTCCTTCTTAAATTTTGAGAAATCCGTATTATTCATAGGCATTGCTTCACTTTTATTTACGTTTATCTTGTAACCCGACACTTCTCCATATTCCTTCAATTTCTTATATAATTCTTTTATTGATAGTTCTGGTTCTGTTAAGTACACTATAACATCATCCGCAAATAGACTGATTTTATATTCCTTGTCTTTTATTTTTATTCCTTTTATATTATTATCTATTCTTATCAATTCTGCTAGTGGTTCTATAGCTAACGCAAACAATAAAGGTGATAGTGGGCATCCCTGCCGCGTTGACCTGCTTAAGTTAAATTGCTTTGATACATGTCCATTTACTGTCACTTTCGCTAACGGTCCCTTATATAATGCTTTAATCCAATTAATATAATTCTCCGGTAAACTGAATTTTTGCAATACTTTGAACAAATAATTCCATTCTACTCTGTCGAAGGCCTTCTCTGCGTCTAAAGCAACTGCTACTGCAGGTGCTTTATTTCCTTCTACTGCATGAATTAAGTTAATAAATTTACAAATATTGTCTGTTGTGCGTCTTTTTTTGATAAATCCAGTTTGGTCTAAATTTACCATTTTCGGTACCTGCTCTGCTAATCTGTTTGCTAATAGTTTAGCTATTATCTTATAATCTGTGTTTAGCAAAGATATTGGTCTATATGATGCTGGTGAGAGTGAATCTTTCCCTTGTTTTAGTATTACTGTAATTATTGCTGTTTTACATGAATCTGGTAAGCTTTGTGTTTCATCAATCTGGTTGATTACATCCAGGAGGGGCGGAATTAATAAGTCTTTAAATGTTTTGTAGAATTCTATTGGAAATCCATCCTCTCCTGGTGTCTTATTATTTGGTAATTTTTTATTATCTCTTGTATTTCTACTGTTCCAAATGGTTCTGTTAATTTATTTTGTTCCTCTATTTGTAGTTTTGGTAGTTCAATTTTAGTCAAAAATTCATCAATTTTCCCTTCTTTCCCTTCGTTTTCAGTTCGGTATAATTGTTCATAGAATTCTCTAAAGTTTTCCTTAATTTCTTTTGGATTATATGTAATTTGTTTGTCTTTTTTCCTTGATGCCAATACCATTTTCTTAGCTTGTTCTGTCTTAAGATGCCATGCTAGGATTTTGTGCGTTTTTTCACCCAGTTCATAATATTTCTGTTTTGTCTTCATTATATTCTTCTCTACCTTATATGTTTGTAATGTTTCATATTTTATTTTTTTATCCACCAATTCTCTTCTTTTAGTTGTATCTTCCTTCATTGCTAATTTTTTTTCTATATTTACTATTTCCCTTTCCAACTGCTCTGTTTCCTGATTATAGTCCTTCTTCATCTTGGTTACATAACTTATTATTTGCCCTCTAATGAATGCTTTCATTGCATCCCATAGTATAAACTTATCTTCCACTGATTCCGTATTTATTTCAAAATACATTTTTAATTGTTTTTCAATAAATTCTCTAAAATCCTGCCTTTTAAGTAGCATGGGGTTTAATCTCCATCTATACATTCTTGGAGGGACGTCCTCTAGCTTTACTGTCAATATTAAGGGTGAATGGTCCGATAGTATTCTAGCTTTATATTTTGTTTTTCTTACTCTACCTTGCATACTAGCTGATAACAAAAATAGGTCTATTCTTGAGTATGTTTTATGTCTAGCCGAGTAATATGAATATTCCTTTTCTTTTGGGTTTTGTTTCCTCCATATATCGAAAAGTTGCATTTCTTGCATTGATTTAATTATAAATTTGGTTACTTTGTTCTTTCTATTAATTTTTTTCCCAGTTTTATCCATATTTGAATCCAAATTCAGGTTGAAATCCCCTCCTATTAATATGTTCCCTTGTGTATTAGCTACCTTCAAAAAGATATCTTGAATAAACTTTTGATCTTCTTCGTTAGGTGAATATACATTAAGTAGATTCCAAAACTCCGAATATATCTGACATTTTATCATTACATATCTCCCTGCTGGATCTATTATTTCCTCTTCTATTTTAAATGGCACATTTTTACTAATTAATATAGCCACTCCTCTTGCTTTTGAATTATACGATGCTGCTGTTACATGTCCTACCCAATCTCTCTTTAATTTCTTGTGCTCCAATTCAGTTAAGTGTGTTTCTTGGACAAATGCTATATCAATTTTTTCTTTTTTCAGTAAATTTAGTAGTTTCTTCCTTTTAATTTGGTTATGTATTCCATTAATATTTAAAGTCATATAGTTCAACGTAGCCATTTTATACTTTGTTTATCTTCCCTTTCCGTTTTTCCATTATTACCTTTCCTCCTTTTCCATTTCTGTTTTCTTATTTTAAACCCTTTATAAGACAACATTCCTAAAACATCAAACATTTTCCTTATTCTCCTATTTATACCTTCTTTAGCCCCAATCTCCCCTTCCCCTCCTGAGTTGTCCTTTATCCCTTGTCGGACAACCACATCTCCCCTCTCCATTTGGGTTTGCGAATTCACTCGCAAGCGTCAACTGATTTTGCAGTGATCGCTATTCCCCCCCACCAAGCCCCCCCAGAAAAGATTTCACTTTTCATATATAACAAAGGTCACTCTTTTAATTCCCTCCTTATTCTCTCTATTCCATTACCTTCCCTTATTAATTCTTGTCTATACTATCTATATTTTCCTCTAAGTACAGATACATTCACGTATGCACATTATACCTCTTTATCCACATACATATCAATCGTGATCATTTTTACTCTCATTACACGTCTTCATCCCTCAGTCTATTTTGTAATTGTTCTGCAAATTTTCGTGCTTCTTCTGGATCTGAGAATAGTCTGTTTTGTTGTCCTGGAATAAATATTTTCAATACCGCTGGATGCTTTAGTATAAATTTATACCCTTTCTTCCATAAAATCGCCTTTGCTGTATTGAACTCCTTTCTCTTCTTTAGGAGTTCAAAACTTATATCTGGATAAATGAAGATTTTTTGCCCTTTATACTCCAGTGGCTTGTTGCCCTCTCTTACTTTTTCCATTGTCTTCTCCAGTACCTTTTCTCTTGTAGTATATCTTAGGAATTTTACTAAAATAGATCTTGGTTTTTGTTGTGGTTGTGGTTTAAAGGCCAATGCTCTATGTGCCCTTTCTATTTCCATTTCTTGCTGTAGTTCTGGACATCCTAGGATCCTAGGGATCCAATCTTTTATAAACTCCCTCATATTCTTGCCTTCTTCATCTTCCTTAAGGCCCACTATCTTTATGTTATTTCTTCTGTTATAATTTTCCATTATATCTATTTTTTGAGCTAACAGTTCTTGTGTCTCTATAGCTTTTTTATTAGATTCCTCTAATTTCTTTTTTAAGTCCTCTACCTCTATTTCTGCTGCTACTGCCCGCTCTTCCATCTTGTCCATTTTCTTTCCCATTTCTGTTAAGGTCATATCTATTTTATTCATTTTCTCTTCTGTGTTGTTTATTCTTCTTCTTAAATCATTAAATTCCTGTGTTTGCCATTCTTTAAATGACTCCATGTATCCTTTAATAAGAGAAAGTAAAACCTTTATCTTGCCTTTCCCTTCTTCTTCTATTTCACTGTACTCTTCCTCTTCTTCTTCCTCTTCTTCTTCCTCTGGGTTGGCCATCTGTTGTTTCTTTGTTGCCCTTTTCTTCTCTTCTTTCTTGTTTCCATTGTCTTCTGTGTTCTCTTCTTGCTGCAGGTGTTCTGCAGCTGTCGTTGCCGGCTGTGGAGATCGACTCCCCAGCTGGTCCCCCCTCCCGTTGGTGTGTTTTTTTTCATGTGCATTGCGCACTTTTAGTCGGCTCAGCGAGCCATTTTTGTAGTCCAATTTCTACCGACCTGAGGGAGCGGGTTTCTCTCTCCACCGCGGGCCTCTTCGAACAGGTAAGGCCTTCTCCTTCTTCCTCCGTTGTCTTCTCTTCCTCTCTTCTTACCGTTGATTTCGATTTTTCTTTTTTTGTCGCCATCTTCTTTCCACCTTTATACTCACTTTTCTTTAACTTTTATTTCTGTGCCTTTGTGTTTTCCTTTGTTTTTCCCGACTTTTCTGGAGAGGGCTGGAGTTCACCGTCCGGCCACTACTCCATCACGTGACTCCTCCTCAAAGTAAGGTTTAAGTATGTTCATGTGACAGACCTGTGTCTCTCTTTGACGATCAGGCATCTCAATGACATAGGTGACCTGGTTAATTTTTGATTTTACCTTATATGGTCCTTAAAACTGAGCTCTCAAAGGGTTTGACTGCATTGGAAACAAAACCAATACTTTGTTGCCAGGGTTAATGTCCCTAATTTTTGCTTTTTGATCATACCGAATTTTCATTTTTCCCTGAGCAGTTTTTAAAATTTTTCATTGCCATCTCGCAAGCCTGATATAATCTGTTTTTAAATTTGAAAACATAATCCAACAGGTTTGATTGTATATCATTAAGTATCCATTGTTCCTTCAACAATAGTAATAGACCCCTGACTTCATGACCAAACACCAACTTAAATGGACTAAAGCCAAGAGACTCCTGAGTTGCCTCTCTAACAGCAAACAATAACAAATGGATTCCTTCATCCCAATCCTTTTTATTTTCCATGCAATAAGCCCTCATCATATTTTTCACAGTTAAATGGAACCTTTCCAAGGCCCCTTGACTTTCAGGATGATAGGCAGATGACACAATTTGATGGGCTCCCAATTCATACACCACCTGTTGAAATATTCCAGGCATAAAATTACTCCCTTGGTCCGATTGAATTTCCTTGGTAGGCCAAACAGTGTGAAAAATTTTAGCATAGCCTTCACAATCATATTTGCTTTAATGTTTCTCAGGGGAATAGCCTCTGGAAACCTTGAAGCTGTGCACATGAGTGTTAACAAATATTAATTTCCTGATTTGGTTTTTGGCAATGGGCCAACACAATCCACTATCACTTTTGAGAAGGGCTCCCCGAAAGCAGGGATGGGTTGTAAAGGTGCCACTGGTGGTCCTTGATTAGGCTTGGCCACCAGTTGACAAGTGTGACAGGTTCTACAATGGTTCACAACATCCTTTCTTAATTTCAGCCAATAAAACTGTTTCCTTATCTTTTCTACCACCTTCTTCACTCCACGATGACCTCCTAAAGGTGTACTATGAGCCAACTTTAATATTTCATTCCTGTAAGTTTTTGGAATTACAACTTGCCTTATTACCAGCACTTGTGGTCTCCACTTTCTCATCAATATTCCATCTTGAACAAAGTAACCAACTGGCACAGTTTCCATTTCCTGGTTAGACAGAATCTTATCTCTTATCCCAGCAAGATCAGGATCATGCTTTTGTCAAGCTATTAATTATTCTCTTAACAACAGCAAAGCTGGATCCTTAGGTTTGTCCTCAGTGCTTGCCTCCACTACAGGATCATCACAGACTTTCTCTACCTCTACCTTTTTTCTAGACATGGCTCTAGTAATGGCACACGCAGGGTAGATTTCCAAATCCTTTTCGGACTCATAACTCACTTACTTGTAAGTTTCACCGCAGATATGACTTTACCCTCTTGATCTTATCCCTATCGTAACCGGGTCATTAACAAAGTCTGATTTCATCACTATTCTATGTAAAGATAAAGGCTCTGCTTCACCACCAATGCCTTAATTAAATTCACATCTCCAGTATCAGTCTCCTCACCAAAATTCAAAACGTTGCTTAATACAAGCGATTGGGCTGCTCCAGTATCCCATAGGATTTTAACTGGCACTTGATTGGATCCTTCTTTATCTGAAATGAAACCTTCAGTCATGAATGGTTTAAAAATATCCCTAACTTTCTCACACTGAACACAGGTGGTTGGTACCACCCATTTCTCTTTCTTCCTTTTCAGTACAGGACAATTTGCTATTATGTGCCCTGCCTTCCTTCTTACAATAGTGGCAAATAACACTCAAAAATGTTTCCTTCACACCCATATAACCACTTACAGCACAGAACAGGCCAGTTCGGCCCTACTAGTCCATGCCATAACAAATCCCCACCCTCCTAGTCCCACTGACCAGCACCCGGACCATACCCCTCCAGTCCTCTCCTCTCCGTGTAACTATCCAGTCTATCCTTAAATGTAACCAATGATCCCGCCTCGACCACGTCTTCCGGAAGCTCATTCCACATCCCTACCACCCTTTGCATAAAGAAATTTCCCCTCATGTTCCCCTTATAATTTTCCCCCTTCAATCTTAAACCATGCCCTCTAGTTTGAATCTCCCTCACTCTTAATTGAAAAAGCCTATCCACATTTACTCTGTCTGTCCCTTTTAAAATCTTAAACACCTCTATCAAGTCCCCCCTCAATCTTCTACGCTCCAGAGAAAAAAGCCCTAGTCTGCACAACCTTTCCCTATAACTCAAACCTTGAAATCCTCTCAACATTCTCTTGAACCTTCTCTGCACTCTCTCTATTTTGTTTCTATCTTTCCTATAATTTGGTGACCAAAACTGTACACAGTACTCCAAATTTGGCCTCACCAATGCCTTGTACAATTTCATCATAACCTCCCTACTCTTGAATTCAATACTCCGATTTATGAAGGCCAACATTCCAAATGCCTTCTTCACCACACCATCTACCTGAGTATCAGCCTTGAGGGTACTATTTACCATCACTCCTAAATCCCTTTGTTGCTCTGCACATCTCAATAACCTACCATTTAATGCATATGACCTATTTAGATTTGCCTTTCCAAAATGTAACACCTCACACATCTGTATTAAATTCCATCAGCCATTTCTCAGCCCACACCTCCAGCCTTCCTAAATCACCTTTTAATCTACGGTAATCTTTCTCACTGTCCACAACACCACCAATCTTTGTATCATCCGCAAACTTGCTTATCCAATTCTCCACCCCTACTTCCAGATCGTTAATATATATAACAAACAATAGTGGACCCAGGACCGATCCCTGAGGAACTCCACTAGTCACTGGCCTCCAATTGAACAAACAATTTTCTACCAGTATTCTCTGATATCTCCCATCCAACCATTGTTGAATCCATTCACTACCTCGTTATTTATACCTAATGCCTCCACCTTTTTTCCTAACTTCCTGTGGGGAACTTTGTCAAAAGCTTTACTAAAGTCTAAATAGACAACCCATTTCTCTTCCTCTCTTCCTTTAACCTCACTTCTAGATTTTTTTTCTACTCTACTTGGATTATCAGCAGTATTCCTTTGAAAGGTTTTCCCTGGTGTCCATTTAGATGTGGGTTAAAGCATATTCCTCTGTGAATTTAGCCAATTCTTGCCAAGTTTTTATATTTTTCGCTGCCAAGTACACTTGAATATCGACAGTAACACAATTTTTAATCTCCTCAATCAGAATGATTTCTCTCAATAAATCAAAGTTATTTTCTACTTTCATTGCGGCACACCACCAATCAAAACACAACCTTCCTATTTATTCTTTGGAGCGTAGAAGGTTGAGAGGGGATTTGATAGAAGTATTTAAGATTATGAAAGGGATAGACAGAGTGGATGTGGATAGACTATTTCCATTAAGAGGAGGAAAGATTAAAACAAGAGGACATGAGTTAAGAATTAAGGGGCAGAGGTTTAGAGGTAACATGAGGGGGAACTTCTTTACTCAGAGAGTGGTAGCTGTGTGGAATGATCTTCCGGGAGAAATAGTGGCGGCGGAGTCAATTGTATTATTTAAGAAAAGGTTGGACAGGTATATGGATGAGAAGAAGATGGAGGGTTATGGACATTGTGCAGGGAGGTGGGACTAGAAAGGGGTGTTTGGTTCGGTGCGGACTAGAAGGGCCTAATGGCCTGTTTCCGTGCTGTAATTGTTATGTTATGTTATGTTATAAGCAAAATCCAGGTAAGATTGGGTTGCTGCTTTTTTTAAACTCCTGAACTTTTGTCTATAAGCCTCTGGGACTAGTTCATAAGATCGGAGTATAGATTGCTTTACAAATTCATAATCAGCTGCTTGTTGTACAGTGAGACACAAATACACATGTTGGGCTTTCCCTTTAAGAACACTTTGTAGCAGGTGGGACCACTGGTCTGGTGGCCATTTTAAATTTACAGCTACTTTCTCAAAATGCTGAAAATACTGGTCTATTTCAGCTTCCTCAAATGGAGGAATTAACCTCACTTCTCTACTGACCAGAAACCTCTCCTCCTGACCAGCATGTGGGTTTTGGGCTTCTCCCTCTTCTTGGGTTAGGGTCAGCTTTAATTTAGCTAGTTCTAGCTCATGCTTCCGTTCTTTCTCTCTCTCCTTTAACTCTAGTTTTCTCAAAGCCAACTTTACTTCCTCTGAAGTTTTCTTCTTTGGAAACTGTTCTAATGCAGCTTCTTCAAATACCCCCCTTCCTACATAGCGCTTAACAATCTTTTGGGCAATTTCCTTTTTTCTCATCCCAGTTCTTACTACAAGAAGTTTTAACTTGCCAACTATAACTATCAGTTCTGACTTTTTAGCCATTTTTAAATTAACCACTGAAGGGTTCGCTATGAACTGGTCAATATTCCTAGTTGCTGGTTTTTCTGCTGGTGATTTATACCATTTATTTTTAATTTCAAGCTGGAGGTTGAGTCAAACTCAGACGACTGATAACTAAGCACAAGTCAATCACCCCTAAAGCTTCCAAATTGGTTTGATCCTGGACGAAGCCCCCAAATTATGTTACAAGTTCAAACCAGCAATCACAAAGAAGGCATATCACACAGGGGTAAAGATGAACAATTACTTTATTAACAAAAAAATTCACCTTCAAACTTTAATTCAAAATCCCTCCTTTTATAACAGTCCGCACTGGTTAGTATGCAAATTTCTATAACAGCGTAAAACTAATAAATTCCACAGCCTAAATATAACATATGTAATTAAAGTCTAAGTTATATTTCCAACCAACCCACAGAAAAACTTAGACACAAAACAAACACAGAACACACAAGACTCACAAAACTTTGATCTCAACCAAAGCAAAGATCATAAACAAAATTCAGTTTGTTTGGTAAACTGAAGCCAAAAGATCTTAGAGAGAGAGAGAGAGAGAGAGAGAGAGAGAGAGAGAGAGAGAGAGAGAGAGAGAGAGAGAGAGAGCACAAAATTCAAAGATGTCTTGTGTTGCTTGCAGAGAGAGGAACAATGGCTTGGTCTGGATCCTTCTGGCTGCCTTCGGAATGTTCATCCTTTTTGAAATCCCAACATTCTAAACTGTCTTCCAGACAATGACTCATGTTTTGGGCCTTCCTCCACTCCACAGCACCCCCAGTGGTGGTTTATCATCCAAGTCCAGAAATTTTTAGATCATTTTCTGCACATGCCCAGTCTGTCTCCCACTCTCTCAGCAGTCCACCTTCACCTTGGCTCTTAAAGGCAAACTGTCACTTTTTAACATAAAACCACACAACACATAGGTCAATAAACAACACAGAACTTTGTAACAACATGGACAATGTGAACGACTCGGCTCTTCATAACGCAGTTTAATTTAAACTGCCAGCTTTCTGGACCATTCAGTCCCTCATCTGGTTTCAACAAGCAGAGACCCAGTTCCAGGCCAGGAACATTGTCTCCGATGAGACCAGATACTAAAACGTGGTGGTTGCTCTCGACCTGTAAACGGCGGGCTGAGTAATTCTGCAACGTAACGAACGTTATATAGAGAATTTAGGTTAAAATGACTTAAGTTAAAATGTGATGATTAATCATAAAAAGGGAAGCCAGAACGGACAGGGAGCTTACTAGCAGCCAAGGACAAAAAGTTCAGCTGGATATGTTTTTTTTTAAAAAACATATCTTTTCATGGTCATAGTGAGAGACATGCAGGAGACAAAAGATTGATAAGAAGGGTGAGAAACAGAATTTAGTGTATGTAGATTTCACAGCGTACGTAACGAACGTGATAATTAAAAATGCAGTTATACTTAGAATGCTTTTGTAATACTAACCAATTAAAACAGTATTAATAAGAAGGGGAAGGGCAAACAATAAGGGTATAAAAATCAATGCACTGTATGTATCGGGGCTTAACTGGTGAGAAGCCAGTTGAGTCCAACTCTGCAGACTTGTAAATAAAGCTTGTCGTGTCATCAGTTTTAAAGAGACTCATGTGTGAGAAGTTTTATTTCTGACAAATGGGGGCTCGTCCGGGATCTACACTCCGGCCGTGAGGGGAGGCGAGAAGAGGGACATCGGAGGCGGTGCACCCCGCTGAGTTCAGCGGCTCCTAGTCCCTTGCTCGTCGCTTCGGGCGGCTTGAGCGAGTGGTATCCGGACAAGGTGACACGACAAGACGGAGAGGAGAAGGGTGACGGTTCAATCCCCGGGAAGACACCGGTAAGTGACGACTTACGATTGTGGTGTGGGGATTGGGTAACAGGTGTAACGGGATACACCTGTTTGGATAAAAAACCTAACGTAATAGATCAGGTATAGATCTTTTGTCGTGGCGTGAGGACCCTGTCGTGGGACTCTAGGATAGACCCCAGGGAAACCTCGGCGGTAACCGAAGGAGGGACAGCACCTCCGACGAAGTGCCGAGAAGAGAGGGGTCAACCCCAGGGAAACCTCAGCGGTAACCGAAGGAGGGACAGTACCTCCGACGAGGCGTCTGAGAAGAAGGGAGTAGGGTCCAGAATGAGAGGGTCCTCAGCAACGATAAACAGATCTAGGTGGGAAAATGGGAGGATCAAAATCTAAGGGCTCATCTGAAAATTTAGGACAATTCCTGGGAGTTCCCCTTGACAGCCCTTTGGGGAGAATGTTTGAAAATTGGGATAGTAAAAGATATCGAGACAAAAACAAGAAAAAGATGGTCCAATATTGTCTCCTTTGGTCGAAACAACCTATTAAAGGTTCCTCGGTCTGGTGGCCGAAATTTGGATCTGATGAGGATTGGGTTAGACAAGCATTAAACATATATGTAAATTCGAGACCAAAGGTGAATCAAGAAGAGTCAGCATATGCATTTTGTTGGGTTCCCTGGCCAGGATCCTTAACAAAATGTTTTAAATTGAGGGTAGCGGGAGAAAAGAAATGGGAACCTCTGGACAACCTTCCCCCTCCTTATATTCCCCCGGTGCCTACTGCGCCCGAGGAAAGCTCATTACCAGAGGGGAAAGGTGATGAATGTGATTGCCCCGAAAGGGGCCGGGAAAAAAAGGATGAATTAAGGGAGTCGGACCCTAAACTTCCACCGGTAAAACGACCCTGGACAAGATCCCAGACTGGTCCAGGACCATCAAAATTTTCAATAAGCCTAAATCCCCTGAGGGAAGTTCCTATGGGAGGACCGGGAGGGGGAACGGGATATGTGAATGTTCCCCTAACTAGTACAGAGGTGCGGGGATTTAAGAAAGAAATGAAAAAGTTATTAGAAGATCCTATAGGACTGGCTGAACAGCTTGACCAATTCCTGGGACCAAACACATATACGTGGGAAGAGATGCAGGCAATAATGGGAACATTATTCTCACCCCAGGAGAGGCAGATGATTCGACGGGCTGCCCTCCTCATGTGGGAATATGAACAACCTGGGGACCCCAGACCCCATGAACAAAAATATCCCTTAAATGAATCCAGGTGGGACAAACGAACACCCGAGGGATTGGCAAGTATGAGACAATATAGAGAGTGGACAATTAAAGGGATACGGGAGGCTGTGCCAAAGGGTCACAATTTCACCAAGGCATTTGGGAACCACCAGGGGAAAGACGAGTCCCCTACTGATTTTTTGGAGAGGGTGAGAAAGAATGTCCAACAGTATGCGGGCGTGGACCCTAGTACACCAATGGGTGAACAGCTTATTCGAATTGAATTTGTTTCCAAATCATGGCAGGACATTAGAAAGAAACTAGAAAAGGAGGAGGACTGGAGCGAAAAACCCCTAAGTGACCTGTTAAAAAAGGCGCAAAAAGTATATGTGCAGAGAGAAGAAGAAGATCAAAAGAGGGCGACAAAGGTTATGGTACAGACTATCCGTCAGATGAATGCTGAATCCAGAGGGGAAAGAAAACAAAACCTTCCTCTAAACAATCCAAGATATCCAAGAGAGGGAAGACCCCGGAGGTTCGTTAAGTGCTATTACTGCAATGAGGAAGGACACTTTAAGAGGGAATGCCCCCGATACAAGAGGGAATTGCGTGCCCTCGAACTTATGGAAGAAGATTAGGGGTGTCAGGGGTTCCAAATGTTAGGGACCAAGTATAAGAGGGAACCCCTGGTAAAACTAAAAATTGGTCCCAAGGGAGAAGAGGTGGTGTTTATGGTGGACACAGGAGCGGAACGAAGTAGTGTAATAACTGTGCCAATCGGAACTGAGCCTGTAAAAAGTAATTTGACAATTTCTGGGATAGAAGGGGCTCCCAGAATGGTATCAATAATTCCCCAAGTAACAGTGAAACTGGAAGAAAGAGAAGGGGTACAAGACCTCTTGTTGTTACCGTCGGCTGGATTTAACCTCCTAGGAAGGGACTTACAGGCTCTCCTAGGTTTGGGTGCTCTCCCTGTGGACGGAGAAGTGCGAGTCCACCTCTGCGCTTTAAAGGAAGAGGATGAACGGCAGATTGACGAGAGAGTCTGGTATAAGGAGGGAAATCGAGGAGGTCTGGACATCCCACCTTTACATGTCACATTAATACCAGGTCATCAGCCGGTAAGGAAACGTCAGTATCCTATTTCTTTGGAAGGGAGAAAAGGGCTACAGCCGGTAATTGAGACTCTAATACGAGACGGACTATTAGAAGAATGCATGTCACCTTATAACACCCCTATACTCCCAGTGAAAAAGTCAGATGGATCCTATCGCCTAGTTCAGGATCTAAGAAGTTTGAATGCTATTGTTCAGACCCGCCACCCAGTGGTGCCTAATCCCTATACTATTATGAGTCGGATTCCCCCAGACCATGAGTGGTTTAGTGTTATCGACTTGAAGGATGCCTTCTGGACGTGTCCATTAGAAGAGGAAAGTAGAGATATGTTTGCGTTTGAATGGGAAAATCCATGGACAGGTAGACGGAGACAGCTTCGGTGGACTGTATTGCCCCAAGGGTTCACTGAATCTCCGAACCTGTTTGGACAAATGCTAGAACAAATCCTGGTGGACTATCCACAATCTGATGATTCCCAACTAATGCAGTATGTGGACGATTTACTATTATCAGGACCCAAGGAACAAGAAATGAGGGGAGATACAATTAGACTCTTGAATTATCTGGGGAAAAAGGGTCTACGGGTGTCCAGGAACAAGTTACAGTTTGTTGAGAGAACTGTGGTATATCTGGGACACCAGATAAGTAAAGGACAGAAACGGATTACCCCTGAACGGATTGCGGGAATCACTAGAATGCCGTTACCCCGTAATAAGAAGGAAATAAGACAATTCCTGGGACTCTTAGGTTACTGTAGGTTATGGATAGAGGACTACTCAGCTTTGGTGAAGTTTATGTATGAAAAGCTGACAAATGAAAATGAATATCCATTGAAATGGATCCAGGAGGAGGAGGGATGGTTTGAGGACTTGAAGCATCGCCTGACACGAGCCCCAGTACTCACTCTTCCCTCTTTAAAACAGCCCTTCCAGCTATTTGTCACTCATAACCAAGGAACAGCTGTGGGAGTTTTAACACAGGAAAAAGGCGGTCAGCGACACCCAGTGGCTTTCCTTTCCAAAATGATGGACCCAGTGTCTCGCAGATGGCCGACGTGTATCCAGGGAGTAGCGGCTGCTGCTCTGTTGGTAGAGGAAGCACGTAAACTTACTTTTGGAGGAAAGATGACTGTGTACACCTCCCATTCTGTGAGTGTTTTATTAACACAAACTGCCCATTGATGGCTGACTGATTCTCGCATATTAAAGTATGAAACCATATTAATGGTCGGAGAAGATCTACAGTTTGCAAAGATTAATAGCTGCAACCCAGCTCAGTTTTTATACGGCAGTGAAACAGAGAGAGAAGTGGAGCACGACTGTGTCGAGTTGACAGATCTTCAGACCAAGACCCGAGAAGACCTTTGCGATACTCCACTGGGAGAAGGATATGAATTCTACATTGACGGCTCCGCTAGATGTGTTGACGGAATGAGAAGAAGTGGATATGCTATAATAGAAGGAAATACTTGGAAAGTAGTAGAATCCACGAGACTACCCGGAAGCTGGTCAGCACAATCCTGTGAACTATATGCCTTGCAAAGAGCCCTCAGAATACTGGCAAAGAAAATTGGAACGATTTACACTGATTCCAAATACGCATACGGGGTAGTGCATACCTTTGGTAAGATCTGGAAGGAGCGTGGTCTAATTACATCAAGAGGAAAGGAAATGGCACACGAACAGATGATTACTCTGACTTTAGAAGCCTTGACATTACCCCAGGAAATAGCAGTGGTCTACATACCAGGCCATCAGAGGGGAGATACCCCGACAGCAATTGGAAACAGACTGACTGATGAAGAAGCCAAAAGGGCAGCCATGCAACAAGAAGTCCGTTTGCTGACCTTAATCCCAATAAGGCAAGGCATAAAGAAGGCTCCCATTTTCACTGCTAAGGAAGAAAAGGACATGGCTCAGCTGGGCGCAAGCCAGCTGCCTGATGGAACATGGAAGACACCAGATGGAAGAATGGTTCTAAATAAAGAAATAACTCGCAATATTTTAAAACACCTGCATCATCAGAGCCACTGGGGCACCCAAGCCTTATGTGACACAGTGCTTCGAGAATATGTGTGTAAGGGAATCTACACCTTGGCCCAACAGGAGGTGCAGAATTGTCACCTATGCACAAAAATTAATAAGAAGGTAATGAGGACAGGGACTATGGGAGGTCAACCATTAGCCATACGCCCTTTTCAACGTATCCAGATCGACTTCACAAAGTTACCTCAAGTCCAAAGATGGAAATATCTGTTGGTGATAATAGATCACTTTACCAGATGGGTGGAAGCCTTCCCAACAGTAAATACTACAACCTCTACAGTAGCTCGCCTCCTCCTAGAGCAGATAATCCCCAGATATGGTATAATGGATTCTATAGACTCAGACAGGGGTCCACATTTTTCTTCAAAAATCCAGCAATTGATTTGTAATGCATTACAGGTTTCTTGGAAATTACATACCCCTTGGCATCCACAAAGCTCAGGGAGGGTTGAACATATGAATGGAACCCTAAAAATGCAATTGACAAAATTAATGGTGGAAACTAAAATGCCTTGGATAAAGTGTCTGCCCCTGGCTTTATTGAGAATTCGTACAGCCCCACGAAAAGATGTAGGGTTGTCCCCTTATGAAATGATGTTTGGGCTTCCCTTCTGGAGTATAGTTGACGGGTGTCCCACCTTGGGGGAAGGGGATATATTTGTTAGGAACTATTTACAGGCACTGTCACGCTCTCTTGCAGATTTACGAAAGAGAGGACTATTGGCACAAACACCGCCTTTAGACTTTTCTTTACACAAAGTGGAACCAGGAGACTGGATTCTCATCAAGACCTGGAAAACTGAAAAACTCCAGCCCCAGTGGGAAGGTCCATACCAAGTTCTCTTAACTACAGAGGCTGCAGCACGAACAAGAGAGAAGGGGTGGATGCACGCATCCAGATTTAAGGGACCTGTAGAGGCGCCTCAGGACCCTGATACGAACTCAGATTGGACTTGTGTTCCTGGAGAAAAACCTCTTACCTTACGATTTCGCAGAAAGACTTGATTCACAATGTTATTGTTATGTTCTTTGATTTTTCTTAGTTTGCCTATGTCTTTATCAGGTGTGAAATGTAAGAAATGCAGAGACACAGTGGTCCTGTTTCAGGACCACATTTGGGGAAGAAAGGAAGGTAATTTCATTTCCCATACCTCAGTTCCTGAGAAATGCTGGGCAGAAAATACCACCCAACATCCATATACCCCTAGTGTGGAAAAAGAAGGAAATAATATGGGTCATTATATACAGATTCCTAATACCACTCCTTTCCCTCTTAACGGTTGGAAGGGTGACTCAGGCCCACCATGCCCTGATGGACTCTGGTTTTGCATACACCAGCGTACTGTTCCAATGAAAAGTTCCACTCCACACTCGAAAGTGCCTGCCCCTTTAAGACAGCCGGACTTAGTTCGAGTCCATCCAAATAACCATGAAAGTGTCAGTAATGCAGTTGGGGGAGATAACCTTTTTGTAGATCTTGCTACTAAAATTGCAGGAACTTTTAATGTAACCAATTGTTGGGTCTGCGGGGGTCCACGGATGTCAGAGCAATGGCCTTGGTGGGGGGAGCCCCTCAATTCATTGACCATGATTTCCCGAATTTGGACAACTAACCGAACGAGATCAAGAGAAACTTGGTCTCTCTCTAACGTCCCCTCTGGTTTTTATTGTCTCTCACGAACCGGCAAATACGCAGTAGGAAAAAGTCCCTGCAAGGCTGTATGGATTCGCATTTCGCCTGGTATTTTCACTTGGTTTCCTAAACCTCAGACTTGGTTCTTATCCACTGTTTTTAAAACTAATTGCCTACCCCTGTCTAATAGCAGTATTCAGTTTTGGAATTGTACCAGTTCCACCATCACAGGACCATACCAATCAAATCCCGTTCTTAAAAGAGTTTGGGAAAGGGGGTATGGAGTATCCCCAAATGGATTATTCTGGGTATGTGGTAATAAAGCTTATACTCGTCTTCCCTCACAGTGGAGTGGAACTTGTTTCCTAGGAATAATCCGCCCAGAATTTTTCCTCCTACCCCACAATCACGGTCATAAATTAGGCGTGAAGGTTTTTGATACATTACACCGTCAGCCCCGCTCTAGCACGGTACATTTGGGACAATGGGGAGATGATTGGCCTCCAGAACGCATAATTGAATATTATGGTCCCGCTACATGGGCTCAAGATGGATCCTGGGGTTATCGTACTCCTATTTATATGTTAAATCGCATTATTCGCTTACAAGCAGTCCTTGAAATTGTTACAAATCAAACAGCTCTAGCCCTGCAATTACTTGCATCCCAGCAAGGTCAAATGCGCTCTGCTATATATCAGAACCGTCTGGCCCTAGACTATCTCCTAGCCACGGAAGGAGGTGTATGTGGAAAGCTTAATTTGACTAACTGCTGCTTACAGATTGATGATAATGGCCAAGCCATTCGAAAAATCGCTGATAATATTCGTACTTTGTCCCATGTACCGGTTCAAACCTGGCATCCTTTTGCACAATTAAATTGGATGGACAAATGGTTTGGGGGAACCTGGTGGCGTACCTTCTTGTGGGTCATCGGAGGTATTTTATTCCTCCTACTTATTTTGCCCTGTATTATTCCCTGTCTACGCAGCCTGGTGATTTCCATGGTCCAACAGGCTATGCAACCAGGGGGACTAGTAGACCCTGTTAGAATTTTACTTCAGCACGAGATTAATGTATCATGAAACGTTTCTCTTCCCCTAGTTAAAATCCCCATTCATATCTATATATATTACACACATTTTAAAGAGAGAAAGGGGTGGATTGTTATATAGAGAATTTAGGTTAAAATGACTTAAGTTAAAATGTGATGATTAATCATAAAAAGGGAAGCCAGAACGGACAGGGAGCTTACTAGCAGCCAAGGACAAAAAGTTCAGCTGGATATGTTTTTTTTTAAAAAACATATCTTTTCATGGTCATAGTGAGAGACATGCAGGAGACAAAAGATTGATAAGAAGGGTGAGAAACAGAATTTAGTGTATGTAGATTTCACAGCGTACGTAACGAACGTGATAATTAAAAATGCAGTTATACTTAGAATGCTTTTGTAATACTAACCAATTAAAACAGTATTAATAAGAAGGGGAAGGGCAAACAATAAGGGTATAAAAATCAATGCACTGTATGTATCGGGGCTTAACTGGTGAGAAGCCAGTTGAGTCCAACTCTGCAGACTTGTAAATAAAGCTTGTCGTGTCATCAGTTTTAAAGAGACTCATGTGTGAGAAGTTTTATTTCTGACAGGCCTTCCTCCACTCCACAGCACCCCCAGTGGTGGTTTATCATCCAAGTCCAGAAATTTTTAGATCATTTTCTGCACATGCCCAGTCTGTCTCCCACTCTCTCAGCAGTCCACCTTCACCTTGGCTCTTAAAGGCAAACTGTCACTTTTTAACATAAAACCACACAACACATAGGTCAATAAACAACACAGAACTTTGTAACAACATGGACAATGTGAACGACTCGGCTCTTCATAACGCAGTTTAATTTAAACTGCCAGCTTTCTGGACCATTCAGTCCCTCATCTGGTTTCAACAAGCAGAGACCCAGTTCCAGGCCAGGAACATTGTCTCCGATGAGACCAGATACTAAAACGTGGTGGTTGCTCTCGACCTGTAAACGGCGGGCTGAGTAATTCTGCAACAGCCCCTGGAGGCTGGCAGGTATGAAGCACTCGAAGCCCTGTTGGTCAGCACATTCGGTCTCTCACGCTGTGAACAGGCTGCATATGTACAGCCTGGGCAACTGCACATCATCCCTGATGAGTGACATGCTGGCTCTAGCAGTCATAAGCTGTGACAACTCTTTGAACAGATCTTTTTGGAGCAGATGCCAGAGGGCATCCGCCTCCTACTAGCAAATGAAGACTTCTCCAACCTGCAAAATGCTGCTTATGCAGATGTTTTGTGGCACACCAAACAAAATGATGGAGCCAACATTGAGATCACTGCTGCATTACGGCCGTAAGCTCAGCCACACCGCATCCCAGTGGTAAAACCTGCAAAGCCCACACCAAGAGATGACACCATTTCTGAGTCTTGGTGTAGGGATCTGGGACCCACTGATGCTGACCACCATGCTCGTGCCAGGGAAGCAAAGGAGCCAGCTGTCACATATGGCTATGCCTCCTATATGTCTGGGACAGATACTCCAGGCGCAGATTCCTGGTAGACACAGGAGTGAAAATCAGCGTCCTTCCCCCACCTTGAGCCACGACATCCAAACCAGAAGGGCCGGACCAGAGTTCCCAGCAGCCAACAGAAGCGCCATCTTCACCTACGGCACATGGACTATCCCCTTGCAATTCGTTTCCAGCTGCCTCTCATGGACACTTATGTTGGCTGCAGTATCACAACCATTGTTGGGTGCGGATTTCCTCCGCGCACACTGTTTGTGGATCTGAAGAAACGACGACTGATCCTCACAAAGACATTTCAGACATTCTCCTTCGGTGAGGCCAAATTGCTGGCTCCGCACCTGGACTACGTCACAAATTCGGACGTTGTCAGGGTTTCCATCCATTGTCACGCCGCAGTTTTCCACAGCAGCCCCCAAACACGGCATGATGCACCATATTCACACACAGGGACTCCCCCTGCATGCTTGGCCCTGCAGGCTACCACCAGACAAGCTCCCACTCATGAGAGAGGAGTTTAACAAAATGGAGGAGATGGGAATCATGAAGGGTTCAGATAGCCGATGTACCTCCCTGCTCCATATGGTGCCCAAGACCACAGGAGGATAGAGGCCATGTGATGACTACAGGAGGCTGAAAGACGAAACCATCTCCAATAAATATCCAGTCCCACACATCCAGGACTTCATGGCCAACCTGCAAGGGGCACGCATCTTTTCAAAAATTGACCTGGTTCAAGGGAATCATCAAGTCCCTGTCCATTTGGATGATATTCCAGAGTCATCCATCATTACTCCATTTGGCCTGTTCAAATTCCTTAGAATGTAATTCGGCCTTAAAAACTTTGCACAGTTCTTCTAGCGCCTCATGGACACAGTAGGGCAGGATCTGGACTTTCAGCCATTCCCATCAGGAGTGTCTGGCACATCTGCACCTACTCTACTACCACCTCAATGACTATGGCCTGGCGATCAACCTTGCCAAGTGCCAGTTCAGCCTACCCACCATCGACTTCTTGGGACACGGGATCGACCAACAAGGAGCTGTTCCTCTACTCGCCAGTACGCCAGGCCCAACACAATCAAAGGGCTGCAGGAATTGTAAGAATGATTAACTTTTACCACCGGTTCATTCCCTTGGCAGCCTTGATCATGCACCCTCTTTTCGGTTTGATGTCCGGGAAACCCAAAGAAGTTGCCTGGACGGATGAGGCAATGATGGTTTTTGACTACACCAAGGACGCTCTAGCTCCACCGCTGGGTAGACGTCCCCATGGACCTCACTTGGGATGCCTCAGAAGTGGGAGTCAGCGGCATACTTGAACAGCTAATCGAAGGCCAGTGGAAATCGCTTGTTTTCTTCAACCGGCACCCGCAACCCTCAGAGATCAAGTACAGCGCATTCAATAGAGAGCTGCTGGCCCTGTACCTAGCCATCTGGCACTTCAGGTATTTCCTAGAAGGGAGGAAGTTCACGATCTTCACAGATCGCAAGCCCCTCACTTTTGCATTTTCCAAAGTATCCGACTCATGGTCAGCCTTCCAGCAGTGCCACCTGTCATATGTATGCGAATTCACCACCACAAGCAACATGGTGGCCGACACGATGTCACGGACATCCACCCAGTCAGTGCATGCTCTGTCTCCAGGGGTGGACTATGCAACGTTATCAGAGGTGCAACAGGTGGACAGCGAAATACCAGCATACTGAACCGCAGTTACCAAACTCTGCCCCGAGGATGTACCCATTGAGCCTAGAACAAGCAAGATCCTTTGCAATGTGTCTATTGGGCAATCTTGGCCCATCGTTCTGACTGCTTGGAGGTGCCAACTTTTCGATGCTTGACACGGTTTAGCCTACCCTTCCATTCAGCGACTGTCCAGCCAATCACGGCACGATTTATGCAAACAGGAAGGGGACTGGGCTGGACATGCAAGCCCTGCCAGACCTCCAAAATCCAGAGGGATGTAAGGGCACCACTGCAACCTTTCCAGCCACCGTATAGGAGGTTCAAGCATGTGGACATCGTCAGCCCACTGCCTGTCTTGAGAGGAACAAGGGACCTATTTACAATGGTGGACAGGTTCACAAGGTGACTGTAAGCTGTCCCAAACACCGACACGACTGTGGAGACATGCGCCAGGACTCTATTCGCAACCTGGGTGGCGAGGTCAGACTCCCTGCCCACATCACTTCAGACATGGGGGTGCAGTTCCCCTTGACTCTTTGGTCCGCTCTGGCGCAGCTCCTTGGAACCCAGCTCCACCAGATGACTGTGTACCATCCACAATCATACGGCTTGGTGGAATGTTTCCACAGGCACCTGAAATCAGCCCTGACGGCATGCCTCCAAGGGCCAGACTGGGAAGACAAGCTCCCCTGGGTGCTACTGGGCATCCGCACAGCACTCAAGGAAGACCTGGCAGCAACATTAGCCGAGCTGGTTTACAGTTCCCTGCTCACAGTACCCGGCAAATTTGTGCCCACACCCTGCGGCCAAGAGGACACACCGATGGAGGTCCTGACCAAACTCCGGGAGACACTTGGGGCACTGGCCCCGGTACTGACATCCCACCACGGAGCAGTGCCCAAGGACCTGTAGCATAGTGAGAATGTTTTTGTTCGCTGAAGAGCACACAGACCACCCCTGCAGTGGCCATACAAGGCCACCCTTCAAGGTGGTGTGCCATAATGGGACAATCTATCTCCAGAAGGAGACTTTTACCATTGACCATCTCTAACCAACACACCTGGATGTTGAAAGACCAGTTGTGGTGCCACATACTTAGAGATGAGGCCACCCACATAAAACAGACAGTGTTCAGGTCACAGTTTTTGTGCCTCCTATTGCCAGTTCTGGAGGAGGAGGGTTCATGTGGCAGCTCCAGCGGTTGTGGGCAGATTCACAGCCAGTGTGGGGCTAAGCCTCAGCCCGGTGCCGGCGTCATTTCCGCCTGCAGGGTGCAAAGGGGGCTGAGAAGCCCGGGCCTCATAAGCACGCAATTTTGAATTAGTAAATCAGTTTAACTGAAACTCTGCTCGACTCAGTGTGTTTCTTCCACTTGCAGTGGTGTACCAGATACATGCCCTTTATTACAAATGGATTTGAATAGAGAAGCAAGGACTAAATTACATGGGGCCCTGGTGGGATTGCACTTGGAGTCGAGTTTGCCTGTGAATCTAGTTCTTAACTGAAGGAAAGAAATACAAAAGAGGGGATGCAACCAAAGTTGAAAATGGCAATGAAGAGTTTCCCCTGTAAAGAGAGCTTAAACAGACTGGCCTTATTCTCTAGGGATTAGAAGAATAAGGCCTGATCTCATTGAAGAATAAAATGTGTACAGGAATTAGTAGGGCTGATGGTGTAATAACATTTCCCCCTGGCTTGATGCCTTGAATTGGAGGTAGATCTGCCTCGTAATCAGAAGGTGACTTTTCAAGATTGAGATGAGAAGAAATTCCACTCAAGAGCACTGTGGTAGCTTGGGTGTGAAGTATATTTTCAACATGTGTATCAATAAATTCTTGGATATCGAGGCATGAGGGTTTAGCAGAAGAAAGTGGCAACGTGACAAAAGATCAATTATGATCTTATTGATGATGGAGCAAGTGTGCTGGGGGTGCGTCATTTAAATGATCATCTGTTATATTCTTGTGTACCACTTCAATACAAAAATAAAATTGATTTGAAATCCATTAAAAGAAAAACAATAGTCTATAATTATAGTACGAGATTGGATTATATGGAATCCTCAGTTGTCCAAAAATTTTTTGGACCCAGAAGTGACGTGGGTTCAACTCTGTAATTTTTTTTCAGAATAATTGAGGAATTCAGAAAAATCAGAAATTTTTGTTTATTCAAAAATTTCATAGCCAAAATGGAATCGTTTCGCCTCCAAAAAAATTCTGATAAATGAGGATATCCGGAACAATCAGAAATCCTCAGTTATCTAAATTTTTTTCGGAGCCTAACTGACGTCAGAGGTTGAAAAAATTTTAGAATTTTTGAAAAACCTCCCGAGTAGAATTTTGAGTTTTTGGTATGGAATTTTCTTCAGGTTGCTTTCTGGTGAGAATTAAACATTATTTCATTCTTTAAAAGCCTTTTCTTTGTAATTTGTTTTTTAAACTCTGTTACAACTGATTTGTTGTTGTTACTGGGCTGTTTTTAAGAAAATGACTAGTTATCTGAAAATATCGTTTATCCGAAATAGACTTGGCCCCGACAATTTCAGATCATTGGAGTTGTACTGTACTACAAAATATCAGAAAGAAAGAGCCATTAGAAAGAACAGCAGCATAGCGGTGGAAGTTAATTACAGTATAAGCAGGGAAATATTTTTGTTCCATTTGATATTTTTGAACTGCAGACTCCACAGCTCAGCAAGGCAGATGAAAAAAATTGCAGTGCTGCACAAGTAGGCCAAGGCTGTTTAGGTATGAGTAATTTGTCCTTAATTTATTTGACTGAAAACAAATTGTGGGCAGTACAGTTAGAGTAGTGCTATAGCTAGCACAATACTATTACAGCATCAGTGACCTGGGTTTGCATCTGGCACTGTTCGTTAGGAGTTCAAACATTCTCCTCGTGACTGCGTGGGTTTTCAGATTTTTTTTTAGATTTCATGTTTATTGTCAGAGTACATACATGACATCACATGCAACCCTGAAATTCTTTTTTCTGTGGGTGATACAGAATTCCCACTTATTCTGCAAAACTATACTCAATGTACACGTAAACGAATAAAGAAATGTAAACTGTGCAATACAGAGAAAAAAAATCAATAGTCCAAGAGTCCTTAAATGACTTTGTGATTTGAGTTCGTTGTTGAGGAGTCTGATAGTGGAGGGGTAGCAGTTGTTCCTGAACCTGATGGTGCAAGTCTTGTGGCACCTATACCACTCTCCTGATGGTAGCAGTGAGAACAGAGCGTGTGCTGGGTGGTGTGGATCCTTGATGATTGCTGCTGCCCTCCAACGACAGCATTCCTTGTGGACATTCTTGATAGTGGAGAGGGTTTTAACTGTGATGCCCTGGGCTGTGTCCATTACTTTTTGCAAGGCTTTACGCTCAGGGATATTGGTGTCCCCATACCAGACTCTGATGCACATTTTCCACCACACAACTGTAGAAATTTGCCAGGGTTTCCGATGTTAAACCAAACATTCACAAACTCCTGAGGCTTCACAAAGCCATTTGTGTGTTGGGTTCGGGAAAGATCCTCCAAGATAGTGACTCCCAAGAACAAATTTGCTCACTCTCTCCACCTCCGATTTCCATGATGTTGACTGGATTGTACACCTCTGGCTTTCCCTTCCAGTAAGTCAACAATCAGCTCCTTGATTTTGGTAACATTCAGTGTGAGGTTGTTGTTGGTACATCATTCTGTCAAGTTTTCCGGTTTCCTTCCTGTACGCTGACTCATCGCCACTTTAAATACAACTCACTACCGTAGGATCATCAGCAAATTTGTTGATTAGGTGTCTCCAAAATGGTCAATATTGACCCCTAAGGGTCGATGGGACCATCCAGGGAGTCAATAAATGCCAGGGTTTCAAAATGGCCGATAACACCAGGGGGATCAATAACATGGGAGGGGTCGATTTAAAATAGCGTCCCCACACCAGCCTCCCCCACCCCCGTCCAGCACAGAGATGGTGGTGAGGGGCTTACCTGGCATCAATCTTCATGCGCTGACATCATGCTTCCCCCTCATTGCAAGCACCAGCCAGCCACGCACGCCCTGTGGACCCCAGGACACTGCATTTAACAGATAAGTGCCCTTTCTGCCCCTTAATTTGTATTGCAATTGGGGATCTAGGGCCTACACCCCCAATGGAGGGCAAATTAATGTCCGGTTTGAGGTGGCACCAGATGGAGGACAGAGGGCACAAAAGCCAGATTGTCTAGCCTAAAACCAGACATCTAGACACCCTACCCAACCTCCTGTCACCCCCACTCCCCCCCCCCCCCCCGTCCAGGATTCCAGGCCTGGGGGTCAATGAGGGACCACATAGCCCCTCAAGGGGTCAGCAGTCAAAAATGTTTGGGGACCCCTGTTGTAGATGGTGCTGTTGTGTATAGCGAGAATGGAGATTGAAGAGATGTTCTTACCAATCCACACTGATTGTAGTCTGGAGGTGAAGTTATCCAGGATTCAATTACACAGTTACAGTGGGGTATTTGACTCCTCAATGTTAGATCTTGCTAAGCAATTTTGAGGGAATGATGGTGTTAAATGCCAAACTGTCGTTGATAAAGAGCATCCTGAGGTATGCATCTTTTCCATCCAGGTGTTTCAGGGCTTTGGGTAGAGCCAGTAAGATGGTGTAGTGTGAATTGTGGAGGATCTTGTGGCCTCTGTCTGGAATCTGGTGAGAATATGGATTGTGAAGGGTCATGTGACCTCTCCGGCTGGAGCCTAGTAGGAAGTCACCTCACCTGCCAATCAAGGGATAGATCTGCCACCTATGATGCTGATACATGATTGGCCCTGGCAGCTGACATGTGATTAATTCTCCAGGTGCCTATCAATGGTTAGATCTGCCCACAGGTGAGGCTGATGCATAATTGGTCCTTGCAGGTCACGTGGACGCATCTTGCATTGAAAAAGCCAAGCACATGGAGTCTCAGTGTCTCTCTTTCTCTCTGAATGCAGCTGCCTTCAAACCATCCCCGAAATTCAGGCTGCAGGCACCTCCAGGAGACTGACTGCAATGGGCCTACCTGGATCCCGAGCTGTGGTCAATGCTGGAAGCCAGGTTAATATGTATATACTTGGGAGCTGTAATTAATTTACTGTGGCAGCCCGCAATTGTGGATTGGGCCAGCACATCGCACGGCAGCAGACACGGACAGAGATCACTAAAGCGAATCCCAAGACAATGAAACAGCAGGAGTAGAAGCTGGGGCAGCATCAGACCAACAGGCCTAAAATAGCGTTGGTCAAGCTGCCCAGCTAACTCAGCAGTAACAGGCTGGGGAAGAAGGGCGTTCATATGCATGGATGTTCCTGCCCGCTATTGTTATTCCCTTGGCTGACTCAATCAGAAAAAACGGCGGGAACTTGAACAGTATAGAAGCAGGCTTTCCAGCTCTAATAAAGGAGTGAGTTTAACCTGCCACACTGTGTGTGTGTGTTTCTTTGTAGCGGTCAGCTACATTACTGTTTATTTGCATGCTGTGTCTGCCAGAGATAAGAGAGAGCTGTGGGTATCACGTGTTTAGCTCTCGTGTTTCCAATTGGGAATTGAGAAAGTTTACTAGTGACTTATTCACACTAGGTGTGTAGTTATTTGTGTATTATCTGAGGCGCCTGCAAGCTCACACCAAGACACAAGAGAAACTTGTCCGTGAACTACTCTTTGCAGATGATGCCGCTTTAGTTGCCCATTCAGAGCCAGCTCTTCAGCGCTTGACGTCCTGCTTTGCGGAAACTGCCAAAATGTTTGGCCTGGAAGTCAGCCTGAAGAAAACTGAGGTCCTCCATCAACCAGCTCCCCACCATGACTACCAGCCCCCCCACATCTCCATCGGGCACACAAAACTCAAAACGGTCAACCAGTTTACCTATCTCGGCTGCACCATTTCATCAGATGCAAGGATCGACAATGAGATAGACAACAGACTCGCCAAGGCAAATAGCGCCTTTGGAAGACTACACAAAAGAGTCTGGAAAAACAACCAACTGAAAAACCTCACAAAGATAAGCGTATACAGAGCCGTTGTCATACCCACACTCCTGTTCGGCTCCGAATCATGGGTCCTCTACCGGCACCACCTACGGCTCCTAGAACGCTTCCACCAGCGTTGTCTCCGCTCCATCCTCAACATCCATTGGAGCGCTTACACCCCTAACGTCGAAGTACTCGAGATGGCAGAGGTCGACAGCATCGAGTCCACGCTGCTGAAGATCCAGCTGCGCTGGATGGGTCACGTCTCCAGAATGGAGGACCATCGCCTTCCCAAGATCCTGTTATATGGCGAGCTCTCCACTGGCCACCGTGACAGAGGTGCACCAAAGAAAAGGTACAAGGACTGCCTAAAGAAATCTCTTGGTGCCTGCCACATTGACCACCGCCAGTGGGCTGATAACGCCTCAAACCGTGCATCTTGGCGCCTCACAGTTTGGCGGGCAGCAACCTCCTTTGAAGAAGACCGCAGAGCCCACCTCACTGACAAAAGGCAAAGAAGGAAAAACCCAACACCCAACCCCAACCAACCAATTTTCCCTTGCAACCGCTGCAATCGTGTCTGCCTGTCCCGCATCGGACTTGTCAGCCACAAACGAGCCTGCAGCTGACGTGGACTTTTTACCCCCTCCATAAATCTTCGTCCGCGAAGCCAAGCCAAAGATTGCTGTACATGTGTTTGATGGTAATGATCTTTGCTGAACTGCTCATTGCAAGCCACATGCAGCTTCGGAGGACCAACTGCAATGGACCCATTCCAGATCCTATGCAGTGGTGACAATATACAAATTGGAATGGACCTATGTCACTGCTCAGACAGGAGCTGATGTGCTTCAACATAGCCTTCCAAAACACTTCATCACTGTGGATGTATCACTGGTCGATAGTCATTTAGGCAGGTTATCACACTCTTGTTCACCGGTATGATTGGTACCCTTTTTGAAAGAGGTGGGTACCACGCACTGGTGGAGTGCGATGTTGAAGATATCTGTGAATATATTAGCAAGTTGGTCAGCACAGATTTTTAATACTTGGCTGGGTACTCCATCTGGAATGGATGCTTTCCTCAGATTCACTCTCCTGAAGGTAGCCTCTGATATGGACAGGAGAGGATCATCGGGGACATGATTTCCTCTGGGTGCTCCAGTTTCTCCCACTCTCCAAAAGCGTATGAGTTTGTTTGTTAATTGGGGTACTTTGGCATGATGGGCCTTAAAGCCCTGCAATCATGCTGTATGTCTAAATTTAAAAAAAATGAATTCAATGTGTTCTTTATTTTAAACAAAGAAATATTTTAAGTACAAATATTTCAGTGAGAGTCCTTTTAAAATTAGGAACAAATACTCTATCAAATAATGGATCCCATCTGAAATTGGGAAGGGAATATGCACATTTTAAATTTGCTTAATGATCATTGGAAACCAGTTTAAAAAGTTTTGGAAATATTTTTTTTCAAACATTATCGGTGATTCTTAAAGTTAAATTGCAGCCTTGCCCTTTAATTGCTCTTTTCAGATCATTTCAAGATGATGATGTTTTACTGACCTCAACTCAAAACCGAATTTTATCTTTTACTTCATCGATAGCCAGACGTGCAATTTTGATTAAATGGAAAGATAACACTCCAGCTACACACACACAATGGTTAAATGATATTATTTCTTGTTTAAGTTTAGAAAACATTAGATATTCCATTAAAGATTCAAATACTAATTTCATAAAGACATGTGGCCTTTTATGGACCATTATCATAATCTAAAGTTTTAGGGTTATCATACCCTTCAATGCTGTGCTGTTTCCTGGTTGTCGTCACTTGATACCCACATACTAGTTTTTTTTCCCCAACCTTGTACAGTTGCAGGGGTTTTGAATTTAAGAGGCTTTGTTTTTTTTCTTGTAATTTGTATTTCATTATATAATTGTACTGTTAAATTTGTGTATTATCGTAAACTTCAATAAAAATATCTTTAAAAAAAGAGAAACTCTGGATTACCGAAAGTCTTGGTTTGTGACTGTGGAGTGATTCTAAAGAGAGGTGAAAGTAGCAGCTACATGTGGTATTCCTTTGGCCATCCCTGTGGCCAGCAGTTGTTGATTATGGTGCTATTCACTGACCTAATTCTGCTGAGATGAACCTGTAGATGGTGAGATGGATCTAATGGGGGGGAAAATAAGTCATGGGATTGTTCTGTATGACAAGGATGGAAATATTCATGCCAATGTCTAGAGGAACCCCCACCCCCACCCACCTTTTTATTTTTGCATCTGCCTGTTTTTCCAGATTCATGATGAAGAGCTCAGCCTGAAGCATTCATTGCCTTTTCTTCCTACAGCACCTGCAGTTTTTCTTGTTTAGCAGGTATGCAACACCAGTGATTAGATGCTGTCCCAGATCATGTATTTCCAAAAGGAACAGGCAGAATCCAAGAATAAAGGCATATCAACCTTTGTTCAGGCCAACTAAATAAGGACCCATGTTCAATTAAATTAGACACACTCCTGAATTCCCACAAATCTTACACTGCTATTCCATCTTTAAATATAACCGATGAACAGATCACAGTTGCCTCATTGAAGGTAGTGATAAAATTAGACAGCAAATAAAGCTTATTGTCCTGAGTAATGCAGATATAAATATTGCAACGACGTTGAAATACCTAACCCTTGTTGTGACTGTGACTAAGCCACTTTGGAAGCTGGTTCATCTTCACAAGCAAGTATTTTCGTTGGAGACCCTCCCAGCAGTGTCCCTACAGACTTTCGAACGACTCAAGCACCAGGTGCCCTTTTTCATCTTCCCAATAAAGGGGGCCCCAACTGTTCCCCCACCCACAGGTGAAGCAAATGTGTTCACTTGCATTTCCTCGAATCGAATACTGCATTCTCTACCTTGGAGAAACCCACCTCACACTGGGGCGGGGGGGGGGGGCTTTGGGAAACATCGACGTTTGGGGCACTGAGGTCACTTCAGCGACTGAACTTCCAGCTGCCTATCACTGCAATGTTGCACGTCACCCCCGCCCTGTCCCTATTGGTCTGTCGCCTCCTGAACTCTCCATAACTCGGAAAGATCATTTTAATCGAGACATACTATTATTTTTCTCAATATCTACGAGTCCAATGTCACCTCTAACCTTAAAAGGAGTTTTAAAAAAAACAAAGTTGCACGAATCTCATGAGAGGTACTGGAGAAGTTGGGCGCTTGGACCCGGGTGAGCCCAGAGCTGATTGGAAGGAGCAAGCGGCGCGGCCGCTTCCATTGAAGCGGGTGGCGGCGCTCGGACGCGAGCGGAGTGACGCAGGCGCCGCGGTGGGATCCCATTGGCAGGAGAGCAGCGGAGCGAGCCAGCCGTGGCGGGCGTGAGGGGAGAGGCGGCCGCAGCATGCCGGTGGCCACGGAGAGGTTCCTGAGCGAGGGCAGGGGGAGAGGGCTGCAGGCTCGCAAGAACTTCCAGGTCGGGGAGCTGATCTTCGCGTGCCCAGCCTACACTCACGTCCTGACGGGCAGCGAGCGGGGCAATCACTGTGAATGTTGCTTGGCTCGGTACGTGACATGTCTTCCCTGCAACTTGCTCACGAGGATTATTTTGGCGGAATGGCAACGCGCCCCCACGTCGGCAGTGCTGGGTCCCAGGGACAGGACTCGGGGGTCCCAGGGACTTGGGACTCGGGGGTCCCAGGGACTTGGGACTCGGGGGTCCCAGGGACTTGGGACTCGGGGGTCCCAGGGACTCGGGGGTCCCAGGGACTTGGGACTCGGGGGTCCCAGGGACTTGGGACTCGGGGGTCCCAGGGACTTGGGACTCGGGGGTCCCAGGGACTTGGGACTCGGGGGTCCCAGGGACTTGGGACTCGGGGGTCCCAGGGACTTGGGACTCGGGGGTCCCAGGGACTTGGGACTCGGGGGTCCCAGGGACTTGGGACTCGGGGGTCCCAGGGACTTGGGACTCGGGGGTCCCAGGGACTTGGGACTCGGGGGTCCCAGGGACTTGGGACTCGGGGGTCCCAGGGACTTGGGACTCGGGGGTCCCAGGGACTTGGGACTCGGGGGTCCCAGGGACTTGGGACTCGGGGGTCCCAGGGACTTGGGACTCGGGGGTCCCAGGGACTTGGGACTCGGGGGTCCCAGGGACTTGGGACTCGGGGGTCCCAGGGACTTGGGACTCGGGGGTCCCAGGGACTTGGGACTCGGGGGTCCCAGGGACTTGGGACTCGGGGGTCCCAGGGACTTGGGACTCGGGGGTCCCAGGGACTTGGGACTCGGGGGTCCCAGGGACTTGGGACTCGGGGGTCCCAGGGACTTGGGACTCGGGGGTCCCAGGGACTTGGGACTCGGGGGTCCCAGGGACTTGGGACTCGGGGGTCCCAGGGACTTGGGACTCGGGGGTCCCAGGGACTTGGGACTCGGGGGTCCCAGGGACTTGGGACTCGGGGGTCCCAGGGACTTGGGACTCGGGGGTCCCAGGGACTTGGGACTCGGGGGTCCCAGGGACTTGGGACTCGGGGGTCCCAGGGACTTGGGACTCGGGGGTCCCAGGGACTTGGGACTCGGGGGTCCCAGGGACTTGGGACTCGGGGGTCCCAGGGACTTGGGACTCGGGGGTCCCAGGGACTTGGGACTCGGGGGTCCCAGGGACTTGGGACTCGGGGGTCCCAGGGACTTGGGACTCGGGGGTCCCAGGGACTTGGGACTCGGGGGTCCCAGGGACTTGGGACTCGGGGGTCCCAGGGACTTGGGACTCGGGGGTCCCAGGTTCCAAGGGTCGAGAATCGGTGCAAATCACTATTTCACTCTGTTCTCTGGTGTCCACGAGAAGTGTAGTTGGAGATCTATCCAGCCATTTAAATTATCTTCCATTGGCGTATAAATGCCAGATTTTTTTTTTAGCTTGGAATTATTTCTGGAATGATGGTCTTGAGTGGAATTGGAATTGGAATTCAACCCATTGGAGAATTCAGTGTAGTTTATAGACTTCTATTTTTAAGAACATAAAAGAGTGGAGCACCTCCATCAGTCCATGATGCTGAACAAATCTCATCTTACCTGCACAGGGTCCATATTCCTTGATTCCCTGCCTGTTTGAGAATTTCAAGATTCATGGAATACAATAGGTGTTATACAAAAAAAAGCTTGTGTGAGTCTGCTGTAAGAAATTGCCAAGTGCCTCTTGCAGTCAGAGAAAGAAGCAAAAGAGCGCCCCACCTCCCCCCCCCCCCCCCCCCGCCAACAGAGTGTCCCTGGATTTGCCTCCACATCCACACAGACTCCAGTCCAAACCATTGGCAACTCTAGCTCCAGATCCACTCCTCTGATCAGGAAGCCCTTTGTGCTCTCAGCACCCTCTTGCATCCCAGTTCTGTTACTTGGCACCCCTTGAGCCAGTCTCCAGCAATCCACAGCCTGATGCGAGTCCTTTGACCATAGTTGCCCGCAGCTTGCGTGGATTCCTCATCTCGAGTTACCAACAGCCCACCACCTGTTTGCTCTTCAGCTGCACAGCCCCTCACTGGTCCACTGGAGTGATCACAGCCCTCTGGCCGACTCTTCTATTTTTCCTCAAGTCGGTGATGGTCACACCATTTTCTGGTGTCCTGCGTCAGTCCTCTGTTAACCTGGTGTCTGCATCCCCTCAAAGCTGCTGCTGATCATAGTTGCTCCCATCTCGGCCCTAGATCATGAGGTCGCAGGATTTTAAAATAAACCTCCATTGGCTCCTTTAACAGGCTATTTAAAATCTGTATGGAGCTGTCAGTTGTTGGACTGGGTGGTAGAATCCTGTGGAGCAGCGCTGTGTCAGGTCCCTGCTCTCCACAGGTCTGCACCAGCAGCAGTGCTGCTATTACTGCAGCTCTAGCAATACCTCAATTTTTTCCCTTAATTTTCGCATTGCATCTGCTTGCACCACCTCGCTGTTAGTGTTTTCCGGGGGTGGGGGGGGGGGCGGGGGGGAGGTGGATAAAACGATGTAAATTTTCTTTCAACTTTTCTCAGCTTAAACCTATACTGTCTAGTATTTGACACTTGCACCCAAAGAAATAGACTCTAACTACCTATTCTATCTATTCCTCTCATAATTTTTATTCACTTCTACCTGGTTGCCCCTCTGTTTCTGATGCTGCAGGGAGAATTATCCAAGTGCGTTCAACTTCTCTAATATGCTCTTATCTAGGCACATCCTGGTGAATCTCTTATGCCCTCTCTGCAAAGCTCCATATCCTTCCTATAATGTGGCAACCACGACTCACACAATACTACTAATGTGGCCTATTGACTTTATTATTGTACTATGTACATATGCACCAAAATTTGTATCTGTTCGGCTGCAGCAAGTAACAATTTTGGTGTATGTTTACATTGTACAGTGTGTATGAAACTAAATTTTTATATAGTTGTAGCATGATTTGCTAACTTCTATATTTGAAGCTTTGACGTATGAAGGCAAGTGTGCTATATGTGTCCTTTACCATCCTATCCACTTATGTTACCACATTTAGGGAGCTATGAACTTGCAACCTAAGATCTCTCCTTGCTCCTAATGATCCTGCTATTTAGTGTATACTTTCCTTTACATTTGACCTCCCAAAGTGCAGCACCTCACACTTGCCTGGAACTCCTATCAGTTATTTTTCCACTCGTATTTCTAACTGATCTATATCCAGCTGTTTCCTTTGACAGCCTTCCTCACTATACACAATTTCAATTTTTGTGTCATCTGCAAATTTACTGATCAGCTCAGCTACACTTTCATGACCAATCACAAACAACAGAGGGCTCTATATGACTTATTAAATTATATCTGTCAATCCGCTGCTAATTTTTCCATCTGATCTCCTGCCTGCCTCCAGGCCTTGCCCTCTAGATCCCACCTGCCTCTTGGCCTCAGACTCCTGTGCTTCATGGGGTCCTTCCTGCTCTTTGCTTGCTGCTGATCTTTCCATGGCTCTGGATCTGAATACTCTTCTCCCTCTCTGTCCTCTTTCCCTCTGAGCCCCTTTCCACTCATCACATTACAGCCCCAACCCCTTGTATTAACTTCTGACCCCATACTAGAACCTAGCTGTCACACCAGCTTTACCATTCCTTGGGCTTCTTCCTGGAATATAAATCAATACAATTCCCCTTGACTAATACTCCTGACTGTCTGGCAGAACTTATTCTTGTGCTAATTTGTTAAAAACTCTCACTTTCCTGTGTTCAGGAAATGTGGCTTCACCTTTGGTGTGGATTATAGTGCCTTCACCAGCATCTCCACTACATTAACTTTTAATTTTGACTCTTCTCCTCAGTCAGAGCTGAGATGGAGTTCACAAGGTGTTTGTATTTCATCCCACCAGCCTCTGCATCCAGCACATCATTCTTAATCATTTCTACGTGACCCCACCACTGATCAGATCTTCCCCACCCCTTCTCGGGTTTCCACACGGACCAATCTCTGCATGGTTCACATTCCCTAATACTTTCCTCTGCAATCGTAGGAGGGACAACGCATGCTCCTTCAACTACTTCTGCGTTAGTGAGGATGTAATCAGCTCTTCCAGTAAAGTAGAGATTCTCATGCATCTTCTCTAACCTTGTCTTTTGTTGTCATTGCTCATGACGTCGCCTCCTCGACATCAGAGGGATCAAGTGTAGTTGAGGTGATTGCTTTGCTGAGTACCAGTAATAGCCATCCTGAATGCCATTTCAATTCTTCTTCCCATTTCCACACTGACTTGCCTGCTCTTGGCTATCTCCACTGCACCCCAAATACAAACAAGAAGAACAGCACCTCATATTCTGACTGAGTAACCCACACCCCATGTTCCTTTCCCTCTCCTTCTGATCCATCCAGGTTTCCCCCATCAACCATGGCCCTGCCAGCCCTCTTTAACCCAGTCTTGTTTCCTTCGTTCCCAATTCCTCTATTATTGGCACATTCAACCCACTGGTTTTATCTGACCATGATCCTTCCCTCATATGATTCCATTTGTCCCTTTCCTGACTACTAGATTCCAGAATCCACTTTTCACCTCTATCTCTACCTCCCTCCCATCAATCTAGTTTCACCAATGAGTGCCAGATCCTCTGTCTCTCTTCCCCTTCATTCAGTCCTGATGTAGTGTCTCATCCTGATGTAGTGTCTCAGCCTGAAACTTTCACTATCCCGTTGCCTGCCTGGATGATGCTTGACGAGCTGAAGTCTCCAGAAATTATATTTGGCTCCGCTCCTCTTTCAGTTTGATCTTTATCGTGCTGTACCTTTGGACAATCGCTATCTCTATCACCACTAATTACAGTGTGCTCTGCAAACCTACCTCTTGCATCCACATCCAAGTTGTTATTCTATATCACAACCAACAAGGGTCCCAGCATTGAACCCAGTCATAAATCACCAGACACAGGCTTCCAATTAGAACAGCATCCTTCCACTTCTGCTCCTATCACCAAGCTAATTTTGGATCGAATTAGGTCACTCAACCTGGATCCCATGTGCCTTGTTTCTTCATCTGTTCCTCTAATTCAATGGATTCCTTAGCTATTTCGTTTTGGACAAAAATCTGTGCTCCTTGCTGACCATTTACTCTGTTGTTGAAACATGTCATAATTTGGAATACATTTAAATTTTCTGTCGATCTCTTGGTAACTGAAGTTTCCATCCTTAATCCCATTCTAACAAATCTCCCATTTAAAGATTTAAAAGAGGTCTGAGAATAGTGGAGATGGGAACAATTGCAATGTTTAAAAGACATTTAGGTAGGTAAATGGCTAGGAATAGTTGAGCAGTAAATGGGCTGAACCAAGATAAATGAAAATAGATAGATAATGTGGTTAGCATTGGTGAGATGGGCTGAAGGGCCTGTTTCCCTGTTGCAAAACTGACTCTATTTAAGATTTGCTTTAATTAGTCTATTTTTATCTATCACTTCTCACTGACTTGCATTAAATTGTCTACTATTTGTATTGTATCCTTGCTGCCACTACACTTTCAGCCCAATTTATTTTGCTAACAACCTCATCAAACATCTTTTAGAAAGTCTTCAACTTTCAAAATTTCAAACCATTTATTTAAACAGAATTTGCCTTGAGTAAAGCCTTGTTAATCCCCTAAATACTTCACGGCCATTGGATTACTTTTAAAATAGGCAATCTTTCTGTTAATTATTTTTATTGGTTTATCTTCTAATCTTTGATTCCAGTCATTCTGAGTGAAACCCATTTTAGTTTGCCTGAAATTTTGCTTTCTACAGTGGTGGGTTTGTATTTCATAACTGCTTATGTATTTTATCCTCAGCTTGACAATTTGTGTTTTGTTTTATTTAGTGATGACTACATCGGTGTAGCTGCAGTGATTTGGAAATTGGGTCATGCTGCAGTGGGTGGTAACTGCAATGTCGTCTTTCCAAATTGCTCCCTTTTGTATTCAAACTTTTTTTTAGAAACTGAGCAAAGAAATGGTAACAGTTTGATTAGTGACATGATTGCTTTTGTGAGCATTGTATGCCAGGTTTATTTACAAGACAAAGACTGACAAAGCAGAAACTGAAAATATACAAGAATGCATGAACTTGATGGCAAATCAACATCTAATAATAGTATGTTATTTTTGAAGTGTTTTTGGATACTTGGTCAAGTATCCAATGTTTTAGTATTGCATCAAAAATATGTACACCTTTTTAGGAGGTTTCGTAACATAACTGATTTACCTCAGTTTACAAACATTTAAAGAATACACTCACTTGTTTTTTTCCAGCATGCAATGGAGTCAACTTTCTTTATTCTTGTCGGACAAAACATTGCATTCCTCAACTCCCCAAACACTACCCAGGCAAACCCCTCTGATCACTCATCAGCTCACTGTCACACTCTCGCTCTCCTCCTGTGTCTGCAATCCATCACTGATGCTCAATGCACCCGCGCATGCGCGCTATTACTCCTGTGTGTTGCTTTGGTTACGTCATCAGCTGTGGTCGGCACCGCTCCCGATGCAGTACACGATCGATTTCAGTACACAACCGTGACAGCTTCCATCCCCCCATCTGCCTCCAATCCATGCAAGGAGGTGACTAATGGAGCTGTCCCGTTAAGTGACTGTCTGGAGGGCATACAGTTTGGCCAGACCTTGTACAATGTGGCAAGACAGGCGATGCACAGGCTGATTAGCAAGGGTGCAACTGGTCCTCTGACTCTGGCCCCGACACAGATCATGGAGATATGGTGCCTTCAACCAGTCAATGAAAACCATATCAGCTTTCCCATTCCTGTCAATCACAAAGTCTTTTGGGTGGTGTCTTAAGACTTGAAAAGGATCATTGTAAATGGGCTGAAGCAGTTTGTGAACAGCATCGTGCCGAAGGAACATGAGTACACTGTTGTAAATCATTTGGCACATACACTGCAGGTGACGCATGCCGTGTAGGAGTAGGTCGGAGTTATCTCATATTTACCCGAAGATGATCAACATAACTAGCCTGATCATCGAATGCTGTGCTTGGACTTCGATTCACAAACTCGCCTTGCAAGATTGTAGTGCCATATACTAGCTCTGCCGCTGAATGTCCAAGATCCGCTTTAACAGCAATATGCACTCCAAGGAGGCTGTTGGCCCGTGGATGGTAATCTGTAGTGTGAATACGAGTAATGACCAGAAGATCAATGAGAGCTCAGAACAACGCCAATTCAAACTGAGACCCTCGATCCCTTGTAATAATGCCCTGAGCACCAAAAGATGGAATCCAGCAATCCATGAAAGCGAAAGCAGTTCTTCCTGCAGAAATGTTAGTAACCGGAACGGCTTCCTGGCACCTGGTAGTCCGCTCTTCACACGTTAACAGATAAGTATATCCTTGCAATGGCGGAAGTGGGCCTTCCCAGTGCACGTAAATTGAAATCCGAAAGAACGAAATGCTCCAGCTTGGGTTTTGTGTTTCTGGAGACTTTAGCGCATTGACACATCAAACAGGTTCTTACCCAGCCAAACCCCTCTGCCCTCATTGGCTCACATGCGTGATCCTGATGTGCTCATTCTCCTCTTTCTGCATCTGAGATCCATCACCCATATACTGATGCCTGACACAAGAACACGATTATTCCTGCACGCTACTTCGGTTACATCATCAGCGGCAACCGGCAATTAAATATGCAACCACTACAGTTTACATCTGCCATGCAAATTCCACTTCTATATCGGTATATTTGTTAAAATGGGAACCAACCCATTGATGAACTGATTTTTGTTTGTGTAGTTCCCCCACCCCCCCCCCCCCCATTGTCTCTGATTATGCCAATTGGTAAGATGTGATACAAAATAAAAGCGCTGGTTTTGTTTTGTGCAATATTTCTATTGCAACTAAACTACTAAGGTGTGACAACAGCCCAGTTTGGCAAAATTACGATGACTCAAATGATCAAAAGCTTGTTCAGATAGGGTGAAAAGCCTGCACACTTTTAGGGAGGGAATTCTAAATCTTGGAGGCTAATCTCTGCAGACATAATTGCAGTGATGAGATAAAGAAACTTGTGAAGACCTGCGTTGGAAGAACCTAGAATTGTTAGCAGGCAAGAGGAGACTAGACATGACGAGCAGGATTGTAAACACTTCAACACTTAAATTTAATTAAGTTAGAGATACAGCATGGTAACAGGCCCTTCTGGCCCACAAGCACGTGCTGCAAAATAAATGCATGTGACCAATTAACATACTAGCCCTGTACTTGTTTGGAATGTGGGAGGAAATATGCACGCAAACATGGGGAGAATGTATAATCTCCTTACAGACAGCGCTGGATTTTGAACCCTGGTAGCTGGCGCTGTGATAGTGTGCTAACCACGACACCAGTGGCTTTCAATTTTTTTTTCTTTCCACTCACCTACTACCTTAAGTAATCCCTTACAAATTACAGAGCATCAACGATATAGGCACTACTTAAGGTGGTACATGAGTGGAAAGAAAAAAAAATTGAAAACCGCTGTACTACACTAATCATGCTGCACTCAATAGAATACCTAGAATGTGGGGCAGGAGTCATGGCAACAAGGTGACTATAGAGTGAAGAATAAGGGAAACTTGATACAGGATTAAATGAGAAGTAGAGTTTTAGAAAGTGGGAAGATTGAGGGATTCTGAAGGTAACAATTTTTCGGAGATCAGAGGATGCATATGAGGGCTGGGGCTGATGGTTGACCGTTTTCTGAAGTATAGGCATTCTTTGTTCTGTTGAATTGGAGGAAGAAGCGGATTGGAGCAAGAGAAGCTGGGTGTCCTGAGGAGTGACCGCAGGTAGAATTCTTAAAGGGGTAAGGCAGCAGCTGGAAGCTGTTATGGGAACGCGCATGTGCACGTGACATCATAAAGGAGTTACATTTGTATTGCGAGTTCAGTTAATGTTTCAGTTGGATGTCATCTTGATCAGAATAAAGAGTGCTTACTGTTTCTCTTTGGCGAAGCAATTCTTTAAGAGAAATACATGACAGAATTGGCGGCGAAGATCAAAACAAAAAAAATCCACACTCCGGACAGAATCTGAGGGATTTCGAATTTAAAAAAAAGGACGTCAGAGGTAAGAATATTATGGTGTGCCGTCGAACTGCAACAGGATGAAAGCACGTGTTCGTCAGCAGTAAGAAAGGAAGAAACTCGAAAAAGACAACAAAGTGAGAAAGGGAGAGAGAGACAACCTTGAGAAGTTAAAGAATTCCAAAGCAACAAGAGACAAAATGAAGAAAACCCTGGAAGCAAACATTGAAATGATGCACAGTCAAGATGAGGAACTACTGAAAGCGATGCCTCAGTGTAACACATTGCACGCTGAGACTGAGGAGCTGAAAATTGCTTCCAAGGAACAGAAAGAAAAAAATTCTGAAGTTCAACCAGCAACTGGAAGATAAAATAAAATTATCCATAATGAAAAAGAAAAATGATCTTCAAGAATTGCTGGCTTGTGTCAAACTTGAAAGTGATGAAATGAAGAGAACACTGCAAGAGCAGGACAAGAAGCTCCATCAAGTTGGCATCTCAGTGACTTACTGCTGGATGATTTTGAAAAGTTGAGAACTTGTGTTTCCAAAAAGCAGAGTCAGGGAATTCGAGAAGAGAAGCTTAATCAGCATCTGCAGCAACTAGAGACTAAAAAAAATTAGCAATTGGAAAAGAAAAAGATGAGCTCTGGGAGATGCTGGAGAGGGTTCAGGCACTGAAGGATGAAATGAAGACAGATGAACAATTGCTTCAGAAAATGGAAATGAAGATTAATGATTTAGAAATTGTGTTAACTACAAACCAGGAAACCAATAAACAGTCAGTAGCGTCAGTCAGTAGGGAGAAGTTATCTTTTCCAGAAAAGCCAAAAAATCGCTATAAAAGTGAAGGAGAGTATAGTGGAGTGGTCATCGAGAGAGCAGCTTGAGTCAGAGTGGTAAGGCTTTGCCTCAACAGGCCTTGACGAGAATAGGTAAGAGGTGAGGGACAGTAGGAGTTGAAGTAAGAAAGGGCCTTGCTTTTCAAGGAACAAAAAGAAATTCAGCAGATAGGCACTGACAAAAGGGCAGGTTTTATATATCATATACGTTGTTCCTCTGGTCATAAACAGTGGGAATGCCAGCCAAGGCAGGGGAATGCTTCTCTTGCAGAATGTGGGTTTTCAGGGAAGCCAGGAGTATCCCTGATGACTTGGCCTATGAGAAGTGCATCCAGCTACAGCTCCTGACAAGCCGAGTTAAGGAATTGGAGCTGGAGTTGGATGAACTCGGGAGGTAGAGAAGGTGATCGGAGTAACAGGGATACTATCACACCTAGGAGGCAGGAGGAGGATAGATGGGCGACATTCAGGAGAGGGAAAGGGAACAGGCAGGCAGAGCAGGGCACCCTGTGGCTGTTCTCCTCAATAACAAGTATACCATTTTGGATACTGTTGGGGGGGGGGGGGGTGTTGAATTACCAGGGACAAACCACGGTGATCAGGTCTGGCCCTGTGGCTAAGAAGGGTAGGGAGGAGAAGAGGCGAGCAATAGTGATAGGGGATTCCATAGGGGGGGCAGGTAAGAGGCTCTGTGGAGGAGATTGAATATCCTGGATGGTATGGTGCCAGTGTCAGAGATATCTCAGATCAAGTTCATGGCATTCTCAGGAAGGAGGGTGAGCAGCTAGATATGGTCCATGTTTGGACCAATGACGTGGGTAAGAAAGGGGAGGAGGTCCTGCAAAGAGAGTTCAGGGAGTTAGGTGCTAGGTTAAAGGACAAGACCTCTGGGGTAGTGATCTCAGGATTGCCACCTGTGCCACATGCTAGTGAGGTTCGAAATGGGAGGATAATACAGTTTAACACATGGTAAAGACTATATAGGAGGGCCTAAGGTTTCTGGATCAATCGGCTCTCTTCTAGGGAAGGTGGGATCTGTTCTGTTGGGTTGATTTGCACCTGAACTGATAACCTGGTGGGAAGGTTTATTAGGCCTACTCTGGTGGGGGGGGGGTTGAACTAGATGTGCAGGGGGATTGGAACCTGAGTGCTAGAGCAGATAGAGGATGATAAGGGAAAAGATGATATGAAAAATGCCTGCTCTGTTAGAAGACAACAGGTTGTACATAGTTGAAATTTTCAAAAGTGCATCTACCATATTTCAATGCAAGGAGTTTTGTAAAAAAGGCAGACAAGCTTGGATTGGCACATGGAATTATGACATTGTGGCCATTAGTGAATCTTGATTGCAGGAGGGGGAAGGCCTGGCAGCTCAATGTTCCAGACTTCCATGGCTTTAGATGCAATAGAATGGAGGGGGAGGAGTAGCATTGCTCGTCAGGGGAAAATGTCACAGCTGTAAGGCAGAATTGATCAGAGGGCTCATCTACTGAGGCTACATGGGTGGAGTTGAGGAACAGAAAAGGTATGACCATGTTCATGGGATTGTAGTATTGACCATCCAAAAGTCAGCAAGAATTGGAGGAGTGAATATGTAGAGAGATAGCAGACAGCTGCAGGAAACAAAAGATTGTTATAGTAGGAGATTTTAACTTTTCACATATTGAATGGGACTCCCATACTGTAAAAGGGCTGGATGGCTTGGAGTTTGTCAAATGTGTTCAAGAAAGTTTTCTAAATCAATATCTTTTCTTTGGCTTGGCTTCGCGGACGAAGATTTATGGAGGGGGTAAAAAGTCCACGTCAGCTGCAGGCTCGTTTGTGGCTGACAAGTCCGATGCGGGACAGGCAGACACGATTGCAGCGGTTGCAAGGGAAAATTGGTTGGTTGGGGTTGGGTGTTGGGTTTTTCTTCCTTTGCCTTTTGTCAGTGAGGTGGGCTCTGCGGTCTTCTTCAAAGGAGGTTGCTGCCCGCCAAACTGTGAGGCGCCAAGATGCACGGTTTGAGGCGTTATCAGCCCACTGGCGGTGGTCAATGTGGCAGGCACCAAGAGATTTCTTTAGGCAGTCCTTGTACCTTTTCTTTGGTGCACCTCTGTCACGGTGGCCAGTGGAGAGCTCGCCATATAACAGGATCTTGGGAAGGCGATGGTCCTCCATTCTGGAGACGTGACCCATCCAGCGCAGCTGGATCTTCAGCAGCGTGGACTCGATGCTGTCGACCTCTGCCATCTTGAGTACTTCGACGTTAGGGGTGAAGCACTCCAATGGATGTTGAGGATGGAGCGGAGACAACGCTGGTGGAAGCGTTCTAGGAGCCGTAGGTGGTGCCGGTAGAGGACCCATGATTCGGAGCCGAACAGGAGTGTGGGTATGACAACGGCTCTGTATACGCTTATCTTTGTGAGGTTTTTCAGTTGGTTGTTTTTCCAGACTCTTTTGTGTAGTCTTCCAAAGGCGCTATTTGCCTTGGCGAGTCTGTTGTCTATCTCATTGTCGATCCTTGCATCTGATGAAATGGTGCAGCCGAGATAGGTAAACTGGTTGACCGTTTTGAGTTTTGTGTGCCCGATGGAGATGTGGGGGGGCTGGTAGTCATGGTGGGGAGCTGGCTGATGGAGGACCTCAGTTTTCTTCAGGCTGACTTCCAGGCCAAACATTTTGGCAGTTTCCGCAAAGCAGGAAATCAATATATAGAGGTACCAATTAGAGAGTGTGTGCTCAGGCACTCATCAGGTGATGAGGTAGCCCTGAATGCCATCAGTGCACCTTGGCACCCGACAGAATGCCCTTTCTTTCATGAATAGATGAGTCTTTGTGGCAGTGCAATGATAACTGTTTGTGGGCTGTAAAGAATAGGCTCTTTCAGGTAGTCAGAATACCCTAATTCCTTCTCTCGGGGTACCCACCTGAAAGAGCAGGGGGCGCCTCCGGGGCACACTTCTAACCCTCCGGGAGGGATAATCGCTGGAGCACTGAAGTCCCCCTAGGCACCTGAATGTAGCTGCCTGAAAGTAACTGCTTAGGGGCGGGCTGATGACACTATCAGCAAGCGAACCACCCTCCCCGCTGCCCAACAGCCCCCCTGGCCACCCCTGCCCCGACGTACCGCCGACCTCCCCTCCCCAGTAAGGCAGGGTCTGTCAGGCAGCAGGGAGGGGGGCGGCTATCAGGCAGCGGGGTGGGGGACGTCGGGGAGGGGCAGCCGGCAGGGGACATGGGGAGGGGGGCGTCCGGTGCAGGCTGTCACAGCCCGGCTGGCCGCTTCTGCACCAGGGCTGCTTTCTGGGGCTCAAAATGTGGCATAGTAATTGCGGTCTTCTCTACCCATAATTCCCCACCTAGCTGGAACTGTGGGAAATACAGAGCAGTTCCACCTGCGTGGGGGGATTATGGGTAGGGAAGACCGCCATTGCTATGCTGCATATTTTTGATGGGTGGCACCAGTCCCCCCACATCCTTCAGATGCGGAGGTACTACGAGGCACCTTTGGAAAAAACAGACACTTTCAGGTGGACAGCAGAGCGATTTCAGGGCTACCACATGAACGACGAATCCAAAGCTCTCTGCATCTGCTTTTACAGGCACATTCTTGGTGGAGAATGTACCTGAAAGTATCTAATAACTATTTTGTGCAAACTGCAAGTTTCCATTCTAGTGCAAAATAGCCCAAAAGGAAAATCTGGGTGAAAAATTATTTTATTCGTGGTTTGAGCATCTGACATGGAAGTTGGGTTGTGATCATAGCAGAAATATAAATAGTGCTTGATAATGTGTTTTCAATACTATCTTATTTTTCATGAGCTGGATAAATTTTATAATTGACAATGAGATCGGAAATACCTTTTTGTGTTGTTATGAGCCCAAAGGACCCCCAAACCCAGCAGCAATAGACATTCACCAAGACAAGTGGTTTTTAAAACAGAAGTTATTTTTTACCAACTTTAAACATGAAAATAGAATCAAACTTTAACTCTATACTTAACTAACCCAAATTAAACCCCTTCGCACGTGTATGTAATGTGTGTGTAAATTTAAGAAAAGTTCTTTGGTTCGCAGTTCAATCTCACTTCTTCTTCCAAGTTCTCTGGATGCAGGCAATCACCATACTGTGCACAGAATTTAACATGTATAAAGTTCACCAGGCTTTGGTGCTTGAAAGGTAAATATTTACTGCTCAGGAAGGTTCTTGTAGGGTTTGCAGAGAGAGATTTGTTGTTCCAGGATTTCCACAACTTAGGTACCACCATTAGTCTTGCTGATGAAACTTGCCCCATCAGGGTTTTCCAGATGGTAACCTTTTTCTTTCAGGTTACGACAGAGCTCCTTCTGTCCCTCTTATTCCAAGAGAAACATCAGACATTTAGCACTTCCAGCCATCCATTGCTTTTGGAACTTTCCATCAGTTTCAACCAGCTCTTCCTGGCCTGCACTGTGTCTCACACACACATAAGCTGAAAGGGTCTCTCTCTCTCTCTCTCTCTCTCTCTGAGACTGCCAGAAAGCCCCATGTGACTCACTTGCAAAACCCCCACCTTCTTCAACAAACAGCAGGAGTTCTTTCTTCTGCTCAAGCTGTTGTTAGATAAACAAAACCCAGGAGTGACCTTCCTGTAAGCACCCTGCAGAAAAGTACTTGAAGAAATCCTGGCACCAGTTCCAAACAATGGTCATTCATTTTATGACATTAGTTCAATTAATACCTACTTGTGAATGTGCATAACGTTCTCCAGAGATCTTCAGTATTTCTTCAGTCTTTCAAATAAGATCTGTTTTAAAATGTATGATGTATGTAACCTACTCTAAATCTTACCAAAATCCCCCCAAAATATTACCAAATTCTTCCAAATTATAAATCCATTACAGTGTTGTCAAAAATTAGGTGGTTGAAATTACTTGCATTGAACTGGTGGTTTTTTTGATAATGGCATCTATTTGCTACTTATTTATCTGGCACAATCTGCATTCTGTTTTTTGGTTCTGGCAACAGTTCTCAATGTTAAGACGACCAATTAATGGGAATGGAGTCGCAGTTCATTACTCAACTGAGAAAGAAAAGATGATGCAGGTTGGACATCTGTAAAGCATCTTGCAACCACAGAGACGGGAGGTTTTGCTTCTCGAAGCCAAAAATTTATGCCATTATGTGTTGTGTCCATTGAGGATCTCCTAGTTCTGAAGCTGGAATATCTTCCTTGAGCCAGGCACTAATACAGCAACAATTGAATGTGAACAAATGACTGTGGTCATTTGCATCCGTTAACTTGAATTAAATTTTTGTGTGCTCTTGGTATTTTTAACATTTTTTAGTTAAGAAAAATTCCCCATCCATTTTCAATGTCTGGCACATTTGCAAACATTCAATTTTGTGGTCATGTTTAACAGCTGAGATGTAGGGCATGTTCAGCTGTTGAATCTACTTAATGACTGCATCTACTTTCAGAGCACTGGGCCTTGCTGCTCAGCTAGGAACTAGTATCCAGTGAATGAGTGGGCTGCAAAAAAATAATTTGGGCAAGTAACAGGTGCTTGGAGGATGTGCAACATGCATTTAGTAACCAGATACACAAAAACAATTTAAAAATTGTAATTATTTGTGAAGATTTGTCTTTTCTGGGGTTACAGCAAATTGTCTTGATACCAGATGTAGATTTGTATCATTGAGAGGGTAGAGGATTGGTTTCTAATATAATATTCTCTTATTAGTAAGTGTAATTCAACATGGTTTGGAATTTGTTCTTCCTTTGCTTTTTAACACTATTTGTATTTCAGCTGTTACAGACAGCCAGAAATAATTGGCAAAAACTGAGATGTCATGGAAATAGGTGATGCTGTTTTAGACACTGGTGAAGTTTGTACTGTAGGTCAAGCTTGTAGGACTTAAAGAAAGGGGGGGAAAAAACTGGTGTTGTTTTAATATTATCTTTGATTTTTGGGGGAGCAATAACAGGATTTCTTGGTTATATCTTGGTCTACTTTATCTTTAGCGTCCTTTCAATAGTTTGAGCATTGCATTCTGGCTAAGGCTATCTTAAGTATCACTGGTTTACAGATGAAAATTTTGCTTTTTTGCTTTGTGATATTTCTCACTTCTGGCCTAAAACACAAACTATTACCATGGCTGAAATTGCAACATTTCTGCCTCATGGGTCAGAAAATTGTAGATTCGGAATTTTCTCTGGTGATTTGAAAAGAAATCCTGTCTAATGCTTCAGTGCATATGAGATTTGGTATAGTGTTCATATATTTTTGAAATGAGACTCCTTTACATGGATTTTTTTGTAAAGGATCTCATTTCATTGTTTTGATAAGCAAGGGATTTCTCCCACTAAGGTGGCTACTATGAATCCAGAAAACAGTATCTTTCTTAACTGTTCCAGTTTTGCTTTTCCTGCATTTAATCATGTTTTATTAGGTGTAAATCTTCGTCCGCGAAGCCAAGCCAAAGATTAGGTGTAAAGTGGTTTGGGGGGTGTGGGTGTGCACAGACACACAAGAGATAGATAGATAGGTTCCCCCCAAACCCACACCTTTGCACATTAGGGTTATATTTATATAATTTTTCAAAGTTCAAGTTCAAATTTATTGTTAGAGTGCATACTGAGATTCTTTTTCTAATTACCGGTGAACAGGTTGTGTTAATATTCATCTTTAAAGTTAAAATCTTTAGTTATATATTTTTAATTTTTGGGTGGACAGGGCACATTTGCATTTTACAGACATACATTCAGAGAGAGAGGGGAGCCATTTGTGAAGATGAAAAGTCTGTTAACCCATTGTTCTGCTGGAAGCCTGTTTGCTTAAAAAGACTGGGTGACTGCGAATTCAAAAAGCTGCAAGACTTATGACTATTCTCCATTGAGAACTCAAAACGATAGGTGTTTGCTCAGGAGCAATCTGGAGTTTGATGCACTTAAAAATCTGGAAGGGATTCTCTTAGCATATGGATGTAAAGTAACTTAGAAAGAAGGCATTATGAACTTCAAAAACTGAAATGATGTCATGTGATGAGATATTTAGGAGAAACCTATTAATGGAACCAGAGGCCTATTGGGATTAGATTGAAAAGGCTTGACCATCCTGTAAATTAGACAGGATTGGAGGAGCACTGGAAAAGTGTTTTAAGAATTTAGCCACTTTGGAAAATGGCGACTTTCTGTAGCACACGGAAAGATGCCATTGCTCTCCAGCACCATTTTTTTTGCCAATGTCCTCAAATTTACTGATAATAGTTATTTTGCACAGCTTCCTTTATATTTGCGTTGAACTAAAGGCCAAATGAGTCCTTAATTGAGTTTTTCATTGAGGAGTCTGATGCTAGAGGGGTAGCAGCTGTTCCTGAACCTGGTGCCGTGAGTATGTGGCACCTGTACCTCTTTTCTGATGGCAGCAGTGAGAACAGAGCGTGTGCTGGTTGGTGTGGATCCCTGATGATTGCTGCTGCCCTCCAATGGCAGTTTTCCTTGTAAATGTACTCAATAGTAGGGGGTGGGGGGTTTGTCTGTGATGTTTTGGGCTGGATCCACTACCTTTTTTGGAGGGCTTTATGGTCAGGGATATTTGTGATCCCATACCAGACCATGATGCAGCAGGTCAGCACACTTCCCACCACATCTTATTTCCATTCTCATTCACTTCCCCACAAACTCCTCTTCAAAACTCTTGGCTTTCTTGCTACCTACACTAGGGATTTTTTTTAAAATTTAAATTATTTTAAACACCAGCCAATTAACCATGCTGCACTTCTTTTGAGTTGCAGGAAGGGCCAGAGCATCTTAAGACAAAATTGTCTAATTGCAGAGATCAAGCAAATTCCACACAGATAGCACCAGAAATGGAGATTGAGCGCAGCTGGTGAGAGCCTTGCGGCACTTGGATAATGTTGCAGTGAAGCACTCCAGCATTTAGGAAATGCAGCAGGCTGTTTTGATGTAAGACATTCCAGCAATTTGATCATGAACAAATGTGCATTTAGTATTACTGATTTGAGGAGTAAATAAGACACCAGGGAGAAGCTCAACATGCCAGTGAATTAATTAGTTTTCATCTTTTGTTATTTATCCTCTTCCAGTTCCCCTTCCCTTCCTTCTTATCAGAGTGCTTCTTCCTCAACTCCCCCACATGTGTATTCACCAATCACCCACCAACCTGTGCTTCTCCCTCCTGCCTCCCCATCCTTTTATTGAGGTGTCTTGCTATTAATGATGATGGGTTTTCACTCAAAATGTTGACTGTATTGCCTTCTATAGATGATGCCTGATCTGCTGTGTTCCTCCAGCATTTTGAATGTTACTCCCATTAATTAGTTTGCTTTGCTTTAAAAGTTGTTCATATAAAACTACGGTAAATTAAATTGCAATAGTTTTCAGAGAATGTTGAGCCTTGGAACTCTAATTAAAAAGTACACTTGTTGTTAAGGCAAAAGTAAATATTTAATAAGAGGGTAAGAATGTAGAGTGGAGGTTACAATCAGATTGGTTATAATAGTGAATGAAGAAGCAAATTCAAGGAGTTGGATAGTTTATTCCATATTCATATGGCCTCCTGCTTTAATGTATTTTTTCCATTTTTACAGCAAAGAGGACTTGGCAAAGTGTGGACGATGTAAACTAGCATTCTACTGCAATGTATCATGCCAGGTAAGATCAAACATGTGGAACCTACAACACGACTTTCCAACTTTTATACACAATACCTCCACTATTGAAAGGCTGCATGCTATGTATCTTTACCACCCTGTCCACCTGTGTTACTACTTTTAGGAATCTATGGACGTGTATTCTAAGCTCTTTCAGTGCTCATAGTTTTCCACGTTTACTGCATTTGTCTCTTGCATTTGAATTCCCAAAATGCATTACCTCATACTTCCCTGGATTAAACTCCATCTGTCATTTTTCTGCCCAACTGATCTCTATGCTGCTATGTCATTTGTTGACCTAGCACACCATCCCATAACTCCATTAATTTATGTGCCATCTGCAAACTTAACAATCATCCAGCTATTTTTTCACCCAAATCATTTGTGTTATATAATAAGCACCAGTGATCCCATGACTAATCCCTGTGGAAAACCACTGGTCACAGACTCTAGTCAGAAAAACACCTCTGCACCACTTCCTTATGTCTACTATGACCAACCTAATTTTGCATCCAACAACTTGATGTGGACCAGCCAATTGTGACTCTTCTTGTTGAATATTTTTCTAAAGTTCATGCAGAAAATATTCACTGCCCTAACCTCCTCGATAATCCTTGTCACCTCATAAGGTTCAAAACTTGTTTGTGAGACTGATCCTCCCTTTCATAAAGCAAGAAGTAAAACATGAAGCAGAAACACAAAGGTGAAAAAACTCAGCAAAGATAAAAATACATCATAGACATTTTGGGCTTGATCCCTTCAAGAAGGTATGGAAAAATCTCAGCAAGGGAGGAGGAGCATGCTCGCAAAGGCAGGAGGTGGATGAGGGAGGGTGAGCACAGTAACAAGCAAGGGGAGGAGGGATGACTAGGTGAATATAGAGTGAAGGGTGTGGAGAGCTGAGGGAAAGAGCACAGAGGGAAGGGAGGGGGAAAGGAGAACAGGTTAGCAGAAACCAGAAAAGTCAAAGTTAATGCCACCTGGCTGGAGAGGGCCCAGGTGGAAAATCAGGTGTTGCTCCTCCAATTTACTGGTGGTCTTGGTGGGATAGTACATATGCATGAGAGTGGGACACAGAACTGAAATGGTTGACCACTGAGAGGAGTTCCTTATCGCTGGCATAAACAGAACAAAGGTGCACAGCAAAGCGATCTCCCAGATTGTACTCAGTCTCTCCAATGTAGAAAAGGCCACAAAGAGACCACCGGATGCAGTAAATCCGGTGGTGGGGGTGGGTGGGGGGTGGAGCGATTGATGGAGAGGGATGAGTGCACAAGAGAGACACTGAGGGAGTTGTTCCTACAGAAGGTAGAGAGGGAAGGAGAGGGGAAGATGTGTTTGGTAATGGGATCCTTTTGCGTGCTGGAAATTCTGGAGGATAATATGTTGGATGTGGAGGCTGGTGGGGTTGTTGAGGGGAATCCTGTGTTTGTTGCGTCTGGGGCCAGAGGGAGCCGGGGCAAATGAGCATTAAATGGAGGAGATGCAGGTGAGGACTGAGTTGCTGGTGATGGAGGGGAAGCCACGTTTGTGGGGAAAAAAGCAGACATTTCAGAAGATCTGGACTGGAAGATCTCATCTTGGTAAGAGATGTGGCAGAGACGGAGAAATTGGGAGAAGGGAATAGAATCCTTGCTGGTGACTAGGTGTGAAGAAGGTAGTTGTGGGAATTGGTGGATTTGTAATGTATGTCAGTGGAAAGCTGGTCTCCTGAGATGGAGACAGAGATCCAGAAAGGGGATAAGGTTGTCGGAGATGGACCTGGTGAGTTTGAGATCGGGATGCAAGTTGGCAGTGAAATGAATAAAATTGGTGGGCTCATTGTGGGTGCATAAGGCAGTCCTGGTATAGTCCTCAGTATAATGGGTGATACGGTTGGAGTAGCGATTAGTACAATGCCTTTACAGTGCCAGCAATCAGGACCAGGGTTCGAATCCTGCATTCTCTGTAAGGAGTTTGTTCGTTCTTCCTGTGTTTACGTGGGTTTTCCTTGGGGGCTCCAGTTTCCTTCCACCGTTTGAAATGTACTGGGGGTGTAGGTTGATTGGGTGTAAATTGGGTAGCACAGACTCGTGGGCTGAAATAGCCTGTTACCGTGCTGTATGTCTACATTTTAAATAAATAAATAACAGGAAGGGTTGAGGGCCCTTGCCTGTGTAGGCTTGCAGCATGGATTGCTTCACAAAAACCACAAACAGGCAGGTGTAGCTGGTACCTATGGCTACTTTACAGTAAGGACATTAATAATTTTAAAGATCTTTTTATTTGAGATGATTTCACTTCTTCTGAACAATTGAGTGCAAATTTTAAATTACCTAATAGTTTTTTTCAGATTTCTACAAGTCAGACAGTTTGTTCAGTCCAAGCTTTCTGATTTTCTAGTTTTCTGAAACATTCTTGATTCAGTTTTTGACTTTCAATTCCCCTAGAGGCTCAATATCAATTTTATTTGATAGAATTGAGAACAGTTTCCTTAGTTAAGATCAAGAGTTATTGGGAGCATGATTTGGATTTGTCACTTCCAGATGAGGACTGGGCTATTGTTCTAAATTTGATTAATGGATCCTCATTTTGTGCTCGACATTGTTGCAATTCAAGGTGGTACACACAGAGTACATATTTCAAAAATTATCACTACTTTTCTGATATTGATCTATTATGTGATAAATGTAACATATTTGAGCCTTCATTCATACATATGTTCTGGTCTTTCCCTTGTTTAGAAAATTCTGAAAAATTGCTTTCAAACTTTATCAACCATTTTTAAGGTCAAATTAGAACCAGGCCCCTTAATTGCTCTATTCAATTTTTTTCTCCGGAAGAGGAAATACTATCCCGACTTCATCTCAGAAGTAAATTTTAGCTTTTACCTCATTGATGGCTGGATGGGCAATTCTGATGAAATGGAAAGAAAGCATTCCAACTACTTGTACTTGATGGTTGCAGGACGTGTCCTTCCTAAGTTTAGAAAAATCAGACATAATGTTAAAGATGTTAGGTGAATTTTTATAAGACGTGGGGCCCATTCATGGAGTATTACCATAATTTAATGAATTGGGGTGATTGGATGCTCCTGAGCAGTGCTGCCTTCAAATGTTGTCCTTCATTTTCAATTTTTATTAGATATGCAAGTTTGCCTTGTTGTTTAAAGGGAGGCGTTTGATTATTAAGGTTTTTCTTTTTCCTTTTTTTTATTTTTTAAAATATTTTGATATAATGGGTTTGATTGGGAAGGGTGTACACAATTCGTACTATGTATGATCCAGGTTTTATTTGAAATGTACAAATTATTTGTCTTTTCTTATATTCCATTTTGTGTTTTGGATTTATATGTATTTTTTAAAAATTGAACTCAATAAAGATATTTTAAATAGAAAGAAAGAAAGAGTAAGAACAAGTTCTGCCAAGTGGAGGAGGGTGACTGGTCGGGTCTCTGGTCCAGAAGGAATCAAAGTGCTTCAAGACCTTCTGTATGGGGGATGAAGGTATAAGGGGATTGGACATCCATCGTGAAAATCAGGCAGTCCAGTTCAGGGAATCTGAAGTTATGGAAGAAATAGAGGGCGTGCTGACATTGCTGTACGAATCTCTGCTTTTACATATACAATCTAATTAACATTCTTCAGTAATTTTTCCACCATTGATAAAAGGCTCACTGGCCTATTGTTTCCTGATTTATCTTTATTGCCTTTAAACAAAATAAAAGCATTAAAAAAGAAATACACTTTAAAGCTTTTAAAGGCACATGGATTCTTCTTGATGTTTTTCCATTTGTCAGCCATTGACTCAGTAAGAGTGTTAAAAGTAAAACCAGGAAGCATACATTGCCACTCAATAAGATTGAAGTGAATTTTGTACTTCATGAGCAATTTCTCACAGTCCTTAATTCTGATAATGACTACCATATTTGACAGCATATAAGACCCTACCCCACCCCCCACTTTTTTCCCCCCAAAAATCTCAGGTTTTGTATGTGAAGGTGACATTTTAGAGATCATGGTATTGCTGCCTGGCCCCGGTATCGGGGAGGGAGAGATCTACTGTCTACCCAGTATAGCCACCTGGCTTCGGTATCAAGGAGGGAGGGATCCTCTGCTATCCGCACGGTATTGCTGTCAGGGCCCGGTATCAGGGAGGGATTTCTCCCAGGGCCCTGGGTACCACTTGAAGCACTCCCCTGAATGGCACTAACCCTAAACCCCCCCCCCCCACGTATAGGTGCCACCACTAGAACCCTCCCGACTGTTGCTGCTGCTATCCCATGTCCTTGCATTCAACACCAAATACAACACGGTGGCCACCAAGACCTGGTCTTGCGAGACCGGCTTACCTGTAAATACACTAAAATATGAACCTGCTTAACTGTAAATACACTAAAACATCTAAACTAAAAAAAAATTAAAAAAAAAATTCTTGATGAAATTGGTGGGTGTGCAGGTGTTATATACTGTCAAATATGGTAAATGTTGACCTTTTTGAACATACTCAGATTGATCACCCATAGTTGTGTGAATAAGTGAGTTCCAAAGATTTATGGCTGTCCTTTCTTTTAAAATTATATTTATCATGAAACAAATATATTGTAAGTCCATATAAATTAAATATGTTGTACATTTAGGTTGATATCTTAATGTATAGAAATAATAATACATGGACTTGTATTCCAACCATACATATTATTGAGTAATGGAAGAAAAATGAAAGAAAAGGGGAGAAAAAAGTTTGTTCTGAAAATCTGACCCCCGTTACCAACCAAGGTTGAAATTGGCATTCTAAGCAAATTTGAAATTGAGCAATGGCCTCCAGAGATCCGACCAAACACACCCCTTGACTGCATCCCTGCACCAATTGTGAAAGTAAGCCATAAATGGACCCCAAGTCTTATCAAAAGAGATCTTAATCTTTTTGCCATTATGTCTGATCTTTTCCAAGCTTAGAAAGAACATGATATCCAGTGGTCATTGTCTGAGAGTGGGTGGAAAGTTCTCTATTCATTTTAATAATGTTCCTTTTCTAGCCAGTAATGTAGAAAATGCTAAGACCTGTCTTTGGTTAGACATTAAATTTATGTTTACATCTCTGGAGAAGCCAAACATTGCAATTAATGGACATGGTTGTAGATCGATCCCAAAGATGGCCGAAAAGGTTCTGAAAATATCAGTCCAATATTCTTCCAAATTGGGACAAAGCCAAAATGTGTATCAAAGAGGCTTCAAAACTTTTATATTTGTTAAACATTGAGTTGATATCTGGGTAAATTCGAGTGAGCTTAACTTTAGAAAAGTGTACTCCATGCATCACTTTAAACTGAATCAAACTGTGCCTAGTGCACAGAGATGAATCATGGATGAGGGCCAAAATTAAAATCAAGTCTTGTTCTGAAAGAGGCATGTTAAGATCATTCTCCCATTCAATTTTCATCCTAACTAACTAAAGAGACTGTTTTTAAATTCAATATTTTTTTAATATAAAGCGGATATTATACCTTTATGTACAAGTCGTAATTCGAAAAGTTAGTCTATGAAATTCAGATCTGGAAGGTGTAAAGTTTAGAATGAATAATATGTCTAATTTGTTAGTACCTATAAAAAAGTGTTTGTTTGGCAGATTAAATTTCATCTGTAGCCGCGCGCTACTCGAAGGAGGACACATAATGTAATCAAGTTAAGCTCTGTGTTTTATTAGGGGCTTAGAACCAACTTTTACACTCACCTCATTCCTGTCATTTCCCCCTTTTGCTTATGTCACGATCCTCACAACAAAGGCAGGTTTCCTGTGCATGGGTACCTTCTCACATAACAATCCTTTCTTCCCCGCGTGCTGTCCCTGACTGTTGGCTGTGCAGCAAGGCTAGTGCCACTTTGGAGTCACTGACCTTTAGCTGTCCTTGTCTTCCGTCCACTGGTTCGCCTGTCGGGGCCAGTGCCGCTGCACGGGGTGCTGGCTTTTAGTTGTGCTTGCCCCCCGGAGCGCTGGGTTGATCGCCGTGGTGGCGTACTGCCACATGACTCCCCCAAAACCTGCTGTATTGTCCTTGGTGCCCGAAGGCAGAATCTCTGCAGGTTTTGGTGGCCTGCCTCTCCAGTACAGTGCTGTTTTCTTAACTAGGTACACTGGGTCCAGGTCTAACAGGGCTGGATGGTTTGGAGTTTGTAAACTATTTGCAGGAATAGTTTTTTTTACTGCAATACGTAGACATACCAACTAGAGAAGGGGCAGTGTTGGATTTACTGATGGGGAATGAGATAGATCAGGTGATAGAGGTAGGTGTTGGAGAGCACTTCAGTTTCAGTGATCATAGTGCCATTAACTTCAATGTAATAATGGAAAGGGATAGGCCAGGGCTAGATATAAGGAGGTGCGAATGGATTTACGAGGAGTGGATTGGGCCGATTTGTTTTATGGGCAGGATGTAGTAGAGAAATGGAAGTTTTTTTAAAGGTGAAATCTTAGGGTACAAAATCTTTGTTTCTGTTAAGTTGAAAGGTAGGGTCAAAAATTTGAGAGAACCATGGTTTTCAAGGGAATATTGGAAACTTATTTCGAAGTTAAATATAATACAATAAATATAAGGAACAAGAAAAAAAGATGTTCGGAGAATACATTGAATGCAAAAGGAATCTTAAAGAAATTAGAAAAGCTAAAAGAAGGGGCAAGGTGGCTATAGCAAGCAGGGTGAAAATAAATCCAAAAGGTTTTTACAAATATGTTAATAGCAAAAGAAGAGTGAGGGATAAAATTTGGTCCCTTAGAGAATCAGAGTGGACAACTGTGTGTGGAGTCAAAAGAGATGGGGGAGATCTTGAACAATTTATTTTATTCGGAATTCACTAAGGAGAAGGATATTGAATTGTGCAGGGTAAAGGAAGCAAAGAGGCGAATTATGAAGACTATAGTGATTAAGGAAGAGGAAGTACTTGAGCTTTTGAAGCATTTAAAGGTGGATCAGTCTCCAGGTCCCAACAGGATTTTCCCCAGGATCTTGAGAGAAGTTAGGAAATAGCAGAGGCTCTGACAGTAATTTTTCAAATGTCATAAGAGATGGGTATAGTGCCGGAGGATTGGCATATTGCACATGTGGTTCCATTGTTTAAAAAGGGTTTGAGGAGCAAGCCTAGCATTTATCAGCCTGTAAGTTTGACGTCTGTGGTAGGTAATTTATTGGAAAGCATTCTTGTAGATCGTGTATATAAGTATCTGGAAAGACAGGGTGTGATCAGGAACACTCAATATGGATTTGTATGTGGAAGGCCATGTTTGACCAATCTTGTTGAATTTTTTGAAGAGGTGACTAGGAATGTTGATAAGGGTAGAGCAGTGGATGTTGTCTGTATGGACTTCAGTAAGGCCTTCGATAAGGTTCCACATGGAAGGTTAGTTAGGAAGGTTCAGTCATTAGGTATTAATTTTGAGATCATCAAATGGATTCAACAGTTGCTGGAAGGGAGATGCCAGAGAGTCGTAGCGGTTAACTGTTTGTCAGGCTGGAGACCATTGATGAGCGGTGTGCCTCAGGGATTTGTATTGGGTCCTTTTCTGTTTGTCATATACATTAATGATCTGAATGTTGGGGTGGTAAATTGGATTAGTAAATATGCAGATAATACTAAAATAGGTGGAATTGCAGATAATGAAGAAGGTTTTCACTGATTGCAGAGGGATTTGGACAGCTTAGAAGAGTGGGCTGAAAGATGGCAGATGGAGTTTAATGCTGATAAGTCTGAAGTGCTTCATTTGGTAGGAATAATCAAAACAGGACATGCATAGTAAATGGCAGGGCATTGAGGAATGCAGTGGAGCAGAAAGATCTCGGAAGGTTCCCTCGAGGGTACCATCGTTCCCTGAAGGTAGAATCTCATGTGGATAGGGTGGTGAAGAAGGCTTTTTGTCTGCTGGCCTTTATAAATCAATGCATAGAATACAGGAGTTGGGAAGTGATGTTGAGATTGTTCAAATCACTGGTGAGACCAAATTTAGAGTACTGTGTGCAGTTCTGGCCACCAAATTATAGGAAGGATATCAACAAGGTCGAGAGAGTGGAGAGAAGATTATGAAAACATACCTGGGTTTCAGCATCTAGATTACAAAGAAAAATTGAGCAAATTAGGTCTTTATTCTTTGGAGCATAGAAGGCTGAGAGGGGATTTGATAGAGGTTTTTAAGATTATGAGAGGGATAGATAGAGTTGAAGTGGATAGGCTTTTTCCATTGATAGTAGGAGAGATTGAAACAAGAGGTCATGAGTTAAGGGGCAAAAGTTTAGGAGTAACATGAGGGGGAATGTCTTTACTCAGAGAGTGGTGGCTGCGTGGAATGAGCTTCCTGGAGAAGTAGTGGTGGAAGAGTCAATTCTATTATTTAAGGAAAAATTGGATAGGTACCTGATTAGGAGAGGAATGGAGGATTATGGACAGGGTGCAGGTAGGTGGGACTAGAGGAGAGTACTTAGTTCAGTGAGGACTAGAAGGGCCAAAATGGCCTGTTTCCTGTGCTGTAATTATTATATGGTTATAAGACCATTGTCTTGCCTCTGACCTCCAGCTCAAACGTGGCTCTGTTGTTAGGTACGACCCGGAACAGACCCTTGTGTGGCCTCTGCAGTGGTGAATGATGTGGACCCCTGCGAATGAAAACATACTCATAGCCCTATAGGTCTTTGGGTATGTTGGTCCTTGTGTGTCTGTGTCTGGAAGGTGGAATCAGGGCCATGTTGTTGACTCTTTCCTTCAGTCTGTGGAGGAATGCTGCTGAGTCACCATGCTGTCTGTCTGGGGATGATACGAATTCCTTTGGGACCACCAGTTGAGTTCCATAGACTAGTTCGGCCGAAGAGGTGTTGAGGTCTTCCTTGAGTGCTGTGCAAATCCCCAACAGTGCCCATGGTGGCTCATCTTCCCAGTTGGGTCCTTGCAGTCTGGTCATGAGAGCAGTCTTGAGGAGCCAGTGGAAGCACTCCACCAACCCATTGGACTGTAGGTGGTATGCTGTTGCGTGACGCAGTAAGGCACCCCACAGGCGAGGTCAGACCATAGACTGGAGGTGAACTGGGCCCATTTGTCGGATGTGATGTGGGATGGTAAGCCGAACCATGCCACCCAGGATGAGATGAGGGCTCTGGCACACAAGGTTGTGGATGTGTCTGCCAGTGGGACTGCTTCTGTCCACCTGGTGAAGTGGTCAACCCTTGTGAACAGATAGCAGAAATCCTGGGATACTGGTAAGGGTCCTACTATGTCCATGTGGATTTGGTCAAACCTTCGTTCAAGGGGCTTGAAGTACTGCAGGGGGTCTTGGTATGCTGCTGTACCTTGGTGGTTTTGCACTGCATGCTTGCCTTTGCCCACCCACTGACCTGTTTCCTCAATCTATGCCACATGTATTTGCTGGCCACCAGCTGGACCGTTATCCTGATGGATGGGTGAGCCAGCCCGTGAATGGAATTGAAAACCTGTCATCTCGAAGCTGCCGGGATGATTGGTCTGACCTGACTGGTGACCACGTCACACAGGAGGGTGGTGTTACCTGTGCCTACTGGGATGTCTTGGAGCTGCAGTCCCGATATGGCAGTCCTGTATTGGAGCATCTCCTTGTTGCCTTGCTGCACCTCCGCCAGTGCCATGAAGTCCACTCCTGTTGATAGAGTGTGGATACTTTGGCTGGTCAGTGCGTTGGCCACCATGTTGTCCTTGCCAGAGACGTGCCTTACATCTGTGGTGTACTCCGAGGTGTAAGACAGGTGTCATTGCTGGTGGGCTGACCAGGGGTTAGAAATCTTAGCCAAGGCAAACGTCAAGGGCTTTTGATCTGTCAAAACAACAAAGGAACTGCCCTCTAGGAAGTACCTGAAGTGGCGAATGGCTATGTACAGCGCAGGTAGCTCTCTGTCGAAAGTGCTGTACTTTAGTTCTGGAGGCCACAGATATTTGCTGAAGAAAGCCACTGGCTGCCAACATCTTTCGATCTGCTACTCCAGAACTTTGCCGATGGCCGTTCCCGAGGCATCCACCATCAAGGCCATTGGAGCATCTGCCCTGGGGCGTGGCAGAAGAGCGGCACCTGCTAGCGCTTCCTTGGCCTTCACGAAGGCCTCCACTGACTCCTTGTCCCATGTAATGTCCTTCACCTTGCCTGCCATCTGGGCAAACAAGGACCGTATGATCAGAGCAGCTGAAGGGATGGATCTGTGGTAAAAGCTGATCATCTCCATGAACTCCTGTAGTCCCTTGGTCATGCTGAGCCTAGGGAACTTCCGGATAGCCTTCACCTTGATGGGTAGCAGTGTAGCTCCTTCCCTGGTTATGCTGTGGGCCAGGAAGTCGATGGTCTCCATCCCAAACTGGCATTTGGCTAGGTTGATCACCAGGCCGAACTCGCTCAGTCAGGTGTAGAGGTTGTGGATGTCCGTCATGTGTTCTTATCAGTTTTGCCACAAGGATGTCGTCCAGGTTATTGAAGGTGCCGTCCAGTCTCGGCCCACTACATCCATTAGTCATTGGAAGGTCTGTGCGGTGTTCTTCAGCCCGAACGGCATACGAAGGAATTCTTAACAGGCTGAATGGGGTGATGATGGCAGTCTTGAGGATATCATCTGGGTGAACCAGGATCTGATGATATCCCTGTGTGAGGTCCACTTTGGAAAAGATCTTTGCCTTATGCAGGTTAGCTCCAAAGTCCTGGATGTGCGGCATGGGGTATCAATCTGGTGTTGTGGCCTTGTTGAGCTGGCGGTAGTCGCCGCATGATCTCCAAACCCCAGTTGCTTTGGGCATCATATGCAAGGGAGAAGCCCATGAGCTATCTGACTGCCATATGATGCCGAGTTCCTCCAGTTTCTTGAATTCTTCTTTCGCCAGCTGGAGCTTCTCCGGAGGAAGGCGTCTTGCTCTTGCGTGAACCAGCGGACCCTGGGTCAGGATATGGTGCTGAACTCCATGCCGGGCAAGGCCATGGTGAATTGGGTAGTGAGCACTGCTGGGAACACGGCCAGGACCTTGGCATATTCATCGATTGATTGCTGCACGGGGTCCAGGCGGAGTGCTGGTAGCTTGGCGTCTTTGAGAGGGGCGGTTTGCAAGTCTTGGCACGTACCAAATCCCGACCCTTAAGGTTCACAAGAAGGCTATAAGCGTGCAGGAAGTTTGCCCCAAGGATGGCCTGTTCCACTGTGGTCAGCATGAACACCCAAGAGAAAGACCTGCCTCCCAACTGCAGCTGGACCTAGTGGGTTCCATAGGTCCAGATCGTGCTGTTGTTGACAGCCCGACTGTCAGTTCCTGGTATCCTGTCCCCACGGGGTAAGATGCTGACCTCTGCTCCTGTGTCCAGGAGGAAATGTCATCCGGACTGGCAGTCCTAGACATACAGGCTATCTTGTTGGCCATCTGTCGTGGACATTAGCGATGGCCGGCTCCAGTGTTTCCCTGGAATGTGCATGGTGGCCTGCACTGGTCTGGCGGAAGAAGCACCACTGGTCATTGGCGTTGCTTACTCTGTGGGGTTGCTGTTCTTTCAGTGGGTCTGCATGGGTCTGGCTGTGGGGTTTAGCAATGAGCCCCATGGATGCCGAGCACTCTCTTTTCTGTTTCCACAGAACGTCTGCTCGTGCTGTGACTTTCCGGGGGTTGCTGAAGTCAGCGTCTGCAAGGAGCAGTTGGATGACCTCGGGCAGTTGCTCCAGGAATGCCTGCTCGAACATGATGCAGGGTTCGTGTTTGCTCAGGAGGGTCAGCATCTCATTCATGAGAGTTGACAGGGGCCTGTCCCCTAACCCATCCGGGTGGAGCAGATGTGCCCCTCTCTTATGCCTTGAGAGCCCAAAGGTCTTGATAAGCAATCTTTGAAGGCAGTGTATGCACCTTCCGATTTGGGGGGGGGGGGGGTTCCTGGATGAAGTTGGCCACCCAGCTCGCTGTGTCCTGGTTCAGGGAGCTCACCGTGTGTTGGTACCAGGTGGACTCTGCTGTGAACTGCTGGATCTGGAATTGTGCCTCTGCCTGGTCAAACCATACGCGTGGTTGATTCGGCCAGAAGGTTGGCAGCTTGAGAGCGGCTGTGTGGATTGCTGCTGGTTTGCTCATCATTGGGTTTGGATGCCATCTAAACCATTGGGGTCACCAATTGTAGCCGTGTGCTACTCGGAAGAAGACACACATACATAGGGTAGTCAGGTTAAGCTGTGTTTTATTGGGCTCAGGCCTCTAATACTTGCTGCATTCCCGCCATTTCCCCCTTTTGCTTACGTCATAATCCCATGTGTGGGTCCCTTCTTGCATAACAATCCCTTTTTCCCTGCCCGCTGTCCCTGTCTGTTGGCTGTGCCCATTTTGGGGTCGCTGGCCTTTAAGCTGCCCTTGCCTTTCACCTGCTGGCTCGCCTGTCAGTTCCATTGGCCACTGCGCAGGCTGCTGTCTTTTAGTTGTGCTTGCCGCCCGGAGCGCCGGCTTGATCACTGCGGCGACGTGCCACCACACTTCAGTTGTTGTAAAGATGCAAGATTTTGTTGGATAAAAAATTCATTGAAAGTTTTAATTCCTCGCTGATTCCATACTTCATAGCCTGCATCTAAGATAGCAGGTTTAAATAGATGGTTAAATTGAATAGGACTAGTAAATATAAATCCTAAAATTCCAAAAAAATTCTTGAATTAACTCCAAATCTTTAGTCTATGTCTCATTGTTAAATTCTGTTAATTTTGCAATAGATAGAGATAAAGGTGAACCCAATGCAACCCATAAGGAGGTTTTCTTAAGGTATTTCAATTTATTTGGGACAGTCACCTTATTATCAAACTGTAATAACAATAGCAGATTCCTTATAGAAACATAGAAACATAGAAGATAGGAGCAGGAGTAGGTCATTCGACCCTTCGAGCCTGCTCCGCCATTCAACGAGATCATGGCTGATCTTAAAGTTCAGTACCCCGTCCCCGCCTTCTCTCCGTAACCTTTAATACCCTTGTACTGAAGAAATATATCTAATTCCCTCTTAAATATATTTAATGAACCTGCCTCTACTGCCCTCTGTGGCAATGAATTCCACAGATTCACCACCCTCTGGGTAAAGAAATTCCTCCTCATCTCGGTCCTAAATGGTTTGCCTATTATCCTCAAACCATGGCCCCGGGTTCTGGATTTTCCCATCATTGGAAACATCCCATCTGCATCCATTCTGTCCAGTCCTGTCAGAATTTTATGTCTCTATGAGATCCCCTCTCAATCTTCTAAACTCCAGCGAGTACAATCCCAATTTGCGCAATCTTTCCTCCTAAGTCATTCCTGCCATTCCAGGTATCAGCCTGGTGATTTGCCTCTGCACTCCCTCCATTGCAAGAACATCCTTCCTTAGATAAGGTGACCAAAACTGCACACAATACTCCAGGTGGGGTCTCACCAAGGCCCTGTACAGCTGCAGTAAGGTATCCTTGTTCCTATACTCAAACCCTCTTGATATGAAGGCCAACATACCATTTGCCTTTTTAACCGCCTGCTGTACCTGCATGCTCGCCTTCAGAGACTGATGTACAAGTACCCCTAGGTCTCTTTGCACTTCCCCATCTCTTAATCTATTGCCATTCAAATAGTAATCTGCCCTCCGGTTTGTATTACCAAAGTGGATAACCTCACATTTATCCACATTGTAGTGCATTTGCCATGTATCTGCCCAGTCCCTCAATTTATCCAAATCACACTGGAGCTTCCTGACCCCCTCTTCCGTGCACACAATCCCTCCTAGCTTAGTGTCATCTGCAAATTTGGAGATATTACATCCAATCCCCTCATCCAGATCATTAATGTAAATTGTGAACAGCTGGGGTCCCAGTACAGATCCCTGTGGCACCCCACTGGTCACCGCCTGCCACTCAGAAAACAAGCCATTTATCCCAACTCTCTGTCTTCTACCTGCCAGCCAGTTCTCAATCCACATCAATACTTTGCCCCCAATCCCATGAGCCTTGATTTTGGAAGCCAGTCGTTTATGCGGGACCTTATCGAAGGCCTTTTGGAAGTCCAGGTACACCACATCCACTGGCTCTCCCCCATCTATTTTACCTGTCACCATCTCAAAGAATTCCAATAGATTTGTCAAGCACAATTTACCTTTTGTAAATCCATGTTGACTCTGTCCGATCCCTTCTCTGCTAGTCATATGCTCCGCTATTACATCCTTAATAATGGATTCCATCATTTTGCCCACTACTGATGTAAGGCTCACCGGCCGATAATTCCCCGCTTTTTCTCTGCCCCCCTTTTTAAATAGTGGGGTAACATTAGCTACCCTCCAATCCATGGGTACTGATCCTGAGTCTATCGAGTTCTGGAAAATAATTCTTAAAGCATCTGCTATCTGAATGGCCACTTCCTTGAGTACCCTAGGATGTAGATTATCAGGCCCTTGGGATTTATCTGCCTTCAATCCCATCAATTTCCCCAAGACCATGTCCTTAGAGATACTGATTTCTTTCAGTTCCTCCCTTGCATTAGTCTCTATGTTTCCCAACATCCTTGGGAGGTTATTTGTATCCTCTCTTGTAAAAACAGAACTAAAGTAAGAATTTAATTGGTCTGCCATTTCCTTATTCCCCATTATATATTCCCCTGATTCCGACTGTAAAGAACCTACTCTGGATTTCACCAATCTTTTCCTCTTGACATATTTATAAAAGCTTTTGCAGTTGGTTTTTAAATTTGCTGCAAGCTTACTTTCGTAATTTATTTTTGCTCTCTTGATTAATCCCTTTGTCCTCCTTTGGTGCATCTTGAACTGCTCCCAGTCTTCGGTTGCGGTCATTTTTTGGCCAATTGATATGCTCTCTCTTTGGACCCAATGCTGTCTCTAATTTCCCTTGTTATCCACAGTTGAGTCACCTTTTTTGGTTTATTTTTATGCCAAACGATTTTTGCAATTTCTCCATTAGATCTGTGAATGCTTTCCATTGTCTATCCACAATCAACTCCCCCATAAACACCACCCAATCAATCTTACTCAACTCCCATCTCATACCATCATAATTCCCTTTATTTAAATTCAGGACCTTAGTCTCGGTTTTAATTTCATCACTCTCCATGTCGAGTGAGAATTCGATCATATTGTGATCGCTCCTACCCAAAGGGCCTCGCACAACAAGATTGTTGATTAGCCCCTTATCATTGCATAATACCCAATCTAAAATGGCCTGCTCCCGAGTTGGTTCCTCGACATATTGGTCTAGATAACCGTCCCGTAAACATTCAAGGAATACCTCCTCTTCTGTATTTTTACCAATTTGACTAGTCCAATCTACTTGGCTATGTTCATAGCCAAGTAGTAAAATCTAAAATTAATTAACAACAGCCCTCCACCATTTCTTGCATTCTGAAGATCACTTATTTTATATATGTATATGTGTATGTATATATATATATATATATGTATATGTGTATGTATATATATATATATGTATATGTGTATGTATATATATATGTATATGTGTATATATATATGTATATGTGTATGTATATATATATATATATATATGTATATGTGTATGTATATATATATATATGTATATGTGTTTTTTTCTTTGGCTTGGCTTCGCGGACGAAGATTTATGGAGGGGGTAAAAAGTCCACATCAGCTGCAGGCTCGTTTGTGGCTGACAAGTCCGATGCGGGACAGGCAGACACGATTGCAGCGGTTGCAAGGGAAAATTGGTTGGTTGGGGTTGGGTGTTGGGTTTTTCCTCCTTTGCCTTTTGTTCGTGAGGTGGGCTCTGCGGTCTTCTTCAAAGGAGGTTGCTGCCCGCCAAACTGTGAGGCGCCAAGATGCACGGTTTGAGGCGTTATCAGCCCACTGGCGGTGGTCAATGTGGCAGGCACCAAGAGATTTCTTTAGGCAGTCCTTGTACCTTTTCTTTGGTGCACCTCTGTCACGGTGGCCAGTGGAGAGCTCGCCATATAACACGATCTTGGGAAGGCGATGGTCCTCCATTCTGGAGACGTGACCCATCCAGCGCAGCTGGATCTTCAGCAGCGTGGACTCGATGCTGTCGACCTCTGCCATCTCGAGTACTTCGACGTTAGGGGTGTAAGCGCTCCAATGGATGTTGAGGATGGAGCGGAGACAACGCTGGTGGAAGCGTTCTAGGAGCCGGAGGTGGTGCCGGTAGATGACCCATGATTCGGAGCCGAACAGGAGTGTGGGTATGACAACGGCTCTGTATACGCTTATCTTTGTGAGGTTTTTCAGTTGGTTGTTTTTCCAGACTCTTTTGTGTAGTCTTCCAAAGGCGCTATTTGCCTTGGCGAGTCTGTTGTCTATCTCATTGTCGATCCTTGCATCTGATGAAATGGTGCAGCCGAGATAGGTAAACTGGTTGACTGTTTTGAGTTTTGTGTGCCCGATGGAGATGTGGGGGGGCTGGTAGTCATGGTGGGGAGCTGGCTGATGGAGGACCTCAGTTTTCTTCAGGCTGACTTCCAGGCCAAACATTTTGGCAGTTTCCGCAAAGCAGGACGTCAAGCGCTGAAGAGCTGGCTCTGAATGGGCAACTAAAGCGGCATCATCTGCAAAGAGTAGTTCACGGACAAGTTTCTCTTGTGTCTTGGTGTGAGCTTGCAGGCGCCTCAGATTGAAGAGACTGCCATCCGTGCGGTACCGGATGTAAACAGCGTCTTCATTGTTGGGGTCTTTCATGGCTTGGTTCAGCATCATGCTGAAGAAGATTGAAAAGAGGGTTGGTGCCAGAACACAGCCTTGCTTCACGCCATTGTTAATGGAGAAGGGTTCAGAGAGCTCATTGCTATATCTGACCCGACCTTGTTGGTTTTCGTGCAGTTGGATAATCATGTTGAGGAACTTTGGGGGACATCCGATGCGCTCTAGTATTTGCCAAAGCCCTTTCCTGCTCACGGTGTCGAAGGCTTTGGTGAGGTCAACAAAGGTGATGTAGAGTCCTTTGTTTTGTTCTCTGCACTTTTCTTGGAGCTGTCTGAGGGCAAAGACCATGTCAGTAGTTCCTCTGTTTGCGCGAAAGCCGCACTGTGATTCTGGGAGAATATTCTCGGCGACACTAGGTATTATTCTATTTAGTAGAATCCTAGCGAAGATTTTGCCTGCAATGGAGAGCAACGTGATTCCCCTGTAGTTTGAGCAGTCTGATTTCTCGCCTTTGTTTTTGTACAGGGTGATGATGGTGGCATCACGAAGATCCTGAGGCAGTTTTCCTTGGTCCCAACAAAGCTTGAAAAACTCATGCAGTTTGGCATTCAGAGTTTTGCCACCAGCCTTCCAGACCTCTGGGGGGATTCCATCCATACCTGCTGCTTTTCCCCCTCCACGTCCTCCCCCTCCACGCCCTCCCCCTCCACGCCCTCCCCCTCCACGCCCTCCCCCTCCACGCCCTCCCCCTCCACGCCCTCCCCCTCCACGCCCTCCCCCTCCACGCCCTCCCCCTCCACGCCCTCCCCCTCCACGCCCTCCCCCTCCACGCCCTCCCCCTCAAAAGATGCTCACAAACTCAAGCTAGCATGCTGGAACATCAGACCCATGCTAGACAAGGCTGACAGCCACCGACCTGAACGTCGGTCTGCCCTCATTGCACATGAACTCCTCAGACTTGACATCGACATAGCCGCTCTCAGTGAAGTCCGCCTGGCAGATGTAGGCAGCCTCCAAGAACGCGGAGCGGGCTACACTCTCTACTGGTCTGGCAAGCCTTCGGATGAACGACGCCTATCTGGTGTAGGCTTCATGGTCAAGAGCTTCATTGCCTCCAAACTCGAAAACCTTCCGACAGGCCTCTCGGACCGAATCATGTCCATGCGACTCCCCCTTCAAAACAAGCGTCACATCACCCTCATCAGTGTCTATGCTCCAACCCTCCAGGCGGAACCAGCAGAAAAGGACAAGTTCTACACCGACCTGCGCAACCTCATCCAACGCACCCCTACAGCCGACAAGGTTGTCATCCTGGGCGACTTCAACGCTCGTGTCGGCAAAGACTCAGAAACCTGGCCAGGAATCCTGGGCAAGCATGGCGTCGGCAAGTGCAACGACAATGGGCGCCTCCTGTTGGAGCTCTGCGCAGAACAGCGGCTTGTCATTACAAACACCCTTTTTCAGCAGAGGGACAGCCTTAAGACCACCTGGATGCATCCCCGATCCAAACACTGGCACCTCCTGGACTACATCCTGGTGCGAGAAAGTGACAAACGAGATGTGCTCCACACCAGGGTCATGCCCAGCGCGGAATGCCACACTGACCACCGGCTGGTTCGCTGCAAGCTCAACCTTCACTTCAAGCCAAAGCCCAGGAACAATAAAGCCCCCAGAAAGAGGTTCAATGTTGGAAACCTGCAGTCAGACGAAGCGAGAGGAAACTTCCAGGCAAACCTCAAAGCAAAGCTCGACGATGCAACCCGCCTCACGGACCCGTCCCCTGAAACCCTCTTGGATCAGTTGAAGACTACCATACTGCAATCCACTGAAGAGGTACTGGGCTTCTCCTCCAGGAAAAACAAGGACTGGTTTGACGAAAACAGCCAGGAAATCCAGGAGCTGCTGGCAAAGAAGCGAGCTGCCCACCAGGCTCACCTTACAAAGCCATCCTGTCCAGAGAAGAAACAAGCCTTCCGTCGCGGATGCAGCCATCTTCAGCGCAAACTCCGGGAGATCCAAAATGAGTGGTGGACTAGCCTCGCCAAACGAACCCAGCTCAGCGCGGACATTGGCGACTTCAGGGGTTTCTACGAGGCTCTAAAGGCTGTGTACGGCCCCTCACCCCAAGTCCAAAGCCCGCTGCGCAGCTCAGACGGCAAAGTCCTCCTCAGCGACAAGATCTCCATCCTCAACCGATGGTCAGAACACTTCCAATCTCTTTTCAGTGCCAACTGCTCAGTCCAAGATTCCGCCCTGCTCCAGCTCCCTCAACAGCCCCTAAGGCTAGAGCTGGATGAGGTTCTCACCCTGGATGAGACATATAAGGCAACATATATATATATATATATATATATATATATATATATATTGACATTATAAATGATTCAATGAGTCAAAGAAAGACAGAAATAAATATTGGTAGTGATTGAAATAAATATAAATATTTTGGTTAAATATTCATTTTAACCAAGTTAATAAGGCCTTTTTCTTCTTTGGCTTGGCTTCGCGGACGAAGATTTTTGGAGGGGGTAAAAGTCCACGTCAGCTGCAGGCTCGTTTGTGGCTGACAAGTCCGATGCGGGACAGGCAGACACGGTTGCAGCGGCTGCAGGGGAAAAATGGTTGGTTGGGGTTGGGTGTTGGGTTTTTCCTCCTTTGCCTTTTGTCAGTGAGGTGGGCTCTGTGGTCTTCTTCAAAGGAGGTTGCTGCCCGCCAAACTGTGAGGCGCCAAGATGCACGGTTTGAGGCGATATCAGCCCACTGGCGGTGGTCAATGTGGCAGGCACCAAGAGATTTCTTTAGGCAATCCTTGTACCTTTTCTTTGGTGCACCTCTGTCACGGTGGCCAGTGGAGAGCTCGCCATATAACACGATCTTGGGAAGGCGATGGTCCTCCATTCTGGAGACGTGACCCACCCAGCGCAGCTGGATCTTCAGCAGCGTGGACTCGATGCTGTCGACCTCTGCCATCTCGAGTACTTCGACGTTAGGGATGAAAGCGCTCCAATGGATGTTGAGGATGGAGCGGAGACAACGCTGGTGGAAGCGTTCTAGGAGCCGTAGGTGATGCCGGTAGAGGACCCATGATTCGGAGCCGAACAGGAGTGTGGGTATGACAACGGCTCTGTATACGCTTATCTTTGTGAGGTTTTTCAGTTGGTTGTTTTTCCAGACTCTTTTGTGTAGTCTTCCAAAGGCGCTATTTGCCTTGGCGAGTCTGTTGTCTATCAGTTAAAGAAAGTGGTGACCATCCAGAGATTATAGTTTTAGTCTGTTTAAATAAAGCTGCAAAGTTTTTAAAATTCTTATTTATCATAATACCTAGATACTTAAATTGTTCATGGCTCTCCTTAATTCAGTTCTAAATGGCTGACTCCTTGAGGGCACAGCTGCAAGATGTAGCTTGTCATCACCTACATCTAATTCCAGGTTAATGCCCAAATATTTTTTGCACAAACAATATTTTTTTAGAGTTGCCTTTGTCTTCCTGCAATAGGACATGGAAAGGGAGGTGCCCAAGGATATGGGCCTGTTAGAAGGGCTGCAGTTTATGTGGGCCATCATCAGTATTTTTGGACCTCTCAGGCTTTGCAGTTCTAGTGTCCTTTACAAACACTAGCACCTTGTGTTAATTCATCTATTCTCATGTTAATTTATCTTTAGGCCACTTAAAATTAGGAGTTTCAATATGAGAAAATGCAAAAGTGATATTGATCTACAGAAATAAAGTACTCTGTGATAGAGGGAGATTTGGTCAGGTGACTTTCACCCAACCCAACATTGCACCCTCTATCTGTGCTATATTATTTACATATTCCTGCAAGTTCTCTTTTCTTCATATCCCCATAGTCATGTTAGATTTAAGAATATTCTTGCTGATAATCATCCAGTAACTTTACCTCAGAAAATGATAATATGTGACATTAAACAGTTCAGTTGTGCTAACAGCTATAATCAAATCATTGATCAAGTTTGCAAAAGGTAAATATATAAATCATTTTTGCTTTGGCATCATATAACAGTGACTATTGTTTCATGAAGATTTCTTGGAGAAAATTAAGGTGGAGAGGAGTAGAACTAAATGAACAACCAATAAATAGTTGAGAAGCTTCTAAACCTGAAGGTTATACTGCTTTTTTGCTTTTTATTAGGCTGCTGTGGTTAGAAATCTCTGAATCTGAGCAACATAATATGATTTCTTCAAGACTTTCACAAGAATGCAGTGGTCACATTTGAGAATAGAATTAAGAACATATCCAACCCATTTATTCTCGCAATATGTCTGGAGGAAGATCAGCATTGCAGTTCTATGTACATATTAGATTGGGAGGTCCTTGTTTCAACAAAATGTTGAATGTGTTGTAATAAAATATATGCTTTAATTACAACGAGTCTCTAGTTAAATGCATGAAGTTTGACATTTTGTTCTCTTGCAGAAAGCTGACTGGCCATTGCACAAACTGGAATGCATTTCATTGAGCAAATTTGGACAGAACTGGAATCCTTCTGAGACAGTCAGGCTGGTGGCAAGAATCTTAGTCAAACAGGTGAGATGACAAATGGATGAACTGACAAATCATGGCCTTGATATTATTTGCCAGATAGCAACTAATGTGGAATAATAGGAATGGCCATATAGCACAAATAGGCCCTTTAGCTCAGCTCCTCCATGTTGACCAAATTTGCATCTGGGCTTGTCCCATTTGGTTCATTAACCTCTTCATGCCCTTGTGCATATATCTTTTCCGAATGTCTTTTTTTGAATGACAAAATTGTGCTCCTTTTTGCAGTTTCCTTTGGCAGCTCATTCCAGATGCTGAACAGCTTCTGGGTTTTGTTTAAAAAAAAACTTACTCCTCTGGTCACTCTTGAACCTTTACTATGTCACCTTAAACATATGCCCTCCAGTTCTAGAAACCTCCTTCCTGGGGGAAAAAGCTTTAAGCTTTAAGCTGGCCGTGCACAACCTCTCCTCATAAGTATCCCTCTAGTCACAGAAACGTCCTCTGTACCCCTTCCAACTTATGAATAGATGGTTGACCAGAACCATGCACAGTTCTCTTAGGTGAGGTCTGATACACCTTATACAGCTGAATTATGAGTTCCCCACTTTTGTACTCAATACCCCACTCAAGTGTGCCAAAAACTTTCTTCTCACCTTGACCTCTGAAGTTGCCACTTTCAGGATGCTATTCACTTCTTCCTAAGTCTGATCTACAGCACTCTCCAGGACCCTGACATTTACTGGACAAGACCCACCTTGGACTCGCTCTCTGAAGTGCAGTGTCTCACAATTTCCACCTTGGTCTCACTTACTGAAGTGCAAATTGTCAGAGAATTAATTTACCACTCCCTGGCCCACCTTTCCAACTGATCTGGATTTTTTTTTAAATGGCTGAATCACCCTTATAGAAACTCCTTCTACTTTTGCTTTTAAATACTCACTTTCTGACCTGCTTTCACTGCAATCGGCAGCATGCATTCCTCTTCCTAACACGAGCTGCTGAATCGCATTAATGGTCTTCATATCTCCCAGCTGACAGCTGAATCAGGCTGGCTAGTGTATAGAGTCCTTGAAGGTCAAGGCTGGAAGCATTATGTGAGAGCCCAGAGATTGAAGTGCAGATAGGTGAGACCTCATCTACCATCCATACTACTGGTGGATCTCCAGTCATTGGAAAATAAAATTGATCTCGGAGCATAGCTGCTTTATCAGAGGTAGATGAAACAATTCTCAGTTGTTTGCTGCACCAAGATCTGGTTTATAGGGAAAACTCCATCTGTCCTGAGAGTTTCACTTTTCAAAGACTGAACCGGAACTCTGTGGGCGAGTGTGTCTCCACCGAATCATTCAGGCTTTTCCCGAACGAGAAGCCCTGGGTGAACAATGAAATCTGGAACCTGCTGAGATTCAAATCATAGGCATTTACATCTGGAGATCCAGAAAGCCTCACAAGGAGTAGGTATGACCTGCAAAAAGCCATCTACTGGGCAATGTGGAGATTCTGAGTGCGAATGGAAACAACGAAGGATTGCACATTTGCACATCTCCAAATCTGGTGCAATAGGAGACACCAAAGCTGCACTTCCAGATGAACTCGTTGCATTCTATGCCCGATTTGATAACAATTACTGCGCACCCTCACATCCTTTAATGAGCCACTACTGTTAGTATCTGAGGATGGCTTGCAGGCTGTCTTCAAGAGAGTGAATCCAAAGAAAGCCTCTTGGCTAGACCTGGCTGAGTACTGAACACACGTGCTGACCAATGTTTTCATGGATATCTTCAACATCGACAAAGCATAGTGCCTACTGTTTCAAATGGGCCTTAATTGTGCTGGTGCCCAAGAAGAGCATTATGACCTGCCTGAATGCTACTGACCAGTGGCACATGTATCCACACTGCTTGAGAGGCTGGTGCACTCAGCTCCTGCCTGAGTGGCAACATGGATCCGTTCCAATTTGCCTACTGCAGCAACTGTTTTATTGCAGATGCTATCTAATTGGCTCTACTCAAAACGCTGGAACACCTGGACAGCATAGATGCATTCGTCAGGGTGCTCTTTATCAATTACAGTTCGGTATTCTACACAATCATCCCCTCAAAACTGATCAGCAAACTCCAAGACCTTGGCCTTGCTACCCCACCTTGTAATTGCGTCATGGATTTCCTCATCCCCAGCCCACATCAGTGAAAAGAACATCCCCTCCATAATCTCCATTAGCACTGGAGTGCTTGGCCCCCTACTCTACACTTTTTTTTTGGCCCATTTTTGTAGCACCCGAGCCCCCCCCCCCCCCCCCCTCAAACCCCCACTTCTGCCTGACCACACACTCCCGAATAGGCCCCGGCCGCCTGCCCATCTGAGCTCCCAGCATCCCAGCCACTTTCATCTGGGCCCCAGCCTCCTGCCCATTGAGATCCTGATGCTTCAAACAATGCAGGTACTTACTGTCAGAAATAAAACTTCTCACACATGAGTCTCTTTAAAACTGATGACACGACAAGCTTTATTTACAAGTCTGCAGAGTTGGACTCAACTGGTTTCTCGCCAGTTAAGCCCCGATACATACAGTGCATTGATTTTTATACCTTTATTATTTGCCCTTCCCCTTCTTATTAATACTGTTTTAATTGGTTAGTATTACAAAAACATTCTAAGTATAACTGCATTATTAATTATCACGTTCGTTACGTACGCTGTGAACTCTACATTCACTGAATTCTGTTTCTCACACTTCTTATCAATCCTTTGTCTCCTGCATGTCTCTCACTATGACCATGAAAAGATAGGTTTAAAAAAACATATTCAGCAGCTCCTTCTGTCCTTGACTGCTAGTAAACTCTCTGTCCGTTCTGGCTTCCCTGTTTATGATTAATCATCACATTTTAACTTAAGTCTTTTTAACCTAAATTCTCTATATCACAATCCACCCCTTTCTCTCTTTAAAATGTGTTGAATATATGTATAGATATTAATGGGGATTCTAAGCTAGGGAAGAGAAATGTTTTATGATACATTAATCTCACGCTGAAATAAAAGTCTTACAGGGTCTCCCATCCCCCCTGGTTGCATAGCTTGTTCGACCATGGAAATCACTAGGCTGCGTAGACAAGGAATAATACAGGGCAAAATAAGTAGGAGGAATAAAATACCTCCGATGACCCACAAGAAGGTATGCCACCAGGTTCCTCCAAACCATTTGTCCATCCAATTAAATTGTGGGAAAGGATGCCAGGTTTGAACCGGTACATGGGACAATGTACGAATATTATCAGCGATTTTACGAACGGCTTTTCCATTATCATCAATCTGTAAGCAGCAGTTAGTGAAATTAAGTTTACCACATACACCTCCTTCCGTGGCTAGGAGATAGTCTAGGGCTAGACGGTTCTGATATATAGCAGAGCGCATTTGACCTTGCTGGGATGCAAGTAATTGCAGGGCTATAGCTGTTTGATTTGTAACAATTTCAAGCACTGCTTGTAAGCGAATTATACGATTTAACATATATATAGGAGTACGATAACCCCAAGATCCATCTTGAGCCCATGTAGCGGCTCCATACCCATACCCCCTTTCCCAAACTCTTTTAAGAACAGGATTTGATTGGTATGGTCCTGTGATGGTGGAAGTGGTACAATTCCAAAACTGAATACTGCTATTAGACAGGGGTAGGCAATTAGTTTTAAAAACAGTAGATAAGAACCAAGTCTGAGGTTTAGGAAACCAAGTGAAAACACCAGGTGAAATGCAAATCCATACAGCCTTGCAGGGACTTTCTCCTACTGGGTATTTGCCGGCTCGTGAGAGACAATAAAAACCAGAGGGGACGTTAGAGAGAGACCAGGTTTCTCTTGATCTCGTTCGGTTAGTTGTCCAAATGCGGGAAATCATGGTCAATGAATTGAGAGGTTCTCCCCACCAAGGCCATTGTTCTGACATCCGTGGACCCCCGCAGACCCAACAATTGGTTACATTAAAAGTTCCTGCAATTTTAGTTGCCAGATCTACAAAAAGGTTTTCTCCCCCAATTGCATTACCGAAACTTACATGGTTATTTGGATGGACTCGAACTAAGTCCGGCTGTCTTAAAGGGACAGGCAATTTCGAGTGTGGAGTGTAACTTCTCATTGGAACAGTACGTTGGTGTATGCAAAACCAGAGTCCATCAGGGCATGGTGGGCTTGAGTCACCTTTCCAACCGTTAAGAGGGAAAGGAGTGGTATTAGGAATCTGTATATAATGACCCATATTATTTCCTTCTTTTTCCACACAAGGGGTATATGGATGTTGGGTGGTATTTTCTGCCCAGCATTTCTCAGGAACTGAGGTATGGGAAATGAAATTACCTTCCTTTCTTCCCCAAATGTGGTCCTGAAACAGGACCACTGTATCTCTGCATTTCTTACATTTCACACCTGATAAAGACATAGGCAAACTAAGAAAAATCAAAGAACATAACAATAACATTGTGAATTAAGTCTTTTTGCGAAATCGTAAGGTAAGAGGTTTTTCTCCAGGAATACAAGTCCAATCTGAGTTCGTATCAGGGTCCTGTGGCACCTCTACAGGTCCCTTAAATCTGGATGCGTGTGTCCACCCCTTCTCTCTTGTTCGTGCTGCAGCTTCTGTAGTTAAGAGAACTTGGTATGGACCTTCCCACTGGGGCTGGAGTTTTTCAGTCTTCCAGGTTTTGATAAGAATCCAGTCTCCTGGTTCCACTTTGTGTAAAGAAAAGTCTAGAGGCGGTGTTTGTGCCAATAGTCCTCTCTTTCGTAAATCTGTAAGAGAGCGTGACAGTGCCTGTAAATAGTTCCTAACAAATATATCCCCTTCCCCCAAGGTGGGACACCCCTCAACTGTACTCCAGAAGGGAAGCCCAAACATCATTTCATAAGGGGACAGCCCTACATCTTTTCGTATGAATTCTTAATAAGGCTAGGGGCAGACACTTTATCCAAGGCATTTTAGTTTCCACCATTAACTTTGTCAATTGGATTTTTAGTGTTCCATTCATACGTTCGACCTTCCCTGAGCTTTGTGGATGCCAAGGGGTATGTAATTTCCAAGAGACCTGTAATGCATCACAAATCAATTGCTGGATTTTTGAAGAAAAATGTGGACCCCTGTCTGAGTCTATAGAATCCATTATACCATATCTGGGGATTATCTGCTCTAGGAGGAGGCGAGCTACTGTAGAGGCTGTAGTATTTATTGTTGGGAAGGCTTCTACCCATCGGGTAAAGTGATCTATTATCACCAACAGATATTTCCATCTTTGAACTTGAGGTAACTCTGTGAAGTCGATCTGGATACGTTGAAAAGGGCGTATGGCTAATGGTTGACCTCCCATGGTCCCTGTCCTCATTATCTTCTTATTAATTTTTGTGCATAGGTAACAATTTTGTACCTCTTGTTGGGCCAAGGTGTAGATTCCCTTACACACATAATCTCGAAGCACTGTGTCACATAAGGCTTGGGTGCCCCAGTGGCTCTGTTGATGCAGGTGTTTTAAAATATTGCGAGTTATTTCTTTATTTAGAACAGTTCTTCCATCTGGTGTTTTCCATGTTCCATCAGGTAACTGGCTTGCGCCCAGCTGATCCATGTTCTTTTCTTCCTTAGCAGTGAAAATGGGAGCTGTCTTTATGCCTTGCCTTATTGGGATTAAAGTCAGCAAACGGACTTCTTGTTGCATGGCTGCTCTTTTGGCTTCTTCATCAGCCAGTCTGTTTCCGATTGCTGTTGGGTTATCTCCCCTTTGATGGCTTGGTATGTAGACCACTGCTATTTCTTGGGGTAATGTTAAGGCTTCTAGAGTCAGAGTAATCATCTGTTCGTGTGCCAATTCCTTTCCTCTTGATGTAATTAGACCACGCTCCTTCCAGATCTTACCAAAGGTATGCACTACCCCGTATGCGTATTTGGAATCTGTGTAAATTGTTCCAATTTTCTTTGCCAGTATTCTGAGGGCTCTCTGCAAGGCATATAGTTCACAGGATTGTGCTGACCAGCTTCCGGGTAGTCTCGTGGATTCTACTACTTTCCAAGTATTTCCTTCTATTATAGCATACCCATTTCTTCTCATTCCGTCAACACATCTGGCGGAGCCGTCAATGTAGAATTCATATCCTTCTCCCAGCGGAGTATCGCAAAGGTCTTCTCGGGTCTTGGTCTGAAGATCTGTCAACTCGACACAGTCATGCTCCACCTCTTTCTCTGTTTCACTGCCGTATAAAAATTGAGCTGGATTGCAGCTATTAATTTTTGCAAACTGTAAATCTTCTCCAACCATTAAAATGGTTTCATACTTTAATATGCGAGAATCAGTCAGCCATCGATGGGTAGTTTGTGTTAATAAAACACTCACAGAATGGGAGGTGTACACAGTCATCTTTCCTCCAAAAGTAAGTTTACGTGCTTCCTCTACCAACAGAGCAGCAGCCGCTACTCCCTGGATACACGTCGGCCATCCGCGAGACACTGGGTCCATCATTTTGGAAAGGAAAGCTACTGGGTGTCGCTGACCGCCTTTTTCCTGTGTTAAAACTCCCACAGCTGTTCCTTGGTTATGAGTGACAAATAGCTGGAAGGGCTGTTTTAAAGAGGGCAGAGTGAGCACTGGGGCTCGTGTTAGGCGATGTTTCAAGTCTTCGAACCATCCTTCCTCCTCCTGGGTCCATTTCAATGGATAGTCATTTTCATTTGTCAGTTTATCATACATAAACTTCACCAAAGCTGAGTAGTCCTCTATCCATAACCTACAGTATCCTAAGAGTCCCAGGAATTGTCTTATTTCCTTCTTATTACGGGGTAAAGGCATTCTAGTGATTCCCGCAATTCGTTCAGGGGTAATCCGTTTCTGTCCTTTACTTATCTGGTGTCCCAGATATATCACAGTTTTCTCAACAAACTGTAACTTGTTTCTGGACACTCGTAGACCCTTTTTCCCCAGATAATTCAAGAGTCTAATGGTCTCTCTCCTCATTTCTTGTTCTTTGGGTCCTGATAATAGTAAATCATCCACATACTGCATTAGTTGGGAATCATCAGATTGTGGATAGTCCATCAGGATTTGTTCTAGCATTTGTCCAAACAGGTTTGGAGATTCAGTGAACCCTTGGGGCAATACAGTCCACCGAAACTGTCTCCGTCTACTTGTCCATGGATTTTCCCATTCAAACGCAAACATATCTCTACTTTCCTCTTCTAACGGACAAGTCCAGAAAGCATCCTTCAAGTCGATAACACTAAACCACTCATGGTCTGGGGGAATCCGACTCATAATAGTATAGGGATTAGGCACCACTGGGTGGCGGGTCTGAACAATAGCATTCAAACTTCTTAGATCCTGAACTAGGCGATAGGATCCATCTGACTTTTTTACTGGGAGTATAGGGGTGTTATAAGGTGACATGCATTCTTCTAATAGTCCGTCTCGTATTAAAGTCTCAATTACCGGCTGTAGCCCTTTTCTCCCTTCCAAAGAAATAGGATACTGACGTTTCCTTACCGGCTGATGACCTGGTATTAATGTGACATGTAAAGGTGGGATGTCCAGACCTCCTCGATTTCCCTCCTTATACCAGACTCTCTCGTCAATCTGCCGTTCATCCTCTTCCTTTAAAGCGCAGAGGTGGACTCGCACTTCTCCGTCCACAGGGAGAGCACCCAAACCTAGGAGAGCCTGTAAGTCCCTTCCTAGGAGGTTAAATCCAGCCGAAGGTAATAATAAGAGGTCTTGTACCCCTTCTCTTTCTTCCAGTTTCACTGTTACTTGGGGAATTATTGATACCATTCTGGGAGCCCCTTCTATCCCAGAAATTGTCAAATTACTTTTTATAGGCTCAGTTCCGATTGGCACAGTTATTACACTACTTCGTTCCGCTCCTGTGTCCACCATAAACACCACCTCTTCTCCCTTGGGACCAATTTTTAGTTTTACCAGGGGTTCCCTCTTATATTTGGTCCCTAACATTTGGAACCCCTGACACCCCTAATCTTCTTCCATAAGTTCGAGGGCACGCAATTCCCTCTTGTATCGGGGGCATTCCCTCTTAAAGTGTCCTTCCTCATTGCAGTAATAGCACTTAACGAACCTCCGGGGTCTTCCCTCTCTTGGATATTTTGGATTGTTTAGAGGAAGGTTTTGTTTTCTTTCCCCTCTGGATTCAGCATTCATCTGTCGGATAGTCTGTACCATAACCTTTGTCGCCTTCTTTTGATCTTCTTCTTCTCTCTGCACATATACTTTTTGTGCCTTTTTTAACAGTTCACTTAGGGGTTTTTCACTCCAGTCCTCCTCCTTTTCTAGTTTCTTTCTAATGTCTTGCCATGATTTGGAAACAAATTCAATTCGAATAAGCTGTTCACCCATTGGTGTACTAGGGTCCACACCAGCATACTGTTGGACATTCTTTCTCACCCTCTCCAAAAAATCAGTAGGGGACTCGTCTTTCCCCTGGTGGTTCCCAAATGCCTTGGTAAAATTGTGACCCTTTGGCACAGCCTCCCGTATCCCTTTAATTGTCCACTCTCTATATTGTCTCATACTTGCCAATCCCTCGGGTGTTCGTTTGTCCCACCTGGGTTCATTTAAGGGATATTTTTGTTCATGGGGTCTAGGGTCCCCAGGTTGTTCATATTCCCACATGAGGAGGGCAGCCCGTCGAATCATCTGCCTCTCCTGGGGTGAAAATAATGTTCCCATTATTGCCTGCATCTCTTCCCACGTATATGTGTTTGGTCCCAAGAATTGGTCAAGCTGTTCAGCCAGTCCTATAGGATCTTCCAATAACTTTTTCATTTCTTTCTTAAATCCCCGCACCTCTGTACTAGTTAGGGGAACATTCACATATCCCGTTCCCCCTCCCGGTCCTCCCATAGGAACTTCTCTCAGGGGATTTAGGTTTATTGAAAACTTTGATGGTCCTGGACCAGTCTGGGATCTTGTCCAGGGTCGGTTTACCGGTGGAAGTTTAGGGTCCGACTCCCTTAATTCATCCTTTTTATCCCGGCCCCCTTGGGGGCAATCAGATTCATCACCTTTCCCCTCCGGTAATAAGCTTTCCTCGGGCGCAGTAGGCACCGGGGGAATATAAGGAGGGGGAAGGTTGTCCAAAGGTTCCCATTTCTTTTCTCCTGCCACTCTCAATTTAAAACATTCTGTTAAGGATCCTGGCCAGGGAACCCAACAAAATGCATATGCTGACTCTTCTTGATTCACCTTTGGTCTCAAATTTACATATATGTTTAATGCTTGTCTAACCCAATCCTCATCAGATCCAAATTTCGGCCACCAGACCGAGGAACCTTTAATAGGTTGTTTTGACCAAAGGAGACAATATTGGACCATCTTTTTCTTGTTTTTGTCCCAATATCTTTTACTATCCCAATTTTCAAACATTCTCCCCAAAGGGCTGTCAAGGGGTACTCCCAGGAATTGTCCTGAATTTTCAGACGAGCCCTTAGATTTTGATCCTCCCATTTTCCCACCTAGATCTGTTTATCGTTGCTGAGGACCCTCTCGCTCTGGACCCTACTCCCTTCCTCTCAGACGCCTCGTCGGAGGTGCTGTCCCTCCTTCGGTTACCGCTGAGGTTTTCCTGGGGTTGACCCCTCTCTTCTCGGCACTTCGTCGGAGGTGCTGTCCCTCCTTCGGTTACCGCCGAGGTTTCCCTGGGGTCTATCCTAGAGTCCCGCGACAGGGTCCTCACACAATGACAAAAGATCTATACTTAATCTATTCCGTTAGGTTTTTATCCAAACAGGTGTATCCCGTTACACCTGTTACCCAATCCCCACACCACAATCGTAAGTCGTCACTTACCGGTGTCTTCCCGGGGATTGAACCGTCACCCTTCTCCTCTCCGTCTTGTCGTGTCACCCTGTCCGGATACCACTCGCTCAAGCCGCCCGAAGCGACGAGCAAGGGACTAGGAGCCGCTGAACTCAGCGGGGTGCACCGCCTCCGAAGTCCCTCTTCTCGCCTCCCCTCACGGCCGGAGTGTAGATCCCGGACGAGCCCCCATTTGTCAGAAATAAAACTTCTCACACATGAGTCTCTTTAAAACTGATGACACGACAAGCTTTATTTACAAGTCTGCAGAGTTGGACTCAACTGGTTTCTCGCCAGTTAAGCCCCGATACATACAGTGCATTGATTTTTATACCTTTATTATTTGCCCTTCCCCTTCTTATTAATACTGTTTTAATTGGTTAGTATTACAAAAACATTCTAAGTATAACTGCATTATTAATTATCACGTTCGTTACGTACGCTGTGAACTCTACATTCACTGAATTCTGTTTCTCACACTTCTTATCAATCCTTTGTCTCCTGCATGTCTCTCACTATGACCATGAAAAGATAGGTTTAAAAAAACATATTCAGCAGCTCCTTCTGTCCTTGACTGCTAGTAAACTCTCTGTCCGTTCTGGCTTCCCTGTTTATGATTAATCATCACATTTTAACTTAAGTCTTTTTAACCTAAATTCTCTATATCACACTTACCATGGTCAAAAGTAATATCGTGTAAAAGTTGGCCCCCTAAATTTAACCCTAAATATTGGTCCACGTAATTTGACTAAGGTGCCTAACTTTTATCCTGGATTGTTGGGACAAAATACCTGCCATTGTTTGGAATCTTCCAGATTTCAGAATCATTTAAAAATGGTGATCCCTTTAAGCCACCCACCTGAGTCACGCTGCCGTCTCTTCCCTCTCTCCCCCCTCGCCCGCCCGCCCAAGTCACGCTGCCAATCTCTCCACTCTCCCCCTTCACCCGCCTGAGTCGTGTTGTCGTCTCGCCTGCCTGAGTTATGCTGCTGTCTCCCCCCTCGCCCTCCTGAGTCGCGTTGCAGTCTCTTACCCCACCTGAGTTCCACTGCCCCCCTCTCTCTCTCCTTCCCCCCCCCCCATTTTCCCCCGAGTCACACTGATCCAGAGCTGAGTGGAGAGCTAGTGATACCGCGTCTGCTGTGGAGTAATTGTGATGATAGGCGAATTGCAGTGGGTCTAGACATTTGCTTAGATGCATGTTAGTTCTGGCTGTGACCAGCCTCTCAAGGCATTTCATCACAATAGAAGTTAGTGCAGGGTTATATTCTTGTAAGAGCTCTGTGTTGATCTGATTGCAAATAACTCCCCTGTTCCCATTTGCTGCTCCTTTGTTGAGAAAATTAAATTTTCTTATTTATTATGGTGCTGGTGCTTTCACCAACCTTGAATATGCAAATGTAAGGAGCAACAGTATTCAGACTAAACCATTTCAGTGACTTTGGTGAGAGGATGATTAACCATGGAATTATATTTTTAGTGTTCATCTGAATTGAATTAGTGATTCAGCTGCAGGCAGCTTTACTTAATGAACTAACTTTAAGATCAGCCATGATCTCGCTGAATGGCGGAGCAGGCTCGAAGGGTCGAATGACCTACTCCTGCTCCTATCTTCTATGTTTATTCCAAGTTTATTTCTAAACTTGTGGGTGCTGTTCACTCGTCTCCAGTATACCATGGAAAAATTAAAGTTGATTTTACGGCAAAGTATCTCCTTGAAATGTGAGGACTGGAACTGGAGAATCACAGATTGTTTAAAGCATTGAAAGAGGCCATTAAGCCTCTGGACTGGCTCAATGTAAAAGTATCCCTCCTCTCCCACTTGTTCTCTACAGCTTTGCAAATTCTCTCATACTTAGCTGGAAATGCACGAGATCAAGCAGGTCAGCTCTGTGGACTTGTTGAGACCTAGCACTTTTTTGCTTCGTTTTCAATATTTTGTAGTTTTTTTTTCCTCATGCTAATGGTTTTTTTGGTTCTTCGGATTTTGATTCTGCATCTCCTAATGCTAATGCTAGTTAATCCTAATGGGAAAAAATTTACTTGATCTACTTTCTTTACTTTTTTCTGATTTTTAAAAAAATTACTCTTTATATCTTACAACTTGTGTTGCAAGAACAACCCAAGCTCTTGTTATAAACATTTTAAACATTTGTATTAAAAGTCTGGTGCTTTATATCCAAAGCCTTTGATTTTTTTTAAAGTCTGGCACTCAGAACTGAACAGCTTTATTCCCTGTGGCTGAACCAGTGAAGGATTCTGAGGAATGAACTCAGAGGTGTATAAAATAAAGGGTCATAGATGGTTAAAAATAGGCAGTCTTTTTTCCAAGGTGGGATGTCTAACACTGGAGGATATAGACTTGAGGTAAGGGGGAAAGATTTAAAGGGTGGTGAGTATATAGAATGAACATTATGGGGAGGTGGGAGAGATGGTTACAATTCTTAAAAGGCATTTGGGCAGATACATGGATAGGAAATGTTCAGAGTAAGATAGATTAAATGTAGATAAGTGGGACTAATTTAGGTAGGTGTTTTGGTTAGGAAGGATGGGTTGGACCAGAGAGTTTCTTTCTGTGCTTCATGACTATAAATCTGTTTCTATACATTGTGTAATGCTCCCTTTTTGAATCCCCTATGAACTTTTCTGTACTTGATAGATATCTTTTTTCTTTGGCTTGGCTTCGCGGACGAAGATTTATGGAGGGGTAAATGTCCACGTCAGCTGCAGGCCCATTTGTGGCTGACAAGTCCGATGCGGGACAGGCAGACACGGTTGCAGGGGAAAATTGGTGGGTTAGGGTTGGGTGTTGGGTTTTTCCTCCTTTGTCTTTTGTCAGTGAGGTGGGCTCTGCGGTCTTCTTCAAAGGAGGTTGCTGTCTGCCGAACTGTGAGGCAGCATGCATTAATGACTTGACATCTGCCATCTGATTTCTTTACATTTCTGTCCTATTTTACACTCTCTGTCAATTTGATCATTCATGGAGTATGTGGTTTCAAATTGTCCAACCTTCCCACTCATAGGAATGTGCCTAGACTGTAGCTAAATATCTTCTTCTAAAGACTTCTGATTACAATTACGATTGTCAATTACTTTTTTAAACTTAGAATGGTTTGTGTTACTTTCTGTAGCTGATCTAATCTTTATGATATTACAATAATGTTTCTTGTATGCTCCACTCTTCTTGCAATATTTTAATGTATTTTATGCAATAAATAGTAAGGCATAAGGAAGAGAAGACCTTGGAGTTCAAATTCATAGTTCCCTGAAGATGGCAATGTAGGTAGACAGGGTGATGAAGATATCATATGGTACCCTTGCCTTCATAAGTTGGGCATAAAATATTAAAGTTAAGATGTTGTATGCACTGTATGGACTATACTTGGAATATGCTGTGCCATTCCAGTTAGATTATGCTGGAGAGAGTGCAATAAATGTTCACCAGCCTGCTGTCTGGATTGAAGAACTTTAATACTGGGGAGAGATTGGATAGGATGGAGTTGTTTTTCTTGGAACAAGTGAAGCTCACTAGTATCCTGATGCAGATCTGTAGAGAGTTCATTGAGAATCTTTTTGTTGTCATAGGGGTATCATAAACAATGAGTTTATTGTCATGCATATGTACACTGATACTTAATTGAAACAAAGACTGTTTCTTTTGTGACAGAGTAGATAGAGTAAAGATATGTTTTTGGGAGATAAATTGGGAAAGGTTTGTGAGAGTAGATCACATACAAACACTTTAAAACAGATCTTGTTTGAAATACTGGAGCTCTGCTAGACATATCAGATCCACAGACTTTGCAAGAGCTTTGAAGAGTGGACTCTAATGGATTGTTGTTTACAAAAGGCAATAGATGAAAGAGCATGTCGGAGCCGCAGCTGTCTGGAAGAGAGCTTGCTGTTCTAAGTGGGTCGTGTTGTTTTGCAAGCAGAGAGAGTCAAACAAGCTATCTCTGAGAGAGGGAGAGGGAAGGGGAGGGGGAGGGGGAAGAAGTAGCTGGGACTTGAACAGGACAAGCTGGCAAGCCCATTTGGAAGACGGCCAGGTCAAAGCCCTTGTGGTTCATGCAAGAGGAGAGGACTGGCTGTCTAATGTTTCACTTGGAAAAAACAAAAAGCAACTCTGGTGACCTGAAAGAAAGAGGTTATCATCTGGAGAACCCTGATGGGGCAAGTTTTGTCAGCAAGACACTGAGGTGACTGATGAAAGTACATCAGTTGTGGATGACCTGGAGCAACAAATATCTCTCTGAAAGCCGACAGGAGCCTTCATGAGCAGTAACCATTTATCTTTCAAGCACCAAAAACCTGGTGAACTTTATAAATGTTAAGACTGTGAACCAAAGAACTTTTCTGAACTTACACACACATTACATACAAGTGCACTTAAAATTAGAAGGGGGTTAAGTAAGTCAATAGAGATAAGTTAAAGTTTGATTCTATTTTCATGTTTAAAGATAATTAAAAGCAACTTCTGTTTAAGTAACCATTTGTTGTGGTGAATATCTATTGCTGCTGGGTTTTGGTGTCCTCTGGGCTCATGACATTTTGAAATAGTGGACAACGAGGATCTTTCTTCCTGAACACATTTGGGTGTATTTTATGGAGTTTAGTCTGCTGATCATGAAAATCACCTTAAAAATTTCCTACCATGTACTTTTTAAAAAAGCTATAACCTATTTTTTTGTGATTTCCTGTTATATTTTGTCTACTAGTATATTGCCCACAAAGCAAGCTGTTTTGGTCAGTCCAAGCATTCCTGGGCATGCACTCAGTGCAGATGCTATGCAAATTTTGTCTTAGGTCTGGGCATGCTTAGTCAGGATAGATGCAGACAGGCTATAAAAGCAGCTCACATATACAGATGCTGTGCATTACATTGATTATAGATTGAACACATGTTGATGCACCTATTCTTCTGGCAATAATTCAGTAAATGTACTTAACAATAGCATATACTGTCTTCAGGAAGATTCAATACAACAGAAATGTCTCTTCAATGTCACAAAACCTGAGATACATTCTTTTACATTTGTGGCAAGTCAAAGATACAGGATGACTGTACTGATTAAGAAAGCCTATGAGCTCTACTTCACTTATAAAATTGGTGACCAAGACAGACCCTGGGCTTCTCATATTTGTTGTGCAACATGTGCAGTTTAACTAATGCAATGTGTCATCATTATGCGATCAAACATGCTAAATTCAATAAAAGTTCATTTAATATTACTCCCACTTCCTATGTGATGCAGCAAAATCTGAAATTCTCTTTGTGTTCAGCTTGAAGTTGTCTATCATAATTATTTTCAGGAAGCAAACCTTTAGGAAAAAAAAATGTTGTTAAGTGTTAACAAACTAGGCTATGTGGCAACCAATCAGTATACTTTCCACAGTGCACCTGTACAAGTTTGATAGAGTATCTGATAGCATTCCAAATGTCCTCAGACTTCTTTGAAAGTTGATGTCTTATTTGCAGTCTCTTTGGTGTGCTGGATCTAGGAGAGGTTTTCAGAATTAAGGACTGCTAGGAATTTGAAAGTTCCAAACCTCTCCACCTCCAACCCATCAATGCAGACAGGTGTGTTGTCCCTCTGCCTGTCCTTCCTAAAATCACAGGAAGTTTCTGGTTGCAGTAACATTGAGAACAAGAGAGGCATAGATTTAAAATGAGGGAATGGAGTTTTAATGGGGATTTTCGTACAGCATGGTTTCTATCTGGAACTGGCTGCCAGAGGAGTTGTTGGAGATGATGAGATATTTAGACAGCTATTTAAAAAGGCAAGGCATGGAAGAATGCAGACCCAATGCAAGCAAATGGGATTAGTGTTGATGGGTAAAAAGGAGAACATTGACCCAGTCACCAAAGGGAATTTTTCGGTGCTGAACAGCAAAGTTAGGTTTTTCTTTGAGCTAGAAATGTATTGATCAAAAGTTCCCCTTGAAGGCACGTCAATAACATATCCCCCTTGTTCCATTCTACATGTCGAAGCTGTGAGCAGCTTTAAAAGTGGGTGAGCATTTAAAAGGCACTTTTGCAAGGTAAGGCCTAACTTTTTATTGGTCCCATCAGGCATAGCATGCAGAGACAGTGAGTAGATTTAAAAGGTAGCAGACAAAGGCAAGGCAAATTTGACTGGCTCAGGTAGACAAATTGGTTAGCATGGATAAGTTGGGCTGGAGAACTTGTTTCTATGCTGCGAAACTCTGAAAATATCTGGAGAGACACACAGTTCTGATTTCCCTAAAGATTTGCCCCTCACTAGTTGGCAACCTGGAGAATAGTGTCATTCGTTTAATCACACTTCCTCTTTATTCTTAATTCTAAATGCATTCAGATCGTTCTGAAATGTCCATTCTTTCCTGCACTGCAATAATCTTAATCAAAATGCCCTCTTCCATTCCCCCCCCCCCCCAATCCCAAATATAATTTATCCAGGAGTAATTAGAATCAGTTTTTGCACTTTTATATTTTCAGCAAATCTGTGCGATTTTGATGACATCATCAACCCACTTGGTTTATTACTTATGCAGATTTTAAGCCATATTCACTGTACTCAGTTCCTGACTCTCATTTTAACTTTCCTAAAACTTGATTTGGTTCTATATCTTTCCTAATCCTATTTCTCTCCTTTGTATCGTGATAATTTCTTATACCCAGAATCCTGCCAAATTAGTTTAAAATTTCTGTCCTCGTACAAAAGAATCCTTCTCACAAAGACATTGTTCCCAGTTATGAGATGCAATCCACGTGGTCAATGCAAGTTCCACCTCTACTAATGTTGCTCACGTTGCTCCAGCATCTAAAACATTCTTTCATGTACAGTCTCACAAAGAGCTTATTGATCTGTGTTGTCATCCTATTTCCTCAGTTGTATCATTCCCCCAATAAGAACTGCAACCTATTGGAAGCATTCTGACTTTCTATTCTTTCCTAACTCATTAAAATTTCCCTACAACACCTCATCACTTTTGTTTCTACCTCTGACATTGGGATTGATATACCGGTAGACGTTGCTAGAGCTCTCTATCTGAGAACACTTCCTGTACCCACTGATTCTCCAGAGCACAGGATTGTCTTGCAGTTTCTACGTGGGTGCATAGTTCTGCAGTATTGAAATGCTTCACCATGCCTCTATTCAGTTTAAAAAAAAAACAATGGAGGGAATAATCTTTAAGTACTTTTGCATTGTTTGCTGTATTATTTGCCCTGGAGAACTTTTTAAATTTCATGGTTATTTGATAGCACTGCAGGAATGTTTAAACATGCCATGGCCTCAGTTTCCCATGCCCAAGTGAGGCAGCTTTGTAAATACAAGGAATATGGAATACAACAATGCAGCATGGACACTATTTGCTTTGATGCTCAGATTTTCACTTCTGTAGGATTAATATTGTTGACAGTGGTTTAATTTTAACTGTCTGGCTCTTGTGATTGTATTGATTTCATTAGGCAGTAGCTATTGTTCTAAATTTTTTTTTTAATTATAGAAAATGCACCCAGAGAAAACTCCTTCTGAAGAATTATTAGCTGTTACTGAGTTTGAGTCACGTAAGTATTGAGCAGCAATTCCAGTCTGGCCAGTTGCTGTGTTCTACAGCATTTCAGTTTAACATTTCCAAATATAGTGTCTGCCTCCTGTGACATTCCATGCATTAAGATGTAATTAATACACTGCACTTCTCATTGCACTGCATGCCTCAGTGATTGACTGGTTCTCTGTGTGCATCTAAAGCCTGAACCTGTCCGTAATGATTAGATTAAACATGTGTTGCTCTGGAATATTAGACTGAGTTTATAATTCTTTTATCTCACTGAAACACTGTTTTTGAGGTTGTAAATATTTCTTGAAGGTTGGTATCTCAAATCTGATTTAATAATTTTTAGTTTTCTAAAATTTGCAACTTGTCATCTTGTTTTGGCCCATTTGGACTCCAGTGCACTTTGGTGTGGAGTTGCATGACTGCACGGGCACTATAAGCTTTTCTCTCATCCCGTTCCCATGATCGATGGCATTGTGCCTGCACTGGAGGCAGATCCGGGAAGGTATTGAAGAAGTTGCTTTGAAGCCAGATGAATATTGGTGTTACTAGTTATTATTTTGATTTTTGCTCACTCTGAGATAATGATTTGGCCAGGAGATTTACTCATCTTTGTTGCTTCACTGTGCTCAAAATGCTCCATTTGTATTTTGTATTTATTAAATCCTTGTAAGGATGTGGATGTTGAAACAGTTAGTAACTGAACCGGTACAGATGTCCTCCTTTGGGTTCAAGATGAACTTCTCATCTGAGTGCCCACAAATCACAGAGATCTTGCATGAATTTCATTGATATTAAGTTTACTGTCATGTACAATGTACATACTCACTAAAATTCTTACTTGCTGCTGCCAAACAGGTACTTTATTTTAAAAAGACAACTACAATAGAATACATTAAAAAGAGATTTAAAAAAAATACCAAAGGTAATGATAAATGTTCAGTCACCATCGTGCATGGAATAAAAAGTTGTGTTAAAATAGTGAAAACAGGGGTTTCTTTGATGTTGAAATAGTTCGTAGTTAGACTAGCAAGTGGAGGTTCAAGAACTGATGGCCATTGGAAATAAACTGCTCTTGAACCAAGAGGTCATGGACTTCAGACTTCTGTACCTTCTGCCTGTAGCGATGAGAAGAGGTTATAACCAGGGTGATGGAGGTCCTTATGATATTGTCTGCCTTGAGGCAGCATCTCAGATCGATCTCTTCAGTGGTGTTGGGCTGCAATTTGACAGGGAAGCAAGTAAGAAAATCAACCAACCAACCACTGTGGGCAGTGCTAGAAAACTATAATGAAGATCCAGCTGCGCTGGATGGGTCACGTCTCCAGAATGGAGGACCATCGCCTTCCCAAGATCGTGTTATATGGCGAGCTCTCCACTGGCCACCGTGACAGAGGTGCACCAAAGAAAAGGTACAAGGACTGCCTAAAGAAATCTCTTGGTGCCTGCCACATTGACCACCGCCAGTGGGCTGATAACGCCTCAAACCGTGCATCTTGGCGCCTCACAGTTTGGCGGGCAGCAACCTCCTTTGAAGAAGACCGCAGAGCCCACCTCACTGACAAAAGGCAAAGGAGGAAAAACCCAACACCCAACCCCAACCAACAAATTTTCCCTTGCAACCGCTGCAATCGTGTCTGCCTGTCCCGCATCGGACTTGTCAGCCACAAACGAGCCTGCAGCTGACGTGGACTTTTTACCCCCTCCATAAATCTTCGTCCGCGAAGCCAAGCCAAAGAAGAGTTGAGGTCAGCACTGAATTTATTTGACTAGATAATTCCAGACAGACAGAGGTATCATTCGTTACAAGTCAACCACTGTTATATAGGATAACTTTCTCTAGATATCAGCTTTGAGAAAGATACGATGTATTTTAAATAGCCCTCCTGAATAAAACAATAATTGTTTTGATTATTGGGTGGAAATCTGATTGGACATTGTAATCATGAATCTAATGTGTGGAATGATGGTGTCTTAGAACATAGAACACTACAGCGCAGTACAGGCCCTTCGGCTCTTGATGTTGTGCAGACCTTTATATTACTACCAAAAAAAAAACTAAACCCTCCCTATTTCATAATCCTATATATGTCTTGGAGTCTCTTAAATGCTCCTAATGTTCCAGTCTCCACCAGCACCCCTGGCAAGGAATTCCAGGCCCCTATAACTCTGTTTATTAAAAACAAAACTTGTGCTGATGTCTCCCAAAACTTTCCTCCCTTCACTTTGTACAGATTCATTGGGAAAGAGCATACATGGTAGCGCTGACGACCTGCAGGGAGCGAGGGAGTGGAGATGCAGCGCTCCCATGGGGTCCAGCCTCCTAGTCGACGGCCATTGGCTCAGTACAGGCTTTGTACAGCCTATTGAACGAGCCGACCGTGGTTTTATTTATAATCCCGCGGCTGTGGGTCTGTGCCACAAGGGGCTGCAGATTCCAGGGAAGCGGAGGACTGGAGCAGGGCACCAGAGGGCTGAAAGATCACCCCCCCCTGTCTGAGAAGGAGAAGGGATGAACCATGGGATGGTGACCACGGCAGTGGACCAGTGAGAGGGTTTTGCAATTGAGGGACCAGTGCATGTGGTGTGCTGCTGGTGACTCGAGGCGAGGAAGCTGTGGGCTGCTGAAGACTGTTGTTGGGAGACTCGCGCCAGGCTGTGGACTGCTGGAGACTGGCTGGAGGGGTACCAGGTATATCGGAACCGGGATGCGAGGAGGTGCTGAGGTTGCTGAAGGATTCCTGACCATGTCAGATGCTCAGGTCTTGAGTTTGGGTTATCGATAGTTTGGACTGGATTCTGTGAGGCTGCAGAAGTGCAGGGGGCGGATCTGTGGACACTCGGTGACTCTGGGGGGGAGGGGGAACGACTCTCTTTTGCTTCTTTCTCTTTGACTGTAACTCTAAGAGGCACTTAGGCAATTCTTGCCGGTGGTCAATCAGCAGGCAAAAAGAAATTTCATGTAATATGACACTTTTATTACTTGATAATAAATTGAATCTCGAGATGTTCTCTGGTGTTTGCTACTCCTGCCCTGGTGAAAAGGTGCTGGCTGTCTACCTTCTCTATGCCTCTTGTTCTCCCATTTTTCAGTTCATTTTATTTGAGTGAGGCTGTCCCTTTAAGAGAACAGATTTAATAACCTGCCCTGCAGGATTTGAAGTGACTCTGAAACTATCAGCAAGCTTTGTTCATCATGTTCCTTTTACTGGATATATTTTTAGAGTCAATACAGAAGCCTTGGAAAGCCAGGTGCAAAGCCCATGTGGCCAGCTTCTTTAAAAAGACAGTACATCGTTTGTTCAGGAGGCCATTTTAAAGAAGCAGCAAAAGAGTAAACAGCTCTTTGACTTCCTTTGTGGGATTGAGAAACCCACTTGGTGTCGTCGTGTGGTTATAGACAGAATGTTAGATTTCCTCCTTTTGCTTATAGAGGAATGATTAAACCACTTCGACTGATCCATGAAGTAATACTGCACTCTACTCGACTGACCCATGGAAAAAAAGGGTTTCAAACTAGCAGAAGAAATACTGCACTCTACTTCGACTGCCCCACGGAAAGGGTTCTAACTGCAGAAGCAGGCACTCGTCTTAAAAAGGCATTTCTCTGAGGCACCTCCATGAAGGTGTCGTGAGTAATCAATATGCTGTCACCCACATTAAGAACTGCTAACTTCATCCTAAGGCCTGCGTGACTCACCCATCTTAAACCCTGCATGCCTTACCATTCTAAGGCTTGTTGACTTAACCATCTTAAAGCCTGTGTGCTGCATCAATTTCAATCCCATGTGTCCTCACTGAATTTCTGAAAGTGAACTTTGAACTGCCTCCCCAGAATTGAGCCTTGAGCTGCAGTGGCTGGGGTATTCCCCACACACCAGTATATTCGCCCATAGTTAGAGTTTAAGTTAGATAACTGTATATAAGTTTAGATAAGTTCGTTAAATTTAGATTAGGTGTTATATAATTGTTGATTAATAATTAAAAATTCTATTTCAAATATAACACTATTTGGGCTAATTTTTATTGCTGGTGTCATGTACATAACACAATTGGGGGCTAAGTTATCGATTAATTTTCAATTGAACTGATTAGAATTCTTTTAAGCCAAATAAAAGTTCTGTACATGGAAAGATAGCAGCCATGGACATTGATAAGTTTATGGGATCACCCACCTTTGCAGATTTGCAGGGGGCAAGAAAAAGTGAGTTGTTGATTATTGCACAAAAGTTGAAACTTGCGGTTGTAAAACAATCAGTAAAAAAAGACAGTGATTTTTGGGGAATTAGAGGGCACTGTTAAGTAATAAAAAGGATATTTGGAGAAGAGGAGGTAAAACAATTTCTCTAGAGTGAATTCTATGAGCAGCGATCACCAATGGAACAAATTGAATTAGAAAAACTTAGATGAGAGCTAGAATAGACTAGCAGATGCAGAGGAGAGAGCGAGAGAGAGAACAAAAGCCGTTTGAGGCTGAGGAAGCCAAGGAGGGAAAATCCGGTTTGAGCTAGAATTAGAAAAACTTAGAAGGGAGAAAGCTGAGAAGAAAAGACAGAGGGAAGAGAAATAGAAACGTGGGAAGAATCTGCTGAAGTAATGGATGAGCATATTGTAACCCACAGGGTTAAGTTCGCGACAAGTGGAGCCTTCCAGAGAATTGAATTTGTGCCAAGTAAAACCTTCCAAAGGGATAATGTGTAAAGTTAGAAAATGTATCAGGAATTAGTGCTAGGGGTGAAGATGAAGGAAAGCAAGGAAAGGAAAAACCTTCCCGTCTCCTGTGCTACTAGTGGAGGAAGCCTGGTCATGTGATAGCAAATTCTCCTATGATTAGGAGAAAGAGAGAAAAGGAGGCAGCACCAGTTGCCTATATTCAAAAAAAGATGGAAAAAACTTGGAAATCAAGAGAGTTCCAGACCTGTTAGTAAAATTAAGGAGTTTGAGTCTTTTGTGTCGGAGGGTTTAGTTTCATTGGAGGAAGTGTCACCACAAGTGACAATCCAGTTATTCATTGAGGAAACCCAAACAGATTCGAATCCGGCCTATACAGCCGATTTGGGGCAGAGTTCTGGTGGCAAACCCAAGAGTGAGGACCCATTGTTGCCCTGGAAAATGTTTGTGGCAGGGCAAAACTGGGATGCTGATTGTGATAAGGTGAGAGAGGAGGCTCTTTCTGGTGAGGTGATTAAGGAAGTGACACTTGGAGATAGTTAAATCAGTGTCAATAACTCTTGGAAAGTTACCCACTTGGTGTGCTTGGCCTAAAGAGATTTAGTCTGATCAGGGAAGCAATTTCATGTCAGGATTGTTTCAGCAGTTAGCTTGTAGAGTGAGAGCTATCCAGACCACATCATCTGAATATCCTCCAGAGTCTTGAGGGGCCTTGGAGAGTTTCTATCCGGCTCTCAAACCTGGGATGAGGACTTGTTGTGTGGAGCATTGGGTTTTGTTTGCAGTACAAGGGTCTGTACAAGAGTCACTGATGTTTAGCATTTTTGAGTTGGGGTTTGGACTGCAAGTTAGAAAACCTTTAGGCTTGTTGAAGGAACAATGGGTTAATAAGGAATTGAAATTGTCTCAAAATTTAAAAATTGTTTGCAGGAAGTCTGAATTGGCCCAAGTGAAACTATTTGACAGACTCTCAAAGGCCAACCATACTGTTAATTTGAAGAGTGAACTTGGCCATGCTACTGTGACTTGCCTCGGTTATGCAGTTGGTCAAAGCAAGTTGGTGCTTGTCCAGTTCAGATGATTTCTGAGTTTCAAATTCCCATGGGTAAGAAACCCATTTGGAGATTTTTTGGAATGGTTGGGTGGTAAAAAAAAAATGTTGATTGCCTTTCAAGAGGTTAAGTTTGCCATGCTACTGAAAAATGTATATTTGTTGTATTATGTCATGTAATGTATACTGGTTTGTGGTTACAATTTTGCTTTTACAGCTCAAAATGTTCTTTGATGGTGGAAGGTGTGACATTCTCCCATTTTTCAGTTCATTTTATTTGAGTGGGACTATCCCTTTAAGAGAATAGATTTAACAACTTGTCTGCAGGATTTGAAGTGACTGTGAAGCCAGGAGCAAACTTTGAAGATCATATTCCTTTTACTGGATACATTTACAGAGTCAATACAGAAGCCCTGGAGAAGCCAGGTGCAAAGCCCATGTGACCAGTTTCTTAAAAAGACAGTGCATCGTTTATTTAGGAGGCCATTTTAAGGAAGCAGCATGAGAATAACAAGCTCTTCGATCTCCTTTGTGGGATTGAGAAATCCACTTGGTCTCAATGGCCAGAATGTCAGATTTCCTCCTTTTGCTCATAGAAGAATGAGTAGACCACTTCGATTGACCCATGAAAAGGGATCTAACTGCAGAAGAATGCCTATAAAGGACATTTGTCTGAAGCACCTCAACAAGGGTGTCGTGAGTAATCAACATTCTGTCACCCCTGGTCTCTGTCACCCACTTCAGGAACTGCTAATTTCTTCTTAGAGCTTGCGTGTCTCACCATTTTTAAGGCCTGTGTGTCTCAACCATCTTAAAGCCTGCGTGTCGCATCAATTTCAAACCCACATGTATTCACTGAATTTTTGACTGAACTTTGAGCTGCCTTCTGAGAATTGAGCCTTGAGCTGTAGTGGCTGGGGTATTCCACACGCACCAATATATTAACCTATATTTAGAGTTTAAGTCAGATAACTGTATATAAATTTAGTTAAGTTTAAATAAGTTGGTTAAATTTAAGATAAGATTTATATAATTGTAAATTAATAATTAAAAATACTATTTTAAATATAACACTGTCTGGGCTAATTTTATTGCTGCTGTCATGTATGTAACTGTGAAAATCACCTCTCATCCTTATACTGTAAGGAGAAGTCTTCAGGATTATACAGGTACTAGCTGGATTGAGGGCTAGATTTCGTTTTGCATGTCAATAGTGCAGTAATATCTTGGGTGTTCTTTGTCTTTGAAATGCCCAATCTGCTGCATGAGTTGAATGTCCTTTTACTTCTCAGAGCAAAATCTTATTTGAGGAATATCAAAGTAAGATTAGACTTGGGAATCAAATATCTAAGATGGGTCACTTGATCTCCTGACTAATGGGACTAGAGAACTTTCCTTGTGCTAATGATAGTGAGGTTAGAAATAGGAGGATAATGCTGCTTAAACATGGCTGAAGACATGGTGGAGGAGGGAGGGCTTCAGTTTTCTGGATCATTGGGCTCTTTTCCAGGGAAGGTGGAACCTGTTCTGACAGGACCGTTTGCATCTGAACTGGAGGGGGAGCAATATTTTTGCAGGAAGGTGCCATTCGAGGGGCGGGTTTAAACTAGATCTGCAGGTAAGATGGAAACCAGGATGCCAGATCAGAAAGCAAAGTGGAGGAGCGAAAAGACAATGTGAAAAATTGCCTGCACTGTTAGAACTCAACAGGTTGTACATGGTGGAAGTGTTCTCCGGTGCATCTATTTCAATGCAAGGAGTATCGTAGGAAAGGTGGATGAGCCTCGAGCGTGAATTGGCATGCGGAATTAAAACATTGTGGCTGTTAGTGAAACTTGGTTGGAGGAGGGGCAGAACTGGCAGCTCGGCACAGACCAGAAGGGGCAAGGGGCGGATTCCAATAGCTTGCAATCAATGATAAGAGTTCTTTATAAGCATTGTTTACATCCAGTATTCTCAATTGGTTTCATTTCTGTTTTGTTTCAGACCTTGATAAATTGGATAATGAAAAGAGAGAGCTGATTGAGGGTGACATTGCTGCACTTCATCACTTTTATTCGAAACACTTAGTCTTCCCTGACCAGGCTGCTTTGATTGAGCTCTTTGCTAAGGTTTGTAGCAGATTTGAAATTCAATTTATGTTTGGAGAAAATCTATTTAATTCTCTTATTGTAACTAGGTGAATGTGACGTGGAGTAAGTATGTGATTTTTCACATGAATATCACTTGACCATTGTTTCGATATTTGAAGATTTTTTACTCAGGACGTTTAAAAGCAGAATGGAAATTGCAATTTGGAGACTGAAGAACCATTTTAAACCTTTGTATGACCACCATATGAACTTCTGGGATGGTGGGGGGAGGTGGGAGCTGAAAATGACCTTTACGAGCTCGAAAGAAAACAGAAAATAATAGTAGCACAGTATTTGACCGTATTGATGGTAGGAGAAACTGTTACATTTTTAGGTCTGGAAAAGTTTTGTATGAAGGGAAGTTGATGTAGATAGAAGAGTGAATCAGTAAAGAAAGGAATGGTCTCTGAAATGCTGAGAGGGGTGTGAAGGTAGGTTTGGTAGTGGAATCTTGTGGAATTTGCAAAGGATGATTGATTGTATGCAGAGACTGGGGTAGAAAGTGGGGAATAGTCCAGGAGGAGAAGAGTTGTGGAAAATTGATGAGATATTAGTCAATGACTCAGTCAACTATAGTAGAGGTAAAGCTGCTGTTCAGAAAGAGTGAGGCCTGGAAGGTCCTTCAATTGGAATGAATGTAGTGACATTAAAAGAACTGGAAGATTGCAATGGAGTCCTTACAGAAGGCAGGTGGAAGGAACATCCTCAGATATTGTAGACTTTTTGTTCCTACCACCCATATCTGCGGTGGCCACATTCTTAGCTGTTTTACGATTGTGCATTCTCTGTAGTTGGCAGTCTGGAACAGGCCTGAAACTTGTTTGTGCTCGGTAGTGACTGATCTTGTTGAAATAGGTTACTCCAGCTGTTAGGTTTTCCATTTTAGAATGACCAGTTCAGCTCATTGAGTGGAAAATTGACTGCAGTGAGAATCAGGTAGCTTTAGTAACGAAACTTAAGTCGGATGTGGTTTGTGGTTCTTTCCAGCTGCAGTTCTGCTAGAGGAACTTTTTTTTCAAATTGAAGCTACATTTTATTAACTTTCAAACTAAGTCATGTTACGCTCATAATTGCATCATTTACATTTCTCCTGCCTTTTAAGAGTTTGTTTCTGCAGGCAAACTCAAACTCATTCATTCTGAATTGAAATTGAAAATTATAGTAGGTGTCAGGCAGCTTAGTGACTGATTTTTTTTTATCAAGGGTTTGCATAAGAAATTATCTGAAAGTCCATATGAAGTTCTGATTGTTCTGAGAAGCTGTTCAAAGCTAATAAAAGGAAAGGAGCTAGGTGTATAATTTAACGGAATCTTTTTATGTGGGCAGTGAATCTCAGCAGCTATTTGGTTGTCATGAACTATAGATCAAGAGCCATCACTTTAGAATGTTCACATTAAAGTTTGAGGGAGTTCATCTTGCATTTTGTTGAGATTCTCCCTGTATGGCCAGGGCCATAGCACTTCTTCCATCTTCTCTTCGAGCATAGTCCTTTCCTGGGAGATTGACTCCCAAATCATGAGGGCTATTTCTTTATGGTCAGCTGTTCTGCAAGTGCACTGAATTTTGGCAATGTGTGGTAGGCTTTGGAAGTGGATCCTTGGGTTCAAGTGATTTTTTTTAAAATGAAGTTGTCAGTGATTTTAAAAGTTTGAGGATGTCATTTGAGGATCTGTCAAAAAGAATATTCAAAGAAGATTTATTTTTGAAATGAATTACCAGTATCCCTTATATTTGAAATAAACCTGCACTTCATTGAACTTTGCACAGACTTTTCAGTCAGCCCTGTTTAATTCCATAAGGACTCCAGTAATGCAGTGCTTGGTGGGGTGGTGAAAGACAGGACTTGAGATAGGAGAAAATAGAAGACCTTGTGTGGGGAAGTTCTAGCTCTGTCATGGGAATGAAAGGTCAAGCTAGTGAAATTTATGATAATCCAACATATTGGCATTCATATTTGTTCTCATGCCACTAGATTTTGAGCCCAAAGCAGAAATCAGGAGTTTCCCATCTATGTACCAGTCTGCTACTGCTTCAGTGGTGTGCCCTTCCAGTGAAGGGATGTATTTGGGCAACTGCTGGGTCTTTGGGTTGTAAAATATGGTTTTGTAACTGAACCTTTCTTGAAAGAACAGACTCTCTTAATTTTGGCAGGAGTTGTTGATGATGATTAGTTTTTTAATGAACTAAACTCAAACTGCCGATCTGCATAGTTCGATTTAGATTTCTCTCTTCTTGGTTCAGGTCTCTGCCTTATTGATTGCCCCTTCCAATTTCAATGTTGTTGAACACAATAAACTCTACTTCTCTTTTGATGGGAAACAAAGATCTTTCATGCAATACTGACGAGAATACCCTTCAACAACTCTCTGCAGAGAATAGTGAAGAAAGAAGACATTGGTGTAACAAATTTATTAATTTTGGGATGGCATGGTCAGCATGGCAGTTAATGCACCAGTTCAAATCTGGCGCTATCTGTAAAGAGTTTGTATATTCTCCCCGTGTCTGCGTGGGTTTCCTCCGGTATTCTGGTTTCCTGCCACTGTTCAAAAATGTACTAGGGTTGTAGTTTAATTGGATGTAATTGGGCAGAATGGGATTGTGGGCCGAAAGGACCTGTTACCATGCTGTAAGTTTAAATTTAACATTTTTCTTTGTCTTGAAGGTTAATTGTAATGGATTTACAATTGAAGATGAAGAACTTTCTCATTTGGGCTCTGCCATCTTTCCAAGGTTAGTATTGTAATAAAAAGCTCAGTATGATACCAATAGTTATTCATTCTTATCAAATCATCTGCACTGAAGACCATCTCATAACTAAAACTTGGGTAAATCAGAAGCCATTGTTTTATCACTGCCAAAGTGTTTGAGAATTGCTGAAGAAACTGACTTAATTCAGCCTCCCAGTGATAAAATGATAAGAAAGTGGGATATTAATGCAGCTGGCAAAGTAACTGCAGATTTGACTCTGATTAATGATAAGAGGACTGAATGATTGTTTTGATCATGTCCCCACAACACTCTTGATTACCTTTTAGTCTATAGTTCTTTATCTGGTTATGTTCCCCAGCCAAAGAAGAACAAGAGGCTGGCTATCCTGGTGCAGACAGGTACACCAGGAAATGCCTGAGGATAAAGAGTGTCACTCAATGATTTCTGAAATGGAACACTACCCGAATAAAAATACAGTAAAATTCATTTAATGTGTCATATTTGGGACTTTTGTTCCGGACTATTAGAAGTTATTATGTTATTGCCCTGGTCACTTTTGCTTTGAATATTAACGCTAATAAATTTTACAGTCAACCATAAGTTGAAAGGGAGTGTCAGAAATGAAGACCTGGTATGTTTCAAGGGAACGTGGACAACACAGCCAAGAGAGTTTGAACTGGGGTCCCAGGGAGGGGGTCACACATCAATTGAAGAATTTTGGCTGATCATCTTGAAGAAGGGTTCTGACCCAAAATATTGACCATTAATTTTCTCCCACTCAAGCTGCTTTACCCTCCAGAAGATTGTTTTCTTTTTGTTCCCATATTTTCATTCTCTCTTGTATCCCCTTGGCTAATCAGTGTGGTCTTTATATTTAAACAAAAAACCCACTAGGTTTGGCCCCTGAACCTGTCCATTTGTCCTGTATTTTGTGATCATCAGTGACAGATGCTGAATATCCATGATTTCTGAACAGTTGGATGAATCCATTGTTGGATTTTTGTTCTGCAGCTATGGGGAGATAGATGGTGAACTTTGAAAGAAATTCCCAAATTCTGTGACCTTTGTTATTTATTATTGTAACTTAGACTACAAGAATTGGTTGGGAACTTTTTATCCAGTGTATTGGACAGAACTTGCTAGCACCAATAAACTGTCAGCTCCTTATCTTGACACGGATAACAAATATGGACTTGCTTCATATTCAGACTTATTGTCACATATGCCAAGGTGCAGTGAGAAAGTTCGTTTTGCGAGCAGTCCAGTCAGACATTCCGTGCATAGCATGGCAGAGTTACAGAACGGCATCAATGAGTAGAGATCACCGAACCTGAAAGAAAATTTAGGAGAACAGCATGAGTAATCTTGTTAGGAGAGTAGAGAGTTTGTAGAACGTGAGCGGGGGTAGATCTTCTCGGAGCAGCTCATAAAAAGTCTCCGTGCTCTGCCTTAAGCTGACTCGCTTCAAAGAGCTAAACTATGCAATGTAATGCCATTGTATGGTGAGCCACAACACGTCCTGACTGGTCCATGTTACCTGCCAAAATGTCAGCTGCTGAAAGATTTTGGATGCATCCACATGACCGATATTTGGTAATTTGTAATAAAACTTGAAAAATCAAAGCATTAAAAAGTATTTTAAGTGCTTTAATGTTAATTAAAGTTTCGAGCAAACTCCATTAACCCAATTAGCACAGTTATTCAGAAGGCAAATGATATATTACTGAAATTTTTAAAAAAAGATGACTGGAGATGCTCATTAAGTTAGGCTGCACCTTGGAGAAAGAAACAGTATTCTGTGAAAGGAGATCAACCTGAAACAAATCTTAATGAAGGGTTCTGACTGAAGTGTCGACCATTCTCTTTCTCCCACTGATGCAACTCAGTCCGCTGAGTTGCTCCAGTCGATTTGTTCTTTGAACTTGAAACGCCTTTCTCATTCTAAAGGTTCTATCTGACCTCCTGACTATCTCTGTAATTTCTGTTGCTAGCTCAATTAACAATGATGTATTGCTTTTCTTTTCAAGAATGAAATACTGCCACTTCATTGTGTCAGTTGATGGAAGGACAGTTGATTAGTATAACCCAGAAAATTTAATCTTCAAACCCACAGCCCCAAATCAGCTTTAAAAATAACATCTTTTGATCATTTTGTAAAGCATCAAATCTATTTAGCATTAGTCCTGTTCCATGTAGGAATAATAGATTATTTCTGTTGCTCCAATCTGTGCTGAATAAAGATGATTGGTGATGCTGACAAGGGTTAGCAAAAATTTTAATGGGCTGATTAAGCTTATTTTCCTTTGATCCAACTTTTTTTGCATTTTTTTAAAGCGCAGTTTGCTGAGTGTGTCTCTTCATACCTGCATCAAGGGAGTTAGTAAGTCTGAAAATGAAACTACTGTAATTATACACACAGTTGGAGTGACCTAAATGCTGAAGCTCACCATGTTAATGTCGAGGAGTATTTATTTAGCTCCATATCCTGTCTGGTTTAGCAACTCCTCTACTGTGTTTCTGCATTGATGTTTAATGCACATGGTATTTACAAAAGCAATCACTCCTTGTGTATATTTTTCTGCTTTTTTTCCCCCCAACATAACTTATTTTGCAATGCATTAAAATGTTGAAGGTGAGAGAGCTTCCTGAAGAAATGCTCTGCCAGGACTTGCAGTTTTGCACATTGGTGCTGTTGGCAAGGTTAGCAATTAATGCCTGACCATAATTAGCTTTGAAGATTTAAGTTAATGAATTTAAAGCAATGTTTAAAATTCTCAGAGGTACAAGCTGGATCTCTGGGGATAGAAGTAGAGTATTTTGGGTAAAACGAGCTATCCTATATTTAAAATAATGGATTGCCTCAGTAAAATATGATATTTGAAGTCCATGCTAACAGCAGTTTATCTAAACTATACTGCCACATAAACTATGAGGCTTCTCTGATTAAGACATGTTTGCTATTTTAATACTTGATTGCGATGCAAGTCTCTGTTTAGTTGCAGTGTAAGATTTGCTCTTCAATCAGTGGAGCTAATTAACGGATACAAGTAAATTGCATTATATATTATCATTTGGATGCTTTAGTGAATCACCTCTAACAGACTTTGCACATAAGACATGAACACCTTGGCAACCATACATGTCCTATTGCCCAACCACAGACATTCACAACCGAGTGAGTGTGCAAACCAGCTATTAAAATGTTGTTTAGCAAATATTTGTTTCTTTTTAAATTCATTATCCAGAATGGTTCTTGCTTTAATAGAATGTTATTTATATTTAAGCTGTGCATATTCTAATACTGAACTGCTAATTCTGTCCTGTTATACTCAAAAACACTGGAGAAACTCAGCAGGCCACACAACATCTGTAGGAAGCAAAGTATATAACCAATGTTTTGGGCCTGAGCCCTTCCTCAAGGTGTGAGCAAAAATCAGACAGGTGCATGAATGAAAAGGAAGGGGGAGGAGGGAAGGATGGGCAGGGAGAGGAGCAGAAGCCAACAGGCAAGAGAGTGGGAGGACAGAAGAGGAAAAAGCTGAGATGATGGGTTGTGGTTCTTGGATGTCTGAATGGAGAAGGAAGGGGGTGGGGTGCTGACAGAAAGGAGACAGAGGGATTGGGAAAGAGAGAGTGAGAGAGAAACAGGAGGGACCAAACAGAAAACAGACGTCAATGTTATTGGCATCTGGTTTGGAGAGTGTCCAGACAAATTATTGGGGTGGGGCACTGGGAGCGAACATTTAGCACCAAACCGCAGAAATAGCATTTTCTGTAGTGGCTTTACGCTGCGGTTTAGTGCCGCTCAGCAGTAGATTGTCGCCACGGGCGGGTCTTGGGGGTGCCGCTTCAGCACCTCTCTCTTTCTCAAGAGCTTTAGCACCTTGTGGAGCAGTCTTTAGGACCTTCGCTTGTTGCAGAGCTGCATGAAAGGTCAAGCCTGGGGTCTTTAGTAAACGTTGCCTGATGTACCCTGATTCCAATCCACTTGTGAATGCATCCAACATCAAGGACTCTAGGTGGGCTTTGGCTGTGACAGCAGCACAGGCTCTGGATAGCCCTTCTATTGCAAGCGCAAAAGCATCTTTGCCCTTTCCTGCTTATGATTTTCGAAGGTAAAGCTGATGTCTTGCGAACAATGTGTTCTGTGGCATAACATAATAGATCCTGAGGAGATTCACTGCATTCTGGTAGACAGCTGTCTCTCTGACCACTGAGTGGGGCATTTCTCCAAGGAGCGTCACAAGATGATCCATTTTCGCTGCGTCTTGCACAACATTGTTCACTCTCATGTATGCTTCAAAACACTGGAGCCAGTGATGAAAATTTCTCCAGTTCGGGTGGAATCTTGATCTATCTCGAGTCTTCCAGGTTTCAGGGAAGTATCCCTGATTGTTCGTCTGTTAATAAAATTGATAAGACCAGTCAAGTATCATTCCAATACCAGGCTTTTATTAACAGATGAAAAGCCACCTCTAAGCTGGCCAGAGGGAAAAGGTTCTCCATCTGTTATACCAGTAGGGTGGAGTATCTCTACAGCCGTAGCTAATAGCAAGCAGTCAGTATAATACGCCCCCTTTCAATTACATCATCATAGGGTGTTGTTCCTCCCATTTGCAGGTGGTCTCGGTTTGGCAGTGCATGAGCCCATGAACAGAATGTTGTGTGGGAATGGAGTGTGGAATTGAAAAGATTGGTCACTTAGAGGTCCCAGTTATTGCAGTAGACGGAGTGAAGTGTTCAATGAAACGATGCCCCAGTCTCTCTAGTCACTTATCACTTCCCACGAATCGCCCTCTTGATATCTCCCTCTCTGACCACGGGAAATGCAACACTTGTACCCACACCTCCTCCCTCACCACCATTCAGGGCTACAAACAGTCCTTCCAAGTGAAGCAACACTTCACTTGTGAATCTGCTGAGGTCATTTACTGCATACGGCTCTCCTGCTGTGGTCTACATCAGGGGAGACTGGATGCAGTCAGAGGAATCATTTTGTTGAACACCATGGTTCCATCCACTGAAATTACAGGGACCTCCCGGTGGGCAACTATTTCATTTCCTCACCAACATGTCTTTCCCTGGCGTCATGCACTACCAAATAAGACCCATAAATTGGAGGAGCAACAAGATTCTGACTGGATACTCTCCAACCAGATGGCATTAACATAGACCTCTCTGGTTTCCATTGTGGCTCTTTCCTGATCCCTCTATCTCCTCTCCTCCAGCTTCCCATCTCTTCCCTCTTCCATTCTCATCTTTAATCTTTCTACTCTTCTGCATTTCCACACGTATCCTCTTGCCTGTTGGCCTGTGCTCCTGCCCCTTCTTTCCTCCTCCCGTCACCTTTTAATTCAGCCCCGACTTGTTTTTTGCAAATACCTTGAAAATGGTGCGCGCGCGCACGTCTGTTTGTGTGTTGCTTCCTATGGACGCTGCTTGACCTGCTGAGTTTCTCCAGCACTTGTGTTTTGTGCTGCAATTACAGCTCCTGCAGACTTTCCTTTTTAACCTGCTGATTCTGAAATACCACAAAATTTAATGTGTTTTTTCTTATTCAGTGTTGCCTTGATGAATCACAGCTGTTGCCCAAATGTGATTGTAACCTACAAGGGGACAACTGCGGAAGTTAGAGCTGTTAAGCAGATATGTCCTGATGAAGAGGTTGGATGATCAAACCTGGTTTTTTTTCAATAAAAGCATTAAGATTATAGTATACTTATTCTCTTGCTGAATAATTCTGCATGTGCAGTGTATAAGAGATGTGCATACTGAGAACCTTTGTTACTGTATTCCCTTTTTATTTAGTGTGCTAAAGAGTGATGTTTGCAAAATATGAACAAGAGTTATGAAGATAAACTCAGCAGTAACAAACCATGTTAAGTAATTGAGGCAAAATGGATGGTGCTCTGAGATATGAAAATCTGTATTGAATATACAATCCTTGAACATTGTTTATAAAGGGTGAAGTATTGAGAATGTGAGAAACTTGTCAATCAAACGGGAAGAGCCCAAAGTCAAAAATGTTGAGTTTCAGAGTGTTGGGTGATCAATAGACCAATAAATTCTGATTGCATTGTGGGTAAAAGAGAAGGAGTTTTTGTTTTAATTGAGAAAAAAATAATGTGTTGTTTGATATCATTGTAAAAGTATAATGAAAGAGATTGCCTTGTCAGTTTTCAAAGCTCTTGAGTGGCCTCTCACTGTGAATATGCAATTGTCCTTAGTAAATTATTTCAGTTCGTATTTCTTCCACATAGGTTCTGAGAGAAACATTTTATTCTGTTCCTCAATTTTTGTTAGTGATTTAAATTTACATTATAATGCATAATGTGGGGGTGACTGTTGAGAGGAAAAACATTTCATAGGAATATGCCTCCACTTGTAACATGGATTCAATGGAGGGAAAAAGGGTTTGCAGTGCAGAGAATTGTAATCCTTCAAAACATGGCATGCATTGCATTCTGTTTTTAAATGTTCTTTTGTGGCGGCCTGCGTCGTCCCGACACACAAACACGACGATCCTACAAGGGCTCTTCACGAGCTGCCGGCCGCACGGCAGGAAACAGCGAGCACCGGTGGGCATGCCAGCTTATCCACAGCTGGCAAGCCGATGACATCATTTCCACCAGAAGTGGCGTAACCACCGGGCCCAGCACTTGCATAAGGCAGGGTGAATAGTCAATAAAATTAGTATCGACTATATGTCCACGCTCTGCTGTAGCACACGCTATACCTTCATCTAAAGGCAGAGGAATGTAAACCAATGTAGATCTGATGCCAGGTTTTGAAATGAAAATCTCACTTCATTTCTTTTTCTGTCCACTCTGTTGTAGATTTTCACTAGTTACATCGATCTTCTATATCCAACTGAAGACAGGCAGGACCGATTAAGGGATTCTTATTTCTTTACATGTGATTGCCGAGAATGTGCAACAAAAGCAAAGGTAATGGTTTTAAATTTCACTCTGTTGTCATATTGTCCACGGTCAAGCCTTTACTCCTGGTAAAAGGCTGTTTTGAGCCAGCTTCAGTACTGTGTACTTCGTTATATTACAGAGTATGATGTGCATTTTATCAATTCTTCTTAATTTCCAAAAGAACTCAAAATACCAGGGAAGAGTTCATCTTTGCACCAGGCATTTACTGCAATGTTATTTTGCTGCTTTGTTTTAACCTTTTTTGTTCTGCAGGATAAAGAAAAGTTGGAAGTCACGAAATATGGTGAGCCTCCAAAGCCAGAGGTGGTCAAGGATATGATCAAATATGCAAGGAATATAATTGAAGAATTCAGGAGAGCCAAGCACTACAAAAATATCCTTTCCCTAGTGGATTGGTTGTGGGCTGTCATCTATCAGATTCCAAACTGCTACGTTCTTTTTGTACATCTGGATTTCTTTTTGTCTGGGAGTTCCAGTGAGAGACACAAAAAGAAGGTCATTCATATCTGCGCTGATCATCTACTATGGTTTACGCTAATCCTATATCAATCCACTTTTTATTCTTCCCACACTCCCATCAACTTCATCACACACATTATTGTGGTGCAGTTAAATGCTATTACAGCGACCAAGTTTGAATCTGTGCTCTCTGTAAAGAGTTTGTACATTTCTCCCCATGACCCGCGTGGGTTTTACCTGAGAGCTCCGGTTTCCTCCCACCTTCCAAAAGTGAATGGGGTTAGTAGGTTAATTAGGGGTAGTTAGGTGGCAATTGTTTCAATGGCCAGAATCTGCTTCTACTGTGTTATAAATACGTTTATTTGGTAATGTGCACATTTTTTGGACATGGGAGAACACTGCAGAACATGGAAAAAGTACTGGGTGCGGAGGGGGCGGGGGAGGTCCAAACCACTCAGACAGCATCACAGGCTTTAGTGCTATGATGCTACAGTTTTGCCAAGCCGACCCACTCCATTGTCACCTCATCTTCCATACCATGTGCACTTGTTAACAATGAACTGGGCACTTGGAATCTAGATAATGTAAATATTAAAATTTCCTAATCTCTTACATTGGATAGGGAAGATCAGTCAGAAGTGAAGAAAACCAGTGGACAGCTGAGAGCAAAATAAGCTTAGATTGTAAGCACAGTTTAAGATGAAATGGGAGGGGAGATGGTGAACACAAGCATAAAATAAAGAGAAAGGAATTAAAGGACAAAAAAGCATGTTTTGGTGCATAATTAATTCATTGAAATTGTTAACCAATTTGGGGTGGCACAGTTAGCGTAGTGGTTAGCTAAATGCTGTTACAGTGTCAGCGATTGAGACCAGGGTTCGAATCCTGCGCTGTCTGAAAGGAGTTTGTATTTTCTTCCCATGACTGGATTTCTTCCAGTCTCCCCCCACCATTCGAAACATACTGGGGCTGTGTCAATTGGGTGTAAATTGGGCAGCCCTGTTAGCGTGCTGTATATTTAATTTTTTTTTAAAAACCTTGGTGTTTCTGGGGAGGGACACAATTAAGAGTTCATCACATGCCTATGGGTCTGGAGTCTCGTATAGGTTGGATAAGGATGGCAGATTTCCCGGTCATTAATGAAATTTGGTATCTTACAAAATAAAGCCTGGTAATTTTAATTACTAATATTTCATGCAAGAATGTTATTACCAAATTTATTTGATTAACAGAATTTCAATGGCTTACCTTAGAAATGGTATTTGATCTTCTGAATCATCTGTCCAGAACACTAGATTACTAATCTAATAATTTAACCAATTTTGCCTCCAAGTTTTTAATCACTGGAAATGTGGAGGTAAAAGGTGAGACTATTTTATTCTGGCAGATTTTTTCTTCCCCAGCCTAACTTCCAAAATCTGAGGAGTGTGTGAAGTTTTAGTATAGTGTTGTTCACTAATGTGGTGACATTTGCAGAAATTTGGATAAATACCTAAAACAACAAAAGGGTAGAGACAAACCTATGTAATGGGAGCATCCGAGTTCCCCAAATTTTTATCAATATTTTGTAATGTTCCAGCCCTTTTATCATTTAATTTTCCCAGAAATGAGGACAATTTGTCTGTAAATACATAGGAAAAGGAACACAGGAGAAGCTGCTGTAAAACTCAAAGCAAAGTATAATTTTATCTTTAATCTCCTAGAACAATTCATCCATGTTTGGAATTTTGTTGGATTATAATTCTTAACTGCCTGGCACCCCCTAGTGAGTTGCTGGAGATCTGCGAGTTAAGTCTGGATAAGATGGGATCAGTTTTTGAGGATAACAACGTGTACATGCTGCACATGATGTACCAAGCCATGGGAGTCTGCTTGTACATGCAGGACTGGGACGGAGCACTCCGCTATGGTCAAAAAATAATCAAACCTTACAGGTTATAAATTTGTATTTTACTTTTCGCACCTTTTTCATGTAGCAAATTTCTTGAAAGCCGATTATTTTGTGCTATTGCTTATATTAATGTTTTAAAATTTAGAATCACAGTATATCACTGTGGAAAATTAAGATTTGTGCTCAGTGCATCTTTGGTAACCTGTAGCTTGCTGTAGCTCCTAATTGCAGTGTGAGATTTCTGTCTGGGTTTCTGCCATACCTTGGGTGCAGGGTTCATTTTCTTATTTCTTTGTTTATGAATTTCTTATGTTAATTTAGAGAGGTCTAAATTCTCTGCTATCAAGGTTGACCTCTTAGCAATGACCTACAAAAGCTGAAAAACTGAGGTCTGCATTTGAACAGTGAAAGTTAACAACATCTGTAGATGACTGTCGATGAAAGAAGTGAAACCTGGGTAGAGGAAGGTGAAGCAAATGTTGGAATGTATAAGGAGATTTATGAGAGGATATGGGCAAAAGGCTTGTGCTAAACCCAGCAGAATATTTTGTGTGACAAAACTGTAGCCCCCTATGCATCATGGAATGTTAAAGAGGTTATGTTTGCATTCAACTGCCAATTTTCCAATCTTGACTCCAGTGACGTTCTCTGCTTATTTCTGTTCTTTATTTTTGCCCCGTGTGCTTCTCTCAACAACATTACCATTGTGTGTTGGATCAACCACAATTATTACATTGTTCAAAAATAATGAAAATCAAAGGCTAAATAAAAGGTTAAATTAAAATGACATGCTCAGAGATTTCTCTACAGGACACAAAATATATCCTATGTGCTAAGGAGATGGGTGAAGTTTTACATGAATATTTCTCATCTCTGTTTACTATAGCGGTGAAGGTCAAGAAAACTAAAGAAGGGAAATGAATACTGGTAGAGATGCTTGGACCTTGTCCACATTACAAAAGAGGAGGTGCTGGTCCTCTTAAAGACCATTAAGGCAGACAAATCCCAGGGCCTGACCAAGTGTATCCCAGGAGATTGTGGGAAGCTCGGCAAGAAATTGCAGGGACTTTGGCAGTAATATTTATATCATCGTTAGTTGGAGGTGAGGTGTTGCATGGATAGGCAAAGGGACCACAGGCTGATTGATGAAACTAGCATCAGTGGTGGCAAATTCTGAGGGACAGGATCCACCAGCATTTGGAAGGGCCAAGAATGATGTGGGATTGTCAGCATGGTGTGTCTCATGAATGTAGCACTTTTGTTTGAAGAGGAAACCAGGAGGACTGAGGGGCGAGTGGCTAGCATTTCTGGATGGACTTGAGCAAGGCATTTGATAAGGGTCCACATGGTAGGCTGGTCCAGAAGATTAGATCACATGGCATTCAGGGTGAGCTATTCAACTGGTTTCAAATTTGACTTGGTGGGAGGAGTTGCATAGAGTATTGTGTGCCGTTCTGGTTACCCAGCCAGAGAAAAGATGTCATTAAATTTAAGATGGAGAAGGTATGGAAAAGATTCATGATGATGTTGCTGGGACTGGAGTGCTTGGGTTACGAGAAAGGCTGGGGTATTCTTCTCTGGTACACGAGATTGAGGGATGACCTTGTGAAGGTATGCAAAATCATGATGTGAATTGTCATTCATTTTTCTTCGGGTAGGGAGTCTAAAACTGGAGGACAAGGTTTAAGGTGAGAAGTGAGGATTTATAAAGGACAAAGCAGAATACTTTTCACACAGAAGATCTTGGGTATTTGGAATGAGCTGCCAGAGGAAGTGTTAAAGGTGGGTTAAATTACAATATTGAAAAGATACTTAGGCAGGTACATTAATGGGGATGTTTCAGAGGGAAATGGGCCAAATGCAGGCAAATGTGACCAACTCAGCTGGACAACTTGGTTGGCATGGATATGTTGAGTTGGAGGGCCTACTTCCATGCTATATAACTCTTTGACCACCATCTCCCCTGCCCCCCCCCCCCCCCGCAAAAACAAACTCGCAGCCAACCTGAACACTACTGAATATTACTGATTTTAACCATTTCTGACTCATTTCTTGATTGTTGTTACTTTCTGGAGTCAGGAATATCACAGTTGCTGAAGTTTCCTGGAGAGGCATTAATGGTCATTTGATTCCAATCCCCTTCATTATGGACTGTAGTTGCAAGTAGTTGGGACTAAATGAGAATTGAAAGAGTATTTCAGTATTGAGAATTGTGTAGCGATTGTGATCCTGCAGTGCCACTGTTTTGTGTGCTATGGGAACCAGTTACTGTGTGTAGTGGGGGGGAGGGGGGAGAAAGGTGGAGAAAAGTAGACCCCAACTCCCAATTGGGACCTTGATGCATTGATCATGAAATGTTAGTTCTTGCATCTAATATAAGAGACAAAGCTGCCATGCCACATATCTGCACACCATTCCATGAAAACATCATGTGCTGCTTTGCAGAAGACTGTTTCTATGCAACTTAAAGGGATCTTTTTGAACAGGTATAATGCCAGAATTAGGAATGGAGCTCTGCAGATTAATCCAAGACTTTGGGTGTCCTGACCTCCTTGCTCATAAAAACAATGAGCTGGTTTTTGACCCAAATGGAAGGTTGGCTTTCATTGCTAGAAGCTTAGAGTTTAGAAGCATGGAGGTTATGTTGCAATTGTACAGGGTATTGGTGAGACTGCATCGAGAGTACTGCATACAGTTCTGGTCTCTATTCTTGAGGAAGGATCTACTCGGTTTGGAGGCGGTGCACAGGAGGTTTACCAGAGATTTGTGGGGGGGGGGGGGGGGGGGTGGTGTTATCCTATGAGGAAAGATTGGGATTGTATGCTGGAATTTAGAAGAACAAGATTAAAATATTACAAATTCTGAAAAGAATAGATAAGATAGAGATAGGTAGGCTTTTTCAATTGTTAGGTGAGACGAAAACAAGGGGACATAGCTTCAAGATTCATGGTAGTAGATTTAGAACGGTGATGAGGACGAACTGCTTTTCTCAGAGAGTGGTAAATCTATGGAATTCTCTACCCATGGAAGCTGTGGAGGCAACCTCAGTAAATATATTTAAAACAAGATTGGGTACGTTTTTGCATAGTAGGGGAAGTTAAACGATATGGGAATCCAGCAGGTAGCTGGAAATGAGCCTTTTGTCAGATCAGCCATGATCTTATTGAACAGTGGAGCAGGCCAAATAGCATACACCTGCTCTTATTTCTTGTGTTCTAGTGTTCCTATTTGAAGTCAGCACCACATCCCTCACTGTCAAATTCTCATTCCATCACCCAATGGTCCAGGATCCAGACATGCTTGATACCTTAACAAAAGAAAGAGAACAGAACAGAGATTTGGTAGGTTGTCTGAAAATTGACAATTTGGTTTTCATGCTATCAGGGTGTATGTAGTCTACCCAAGCAGAATACAAGGTGTGGTTCATTTTGTTAGCATTTGGCCAGTGGTTAAGGCAGTTGGTTGGTGTGAGAATGGGAATTAAAGTGGCTAGCAACTGGGAGCTAAAGATGGCCATTGTAGGCTGAGCACAGGTGCTCTGTAAAATGCTCGCCAAGTCTGTACTTGGACCTGCTGATGCCTCATCTTGAAGGGCTGTTCAGCAGGAGGGTGCTGCATCTCTTGCAGTTATTCAACTTGTGTTCGACATAACTTTGTACTATATATATTTATGTAATTGTTGAACCTGTATAAAAGTTGATCCTCTTTTTCCCGCCCCTTTTTTTTTGGCTCAAACATTGTGTAAAAGTTGACTCCCCCTCCATTTTTGGCCCCAACTGCCCACCCATCTGAGCTCCCTAAACTTTGGATACTCAGCCCCACTGCCTACCCACCAGAGCTCCTGATGCCCTGACCATGGACCCTTGCCTCAGCCGCCTGCCCATCTAATGTCCCAATGCCCAAAATGTGGATTTGCCTCTGGTCCCAGCCATCCAAGCTCCCGGCACCTTAAACAATGCAGGTACTTACCGTGGTTAAAAGTAGTATCCATGTAAAGGTTGACCCCCTAAATTTGACCCAAAAAATTGGTCCCCAGAAATCAACTATTGCATGAATATATATGATATACTCCAACCTGTGGAAAGTCAAGGGCTTTGCAGGTGTGAACTTCTGTGATTATCTGACCAGCTCCTCTCAGTGCCCCCAATTTTGAGCCACTTTGCTTCTGCTCATTAAGTGGATGGTAGAAAGATGCCAGAGAAGATGTGAACCAATCCCACTTTTGAGTAATTGTTTTTGAATCCACCAACTGCATATTTTTCATCACCACATCAAGTTTTGAGATTGCAGTGCCAGAAAATAGAGAGGATTGAATGGTATACAACACCCATTGCCAACTAATTTCTTGCTGCATTGCCTGGCCTACCTTTTGTTGTCAGTTGGTCATACTCAACCAGCTTGAGGTAGTCCAAACCTCTGCAGTCAACCAACACCATTGGGAATCCTGGCTCCAGTTGCAGCATGGTTCAAGTATTTATACATACCACTTCGTGATATACAGTTACTAAATTCATAGGTAGACTTTGGGCCACAAAGGAGTCCATTGCTTGGTGAATATACAAATGTTAAATAAAATAATGACTAACAATTTTCTCAAAAAGAGGAAATGCCAAAACAAAAGCTCATTGAAGATGATGGAGAAGTTTAAAGAGGGTATTTCAGAATCTAGATAGCTGAAGACAAAATAATGAGAATTTTCTTTGTTATTTGAGGTGGGAGATGGGATAAGTGAGGAAATAGATGACGTTTCTAGGAATTAAGAAGTAGGTGGATGAACAGCATGAATGAAGATTTGGCTAAAGTGGTTTGGATTTGCTGACAATTATGGAGCATGAAAGCTTGTTGGTGAACCCAATGTTCAAATCTAGAGCATCAGCCAAGGGTGAAGGAAATAAAAATAGATGCTTTCTATTTCCAAAAGGAGAGAATGAAGCTGTAAATATTTTTCAAAGGAATATAGGATATCAAAGTTGACAGCAGGTTGAATTGAACATTTGATTTCTTCCATTCAGTACAATGAGCAGTTTGGGGAAATTGAACGCCTGTGATCTGTGAGTGGGGTACTGTCACAACCCAGACCACATTCAGATTTGCCCTTGGTGGGCAAGGTTATTTTGTTCTGGAACTTTGAATTGAAATCAAGTGTTCAATTCAGCCTGATTACAACTTTGATATTCTTCGTTCCTTTGAAGAAGATTTCCAGCCTCATTCTCTCCTTATGGAAATAGAAAGTATCTATACCCAGTTCTTCATCCTTGGCTGATGTAGAGAGGGATGTGAGATTTAAAAGTTGGCAATAGAAAATTAAAGTTAAAGTGTTTACTTTTAATTTTAAAAGCAGCAAACACTACCCGACATATTCTTTGAACGTTGCCTCAATGTGGCTGAAGCTGGGTCGGTTGTATATGGGCCTTGAAAACCATTCGGCTGGAGCAAAGGCACTGAGGAAGGTAAATACGTAACTTCTTGGGGGCTCCCTCTTTAGTTATTAAAGCTTGGAGTCTGACTAGTATGTGATTATTTTAATTTGCCAAAAGTTAAAGAAATCTTCCAAGGATGTACACCAAAGCTCCTCTGCTACTCAATACTCCTTGGGATCCTGCTGCTTATGATGTACAACATAGCATCTTTGGTGCTCCCAGAATACATCACATCACATTTATCAGGATTAAACTCCATCTTCCCCTTCAAAAGCACATCAAAGATCACCTCACAGCTTAAGACTACCTTCCACACATTCAACAACTCCATCTGCGAACTTGTGTTCTTGCAACCATGTCAAAATCATTCACGTATACCACAAACAGCAAGGGTCGATGTGCTGGTTTTTGTGGAACTTCGCTACTCGTAGTCATCCAATGTGCCTCTGTCCCCAATTGCCAAGCCAGTTTTGGGTCCAGTTTACCACTGCTCTGGATCCGCTGGACTTTGATAATTTGGAGCAGTTTCCCATACTCGATCATATCAAGGCTTTACTGAAGTCCATATAAATCACATCTTCTGCATTCCTCTAATCAATGCACTTTGTTATCTCTTCAAAATGTTTAATTAGAATGATCAGACAGGATCTGCAATGACAAAACAATGATGGCCCTCTCTGATTAGTTGGTGATTTTACACTGTCCCTCAATGTTTTTCAATAACTTCCCTGCTTTTGAAGTTGGACTCATAGGTCTATAATTTCATGGTTTTTCCCTTCTTCCCTTGAAAAGGGGGACACATTTGCCATTCTCCAGTCATCCCTTGTCACGAGTGAAGAATTAAAATCTCAGAGCTCCAGCTATCTCTTTCTTTGCCCTGTAGCAGTCTGGGATAAACCTCATCTGGACTTTGGTATTTATCCATCTTTAGGCCCACAAAGGCATTGAGCACCTCCTCTTTATTTATGGAGACCTGTACTGGACTGTCACTTCCTTAATCACTGAATTCTCCTACAACAAAGTCTGCATTCTTTGTAGATACTTACGAAAACTTCATTTAGGACTATTCATTTACACCTACCTCTTCTGATTGCACACAAGGTTTGTTTCTGATGGGCCTACTCTTCCATTGATTATTATTTTATTCTTTATAATTCTACAATGCCTTTAGATTTAACTTAAATTTTGTCCTTAGTTGTATTTTGTGGATCCCAGCTCCCCTTTGGTTCTTTCATGCTCAACCTATTCCTGCTTGTATAGGTCACACCTTCCCCTGAAGGGTTCCAGAGATCTGCAACCTGCATACTCCTTGCAGCCATGCACTTGTCTGACCTATCCTTCCATTTTTCTGCAGTTAAGATTGGTTAGGATGTAGAAATTGATGTAGATTAAGTAACATAATTTAGATGGTGGAAATTTAATTGGACAAAACGTTTTGGTCCTTTTCTCACCAGCTAGTGGCAAAAGTGATTCAGGAATATTAAATAAATGCATTCATCTTGGGAGGAAACTCCATGTAATCTCCATGTGCATTGAGTTACCAAGTAGGTTTCTTTTTCACTAAAGGTTAACATCCTAAAATATAACTTATTAGGCACTTTACAATTTAGTGGTGTTTCTAGATTTAGTTTTGCAATGATGACTGAAACAGCATGTTACTGAGAATGTCAGTTCACCAGCTCTGTACCTCCTCCATTCAAGCTCTAGTCCTATCCCTCCTGTACTATGAACTTCTAGAACTCCTGCCCAAGTTCTTTTCAATCATATGCTGACTGTATCCTCGTCCTTCTATATAATGTTACTGGTGTCCCTGAAATTCAGCAATTTTGGCCAAAAATAGGCAAGCAGTAAACGGGAAAGTTCAGTGAACAGTGGCACACACTGTGCTTGTCTTGCCACTTCAACAAATGATCAATATCATTAAGAGGGCATGTACAGTGTAAATTAAATACTGAAATTATATACCTTTGTTCACTTACAAATCAAAGCTCATATTTCTGTATTTGCATTTGCTGCATTGAACATCACTGATTGTAGCCTTTAGTATTTCATAATTAGTACAATAACTATTGGCCTGAATATGATTAAAATTTGTTCTTGTGCCTCTGCATTGATCAGTGTTACATTCCATTTACTTGGTTTGATACAGTATATCAATTTTTGTGGCTTCAAAACTTATTTTCTGACTGGTGGACGTATATTCTACCTTAATTTTAATCCTCGTTCTTTGACTGTATTAGTGACTGGGGTTCACCATAGCAGCTGTTCGCTTCTTTGTTACTGAATTTCTTTAGAGAGTAACTAAATAGGCAATCTAGTATTCAGGAAGGGAGCTGAAATACCCAGCTTAAATCAGTTGAGCTTGCACAAATATCAGAAATTGTTAATATAGCTGATACTTAAGATAAGCTCTGATGTATGGCACAGTTGAGGAGAAATAACTTCAAACTGAAGGATTTCTTTTCTGAATTTTTTTTTCTAACTGGAACTATAAGTGCAATGTAATGTAACCAACTTGAAAATGTGGATCCTGTGAGATGTTCACTGAAATTGGACATTTTCTTTCCTAGGCTTTGGCCATTATGGAAGTGGTGCATGGGAAAGATCATCCATACATTTTTGAAATTGAAAAGGAACTGGAAAGGAAATGAATGCTTTAACTATCTCTGTTCCTTAAACAAAAAGCAAGACTGTCCCAGTCTCTGGAAAGAGAATGATTTATGTATTTGTTGTAACAAAGAGTCTGAAAATAATGGCATGAATATTTAAAGAATGCATTTTTATTTTTGTTTTTAATATTTGTGGGTGTGATAATAAATGTAGAAAAAAATTGCATCTGGATTTGATTTATTTGAAACATGGTACGAGTTCTCTAATATTTTGGTCATAGTAAACCTTTCAATCCAACTGAGATTCTAGGACTGAAAGCCAGAGTGACTATTTCACCCCTGATGCTTGCCCTGCCATTCATGAAGTTATCTAATCTTTATTTCAGCACCACTTTCCTGCTCTGAACTCATTTCCCTTGATATCTGAAAAAAATGTCAATTTCTGTCATGAACATGCATGCCTGATTGGGCCTGAAACCATCTTGGGTAGTAAATTCCAAATGTTCAGGACTTTCAAATTTTCTGATCACCTCAGTCATGAATAGTCAGCTCCATATTTTCAAATATTCCAGAGTACATGTCCAGTTGATTTTTTTTTGTACAGCCAAACACACTATCTCAGGAATTAATGTGGGAAGATTAATTGCATTCTCTTTAACACATACCTTTGAGGAGGAAGTCCAAACCCATTCTTAATATTCCATTAATTAATCCTACTGAAGTTACTTATTATTTTGGAACTAAGATATTTCATTTCTATATCTTTATCAGATTCTTTTATGGCTACCTACAACGATTCCTATCTTCTCGAATATCCTCGAAAATATAATTGCCAACTTTAGTAATGTTGCAACTATGCCCCTGTAATATAATGGTGAGTTAAATCACTTGGCGCCTCACAGTTTGGCAGGCAGCAACCTCCTTTGAAGAAGACCGCAGAGCCCACCTCACTGACAAAAGACAGGAGGAAAAACCCAACACCAAACCCCAACCAACCAATTTTCCCTTGCAACCGCTGCCTGTCCCGCGTCGGACTCGTCAGTCACCAACGAGCCTGCAGCAGACGTGGACATAACCCTCCATAAATCTTCGTCTGCGAAGCCAAGCCAAAGAAATCACCAGTTATTTCTATTTGTCTCATGAATCCTTCAGCCTTCACGTAAAGAATCTTCAACTTGGTCTTTGCATTATTTTCCCTTGCTAATTTTGCTATCCCAATATGCTTTCTGTTTAACTTTGTTCCTTCTTCTCCAACCAACTACCAATTAACTTTTAATTTCAACAAATTTTCATAAAAAGTATTTGGTTGGTCTTTCTATGAATTGCTTAGAGCTTACAGGTAAATTCCACACTTGAAATGGGTCTTACAAGTTATTTTGGTCACTGTAATGTGAGGAAAAAGTGTGGATGTGATTGAAATATTAATTTTGGCTTGATGGTATGCGATTTGTTTGTAGTTTTCAGTGTTAATTATCTGTTTGCTCCACTGTGATTTGGAGCAGCATGGATGCATAATATCCAACTCTGACTCACTGGATATTTTCCTCTGGCCCACCCTGATGCCTCCAAAACTACCATAATGAATGTGTGTGAAAGCAGATCTTTGACTGGACAACTGCAACAAAACAATAATTGTTTGATTGGGAGCATTGTGGAAGACTCAACAGGTGGGCAAGGTCAGCGCTGAGGGTGCTGGAATCCAGTTATAATGAGGGCGCTGAGTGAACATCGATAAGGCTGGCAACAGATTGTTAAAAGACTGCAAGGTTGATGAAATTAAATGCTTATCAGAAGCTGAAAAGTTGGCATGTTATCTGAGTTGCTCTGAGAAAGCATGCTGGAGACTAAGGAACAATTAGGAAACATGAGATCAGCAAGATGCTGGGTCCCAGAGTCTGGGATAGCGACAAAGAATAAGGAGATTGGATAATGTGGGAAGGAACGTCAGAGCTGGAAGTTGAGAAAGGATGTGCCAATGACAGCAAGACTAGCAAAGAAAGTGGAGCCCATTGTTCTGTTCAAGTCTCATTTATGTGATATTACCCGAGGTATGTGCAATTAAATGTGTCCAAACTTAAATATCTACACCCTTTGGGATGACAAACTAGAGGCATATTTAAATCCTACTTCCTGATTGAGTAGATAAATGTCTGGTCAATGGTTAAAACCTGTGTATGTAAACTCAACCCTACCCATTTATTTTTCATAAGCTTTTAAAAGTGTCATAAATATCATGGGGACAAAGGATAAATCCATTAACTGAACACCTTTGCTCCTCCATCATGAACACCTGTACCAAATTCCCCTTGGCTCATCCTTCTGGGGGTTTATCAATTCCAAGGTTTCTCCTTGAATCACACGACAATATGAACAGAGGTGGATCACTTCCTCCCCCAAGCACTGTAATTCAGTGCTGTGGTTCTACCAATATCCATTGTAATAATCTCTGAGTTTAAATTTAACAACGGGGTGCAAAAAAACCTTTTGAAGAAGTAGTTCTCAATTTCAGTACTGAAAGCTGGTTCTAGTTTTGAGACCAACCTAAGTGTAAAATGTATTCTACCAGTATTATTTAATTATCTTAATCTTTCACTGAACACTCATCCAACTGTCTAATTTCCAGTAAATAATAGAACCCATTTTCTGTATTTCTTGGTGGGGGGCAAAGAGGTTAAAGGAAAAACATGTATTTTATTAGTCTTTGTGTTACCCTTTAATTAGATTTTAATAATCTGCTCCTCCCTTCTACTGTTTCTACAGTTCTGTTCTATCTATTTTTTTGCTCTGAGCTGCATGAACTCTGCCTGCATTGAAACTTATTTGCTGGGCTTATTTTTTGCCATTCATTTAAGGTGTTTAGGTAAATTCTACAATGAATGCCACTTGCAACTATGATTTTCATTTCCTTGGAGTTGAGAGGTTGGCTGCAGACTTGGAGATCTAATTACTGAAATTCTGCCACATTAATCTGTCACGTCAATGTGTCCCATTGATTTCTACAGAAGAGTAATCTGTGGACATTGGGGCAAGCTGAGGGAAATATTTGTTATTTGATTTAGTTCACTTGATTTAAGTGGATTTAATTGTGTTAAAACTAAATTTTAAAGTTTTTAATATTTGAGCAATTACAGAAATATAGTTGAGGTGGAGGATTGGTAGCTCAATGTTCTAGAGTACAGATGTTACAGACATGATAAGAGTTGGGATGAGTTGCATCTTTGACTCGGGAGAGCACCACCATGGCTGAGTGTGGATATTCCTGGGAGATTGTCATTGGATAGTAAAATTTAGAAATAAAATGATAATCTCTGGGATTTCACTAAAAGCTCTCCAATAGTGAGAATCAGAGGAGTAAATATGCAGGGAGACTGCAGATGGCTGGAAGAATAATAGCATAGTAAGAGAAGGTAATTTTTAACAATACTAACCAGGCCTTTGTCCTAAGGACTTGAATGGGATGGAATTTGTTAAGTCTGTCTGGGAAAGTTTTCTCAAGCAAGATGTAGATGGCCTGACTAAAATTTGGACCTTCTATTGGGAAATGAGATGGGGCAAGTGACTGAAGTGTGAGTAGGGGGAGCACTTTGGGACTAGTAGTTGTTATTCTATGAGTTTTTAAATAGAAGATGAGACTGGCCCACAAATTAATGGGTTAAATTAGGAGAAGGCTGATTTTGATTGCATAAGGTAAAGAACTTGTGGAAGGCTGTTTGCAGGTAAAGGCACATATGTCAAGTGGCATGCTTTTAAAATTGAAATGGTAAGATGGAAAGGCCAACAGGTTGCTGTTAAGTGGTGGCAGGAGTGGGGAATCCTGCTTTTGGGCAAGGTTAGGTGCCTTGATTAAATGCTCAAGCTGGAAATGTTGGATATATGTTAAATGTTGCGGGACTTGCTGAGTTTCTCCAGCACTTTTGTGTATTTGTACAAATCTAGAGCCCAGTGCACAGGGTCATAATTAGTTGTATTTTTGCTGCTAGTGTATTTTGGGCAAGTTGTTCCTTGCTTAATTGAAGTGGCTGAGTTTTGTTTATCTGTAGCATATCTGATGCCAAAGGAGTGATCCTGATGAAAAGAGGTGCCCATTTAACAAGTTAAATATTAATGCTGAAAGTTGATTCAATCATCTGGTGATGGCATATGCATGGTAACTTACTATTTATATGATGTGTGATTCCCTCTCGTAGTTTCTGGCCTATTTCAAAGTTTACTTTAAAGCTGTATTTAGGTAAACCTTTTGAACCAGCAATTTGAATTCAGCAATGCTGAATGGTTCAATTAATTGCAACATGTCAATAGCATAATTTCTATTTAAAAAGAATACATCTGCAAAATTGCAGAATGTTAATAATGCACCTATTCCGATCTTGAGTTAGAACATAGAACACTACAGTTCAGGCCCTTCAGCCCTTGATGTGCCGACCCATATATTCCTTTTAAAAAAATTACTAAACCCTCCCTACTCCATAAACCCTCTATTTTTCTTCCATCCATATACCCATCTAGGAGTTTTTTAAATGCTCCTAATGTTTCAGCCACCGCCACCATCCCTGGCAGGGCATTTAAGGCACCAACAACTCTGCGTTTTTTTGAAGAAAACTTACCCCTGATGGTTCCCCTAAACTTCCCTTCCTTCACTTTTGTGTCCTTTGGTGTTTACTATTCCTGTCTGGAAAATAGGCACTGGCTGTCCACTCTATCTATGCCTCTCATAATCATGTAGACCTCTAAGTCTCCTCTCATCCTTCTACACTTCAAAAAGAAAAGTTTCAGCTCTGTTAACCTTGCATCATAAGACTTATTTTCCAATCCAGGTAACATCTTAGTAAATCTCCTCTGCACCCTCTCCATAGCTTGCACCCTCTCCATAGCTTCCACCTTCCTGTAATGAGGTGACCTGAACTGAACACAATACACTAAGTGTGATCTCACCAGAGATTTTGTAAAGTTGTGTCATGACCTCTCTACTCTTGAACTCAATCCCACATTAATGAAGCCCAGCATCCCACAGGCCTTCTTAACTATCCTATCAACATGTGCGGCAACCTTGAGGGATGTATGGATTTGGACCCCAAGGTCCCTCTGTTCATCCACACTCTGAAGTAACTGACCATGAACCTCAGCCTTCTGGTTTGTCCTTTAAAAATGCATCACCTCACATTTATCCAGATTGAGCTCCATCTGCCACTTTTCTCCCCAAATCTGCTTCGTGTCTATATCCTTGTGTAACCTTCGACAACCTTCAGCTCCATCCACAACTCCTCCAACCTTAGATTTGCAATCTTACTGACCCATCCTTCTGCCTCTTCATCCAGGTCGTTTTTTAAAAAATTACAAAGAGCAGTGGTCCCAGAATAGATCCTTGTGGAACTCTACTAGTCATTGATCTCAAGGCAAAATACTTCCTTTCCACCACTACTCTTTGCTTTCTTCCTGCAACCCAATTTTTTATTCACACAGCCAAGGTTCCATGTATCCCATGCTTTGAGACTTTCTGAATGAGTCTCTCATGGGGGACCTTATCAAATGCCTTATTTAAGATCCACTTAAATCACATCTACCATCTTAACCTCATCAATTTCCTTTGTTACCTTCTCAAGAACACAATTAGGCTCGTGAGGAATGACTTTCCATTCACAAAGTCATGCTGACTATCCTGGACTAGACTGTATTCCTCCAAATGTTCATGGATCCTGTCCTTAAGAATCCTCTCCAATAGTTTCACACCACTGACATAAGACTCACCGGTCTATAATTCCCAGGATTCTCCCTATTCCTTTTTTTAAACAAGGGAACTACATTTGCCTTTCTCCAATCCTCTGGCACTTCCCCTGGGGCCAAAGAAGACTCAAAGATCATACTACTGCCCCAGCTATCTCTTCCCTCACTTCCTACAACAATCTGGGGTATATCGTGTCCAGCCACAGGGACATCAATCTTGAGGTTTTTAAGAAGATCCAGCACTTCTCCACATTGTCGAGCCCACAGGCCTGTTCTATTTCAACCTCGCCCTGATCAAGGTCCTTTTCTCTTGTGAATATTAAAGCAAAGGATTCATTTACAACCTTTCCAACCTCCTTTATCCTTTAGCAGCCCCACCTTCATTCTTGTCATTCTATTCTTCACGTAATGCATAGTATACCTTGGTGTTCTCCTTAATCCTACAGGCCAAGGCCATCTCATGCCCCCTTCAGGTTTTCCTATGTCCTTAAGCTCCTTCCTGGCTACCTTATACTGTACTCATGAGCCCTTCCAGATTCCTATATCTGATTTAGGCTTCCTTCTTCCTCTTGACTAGCTGCCTCACCTGTTTTGTTAACCACGGTTCCCTTTTCCTACCATCTTTTCCTTGTCCTAATGGGACAAACCTATTCTGAACCCTGCACAATTTGCTCCACATTAGTTCTGTTTCCAATTTACTCTCGCTAGTTCCTGCCTCATCCTATCATTAGTCCTTCTCCATTTTGTCTTTTATTCTTTTCCATGACGATGCTAAAGCTCAGGGAGTTGTGGTCACTCTCACCCACTGAGAGGTCTGCCACCTGCCCAGGACCATTACCCAGGATTAGATCCAGTATGATCTCTCCCCTTGTTGGTTGGTCCACATACTGTGTCAGGAATCCTTCTGGGACACACCTGACAAATTCAGCCCATCTATCCTTGTAGTATGGAGGTGCCAGTCAATTTTAGGGAAGTTGAAATCACCCATAACTACAACCCTGTATTTCCTGCACCATTCTAAAATTTGCCCACTTTTTGCTCCTCAGTGTCCCGAGGGCTATTTGGGGGCCTATAGACTACTCCCAGCACAGTGATTGATCTCTTCCTATTTATGATGTCCACACCCACTCAGTGGACACTCCATCTTAATCCTCCCTTTCTATAGCCGTGATACTATCCCTGATCAGTAAATCTACTTCCACCACGACCACCCCCCCCACACCTTTCTACCTCCCATCCTATTTCCTTTTAAAATTCCTGAACCATGGTACCTGCATCAGCCAATTCTGCCCGTCCTCCATGCTCTTAAATTCATCCCCTTTATTCCTCGCTTTGAAATAGACATATTTCAACCCCTCTAACTTGCTATATTTATGTTTTTTCCCCTGCCTGCCCTTCCTCACAAAACTGAGAACGCATAGCATCATGCTTTTAAAGTACCTTATTCTCTGCACTCACATAATGGTTCCCACTCCCCTGCCAAACTAGTTTAAACCCTCCACAACAGCTCTAGCAAACCTGCCAACAAGGATATTGGTCCCTTTCCAGTTCAGGTGTAGCCCATCCTTTTTGTACATGTCAGACCTTCCCCAGATGAGATCCCAATGATTCACGAATTTGAACCCCTGCCCCAATTCTTCAGCCACACGTTCATCAGTTGCGCATTTAATGCTATTGTATCAGATTTGATTTGTAATGTTAATGCAAAAGTTGATTATCTAGTTTAGATATTGCACCTCTGCAAAACAATGCACAAAGAAAGCAAACCTTGATTCAGTAATATTGGTATTGATCAATAGAAATGTGGTAAATTTGCACATTGGTTAAGAAAATGGAATTGGCACAATGGCATTCTTGCAAAAATGCTTTATTGTTTATATGAATGATAGACAATTATCTTTTACAAAATGTTTGGTACAATTATAAGGAAAGTCACAAAGCAAATACAAAATTATTTACATGTCAAAAAATGTCTTTTGTCTTGAAGCAATGCTGAATGGTTCAATATCCACAGAAAGAGGCAGCAATATTCAATGTAAAATACTGTCATGTAGGATCACAGTTTTGTACCAGAGAAAAGGTGAGAAAAGCTTATACACTGAGTATACATAAATCTGTGGTTAAAAAGCACACACTGTTAGCTTGAAGAGACGAAAGGTTGACCATAATATAAGACTCTTTAACTTAATGTATTAAGACCATTAGGCTCTGTTAAAAGTCATTGTGGACTTAAGTCTACACATTTACATTTCTTAAAGTTACATTTAAAGGGCCAAAGCCCTTTCACTGAGTTAGTATAACATACACTTTGTACACATTTCTGTTTTCCCCCCCCAAAAAAAGGCCAGTCCATTGTTCTACCCTCCACCTTTGAAGAGTTTTGCTCAGTATGCTTCAAATTCACATCTATAATACATTCTACATCTGTTTAACAGACGAGTTGTGTTAGGTAGAAATTAGACCACAGGTGCAAGAATTTTGCGCAATTGAAGTTTAACTGCTGCGTGACCTTTATGAATATTTGTTCTATTTGAATAGAGAATAAATTACACAATAAAGAACTATCTGCTTTTATTAATAAGATATGAGCTTTTTGTCCCATGGCAATTTCAACCACTTTAAATTAAAAAAAAGTCGTCATACTGCATTTGATAAGTTGGCTGAGAATATTTTGTATGAACTCCGGGTGGAAAAAAATACCTTGATGCTGTTTTTTGTTTATATAAGAAAAATGTCCAGGAGAAGTTTGAATATCTGAAAGTACCAATTAAATTCTTTATCCATAAATATTTTTTAAAAATAGTTGCACGTCATGGATTAAGTTGGCAAAGAATTCAGTTAGAGCCTGCAGAGTGAAGTTTTTTTCTTGAGTCATGTGCAAAAGAAAATATATCACAACTGACTAAATGTTTTTTAAAAATCAGCATATTTTTCAATACATTTGGGGCTCTAGCAGCTAAAAATAATACAGCACTTCTCTGTCTAAAGAAATGTATGCTTCATGGGTTAAAAACCAAGGAAAAATTAGTGTAAATGTTTTTTTTAATTCAGTGTTTATGTTGCTGTCCTCTCATAGACTGACAAGCAGTCAGCACATAAACAGCTGTAAGCCTGATACTTTCATGCATGGTCAGACAAATGAGGATCATCTCTTGAAACCTGTACAGGATTCAATGTGATACAATTGAAATGGGATTCTACAACAACAGACTGGAAGGGAGTGGGAAGGCAAGTTATTTTTGATAATGTTTTTAATTGGGTATTTTATAGATAATCCATTTTTAATTGTTTAAATGGGTCTGCCAGCTTTCATCTATAGGTGGGGAACTAACACCATGGGCTGGCAAGAAACTGCAGATGTTGGAATCTTGAGCAAACGAAGAGAAGATGGAAGGATTCAGTGCGTGAGGCTACATTCGTCGAGAGCAATGAACTGTTAACTCTACCTCGTCTTTTGACAGGGTGAGGCCGAAAGTAAGCATGAAGAACAGTATTTCATATTCTCCACAGGAGGCCCACAACTGATGGCCTAAACATTTGGATTTTCCATTTTCAGCTAATTCCCATCCTGATCCATTGTTTCCATATGATGTTTACATGTTCCCCCATTTTTCAGGCCCAACCCAGGACTCATTTTCATTCAACCCTCCTCTTCCTATTCCATTTCTCCCACTTTGTGTCCATTATCCTATTACCCCCACTTTCCTTGCTCTCTCCCCTTCCCACCTGAGTCTTGCGGGGGGGGGGGGAAAGAGAGAGAGAGGAGGAGGTCCAACCCAAAATGTTGACTGTTCATTTCTCTTCATGATTGCTGCCTGACCTGCTCTGCCCCTCCATCTTTACTTAACTCACTCAATGCTTTGCCAGATCCACTATTGCTGCTAAAAGCACATAATAATTGGAGTCTGGGATACATTAGGCCAGTGAGAATTGAAATTGGCCCTTGGAATCCAGACCAGGTACATCTGGGGGTGGGGAGAGAAAGGATGGGGAAAGTGGAAAGTGAAACTAGGTCGGAACGATCAGGCCTGTTCTTGTCTATGTAATATGCATTTTACATTCTGATCAGGGAGGTCAATTTCTTAATAAAAGCACCTCAAATTGAAATGATAACCATGATCTGTGACGTGAAATTTAAAGCTTGTATTAAACTTTTGATGATCTCTAGGACAGGTGTTTCTTAGTACTGATAAACAAAGCAAGCCAACTGTATAGTTACAAAATAACATTTTAGTAAGTAGTTCACCATTATTTTCCCATCATATGGAGTACTTTTTACATTAGTATGGCTAAATTGCTCTTGTGCCTTAAAATTCCATTATTGAATCATTAAGGTGGCAAGGTTGGTACAACTCTATTATAGCACCAGCAGCTCAGGTTCTAATCTGTGCTGTCTGTAAGGAGTTTGTATGTTCTCCACGTGTCAGTGTGGGTTTTCCCCAGGTGCTCTTGTTTCCTCCCACCCTTAAACGTTCGGGTTGTAGGTTAATTTGGTTGAAATTGGGTGGTGATGGTTTAAATGGCCAGAATTGGCTTCTCCTCTGCTAAGAAAATTTAAGAGCTATATCAGAACCTTGTTCTAAAGGAAACCAGTTTTTGGGTTGACTTCTAATTTTTGGCAATGATGCACAGTTAATTGCAGGCTTTTCAATTGGATTCATTTATCATAGAAAGTGATCAGCTTGTTCAAATTTAAGCCTGCTATTTGTACATTTGGAAAGGATTCTTGATTACCAGTATATGCACTTATTATACAAGGTTGGAGATGCAAAGTTATATTGTCCCTTTAACTAGAATCAAGGAGCATTATAGAGGAATAACAAATCTGTACATTAAAAAGCATTTTAAAGAACCAAAAAAATTCTGCTGCTTGGTTACTGATTAAAGCAGATCCTTAAACAAGAACTGAAACAATGGTTTCTCATCAATGTAAGATTTTCTGCAGAAATTTCAGTTATGGCAAATCAGAATTGAGTCTTTAACAACATGGAATAAGCCAAAAAATACTGTGATAGTACAGATATTAGCATATTAAAATTCAGATTGGAATTAAGCCCAATCTGTTAAATTATATAAATATACAGATTAAAATCAGTCAATAATATTAGTCAGTAGAAAGAGCTTGTAAAGGCAGAACAGGTCAGCCATCTAAACAATGATGTCAAAATGGTACTTGACAGAAGTTTAAAATTGAGGCAGAGTGTAATTTATTCCTTTTTCTAGAATGGTACACTATTTGGGGACCATTCAAAGCCTGTCATTTTCATCAATACTGAAACAATATCTTGTCAGAGAATGGTCTTTTAAATCTATTTTCATTGTTAACTGCATTTTTTTAAAAATCTACAGAAGTACACCATGAAATTCCATGGGCTTTCTGGTGATAGTTGTGCAATTCTTTGCTTTTAATGGCAGTTTCCAAAATAATTTAAGGGGCAGAGACGAATAACAGAAGGGCATAATTGTTGATCCCATCACTTTTGAAAACAAAGTGTTATGCTTCTCACTGTCATTTGGGAATATCACCAGTAGGATATGAGACATAAAACCACCAGCAGTGCAAAAGGGGATTTTAAATACTGCTATGTGAATCACCTCCTTGCATAGGGCAGTGGAGAGAAAAGTGTAAAGGCTGGATCGACTCTGGTCTATCCAGCTTCAGAAAGCAGCAGAGGAGTGTCAGTATGTCGCTGATGCCCTTCCACCTGATTCCACCGTGAGGTGGATTCTTAATTGATTCTCCAAATTCTAGAAGAAATAGGAGAGGACTGCAATAGCTGTTCACAGTGCGACTGCCAGCAATCCAGAGGATTCAGGCATTTAAGAGCCCAAACATCTATAAAATTTCCTAAACACTGAAGCACATCTAGACTTCCAGCTTAGTAAAGATCCTAGAAATTTAGCTAAACCTGATAGTCTGTAATAGAGAACACAAGCCTGAATTTTACTTTAGCTTTCTCTGTTCCAATAGGATAACAATACAATCTTCACCCTGTTTGTGTATAATCAGTTATTAAATTTAGATAGATGTGGTGTATGTGTATTTTAGTAAAGCATTTGGCAAGGTCTCCCAAGGAAAACTCGTTCAGAAAGTCATGAGGGATGTGTGGATTGAAAAT